>NW_016908444.1:1555622-1818876 GCF_001483705.2 Eufriesea mexicana | reverse complement strand
TCCCTCGTCGTGCGACGCACACGGACAATAACGGATGCGTTTCCTCCGGGTGAAAAAGCTAAAAAGTTACGATCCGCAGCGTCGAGGGGATCTTCGAGTTGGAAGAACGAAACAACGAGACACGTCGAACCGGGGAGAATACACCGGAAGCGGCGGTGCTGTTGCATCGTCGAGCACCACCGTTTCTTTCTCCCTTCTCCCCTTTTCTTCTATCATTTTTTTTTCTTTTTTCTCCGATTTCACACACCCCCGCAGCACCCTTGTTCTCTCTGGGACACGCATTACCGATGTTAATTAGCGAACCCCACGCGCCATTTAGGGCGACGTTGTCACGCGCGACGATCATCGATCTGTGGTCGAAAACGCGGTATTCTTTTCTTCCCCCTTATTTTCCCATCTTTATCGAAGACTCGAAATTTTATTTTTATTTATCACTTTTCTCCAGCGTTTGGAATCGCGTCTCTTTATTCGCGCGAGGGGTGCACGTCAGGGTGGGGTAGTAATTCTCGCGAAATTGAATCCTCGCGATTTTTGACCATTTCGAGCCTCGTTATGGAACATCCGGCTTGTCACGGGTCCGTGTTCATCAGCTGGAACCCCGGCGAGCATCCGGTCGTTAGCCGGTTAATTAATTATCGTTAATTGGAGGCTCGCACGTCGCGAAATCCGACGAAGACGGGCTAGCAAAATTCCTTCCCGTTAGAGACACGGAAAACCCGATGCAGTTTCCCCCCCGAGATCAAAGGGAACGCGAGGGTTCGGGAAACCGGGGCAACTTCCGGCCACAGATCGCGTCGTCGCATCGTTCCGGTTTTCTTGTTTAACTCTTAACTCTCGCAACCCTACCAAATGTGTTTTTGGAATGTGCCTGCTGTAAATGCATCACGCTCTAGTCTTGTTTCTTGACGCACCCGAGTTTTTGTACCGAATAGCGCCGGATTGTCGGTCTGGCTTCTGTAACCATCCAGTCGAGAGCGGCCTCGTTAACTTCCGTTCTGCGCTCGCGCTAACCACACGTGCGACACTTGCACGGTAGTTGATTGTTTAATAATTATTCCGTTGTTGTTGTTGATTGTTGTTGTTTACTTGTTGCTCGTTGTATCCAGTTTTATAGCCTGTAACCAGCTGCGCCAGTATTCTCTCTTTTATACTAATCGCCACGGAGGCATCTGTTTCCCGAAGAGACTGGGAGCGTTCGAACAGAAAGCAAAAGTAACGATACTTCGCCTAATCCATAGTAGAAATCAATATTGCGAAAATGAAATCGTCAAATTATCCAGATCATTAGCAGCGACTAGTTGGACTAATTATTAATTATCGGGAACACGTTATACTTAGAGTAATTACAATTAAGCGCTGTCAGTTGGCAGCACTTTGCTGTACAAGTCACTCCTTTGCCACTCGTTTGAACGGGCTTTTAACGAAAGAAAAACCGGGCGTGAAAAGAAGGGAAAGAAAAGATTCGCTCCTTGATCTCTCGGAGGCGGAAGTTGGCCGTGGACCACGCGGAAGCGTGGAGCGCACGAGTTAGTTGAGACACACGCAGACAAAAGGTGACGGCGCGGACAAAAGGTAGGCAGAAACACGAGTTTTTATCGCTCCGCTGTCCTGATCAAAGGGAGCCTGTCTGCGATCAATCGAGGCCCGGATTCGCCGTCGACGCAGCCATTTCCGGGCACCGAAAGAGGCGTCGTCTTCGAAGGGTCCCATCAGTGGAACGAGCTCGCCGAACAGCCGATTTCTTCCTAATTGTCGCTCCAACAGCCGACCAAATTCCTCGTCCGTGGTCGTTAAACGCTGAAAGCTCGCTCTTTGCGCGCCAGCTTTCACTCGCTCAATCGACATCCACCGACCTCTCCTCCATCGGAATGCTCGGCTGATCAGCCGGGTTTTATCTGTCTGTCTAAAGACCAGTCTCCCATTAGCTTCAGCCAACCCGTGGGATTATTTCCGCGAGGTATTCCGAGTCGATTCGACTCTCCAGTACTCGGACTCGGTTTTACGGTTTGCTCGAGGACTCGTGCAAGCGTTCTTTTTCAGAGATACTCGCCAGGTGGCTGCACCTTGCATATAAATGCATACGTGTCCACGAGTGTAAGACCAGATGCTGGGAAAAAGATGGCTTTTATATTTATGGCTAGCCCATCGACACAGTGTCTCCTTTGACGCTGACGAAGCCGGATGCAATTTTGGGTGAAATATTCGGGTCGTGGGCATGGTCTAGCTAGAAGGCAAGCCTGGTCTATCGTGTCTTCTCGAATTCCATGCATAGCCTTCGATCTATTCGGAATGTCTTCCTCGAGGTTTGGCCTCTTCTTTCATTCTCGATTCATCGGAGTTCCTATTATACCTAGAGCTTTTCAAGTGAACGACTTTCCTCTGAAGAACGCCACTTTGCGAGTGTTCAATTTATTCGCGTAGTGGATACCCACGTAGATCAAGCAGCAGGGTAACACGACGCAGAAAATGAGGCTTGTCAGCAACCTGCACGCCGGTCTCTCTCGCAATCTCCGGAGTCTGTCCAGCAGGCTGGGCTGTTTGGTCCTCTGATCGGCGTTGTCTCTCGTCGGGGGTAATTCGAATCTGACCGTGCTCGGGGGCTTTGCCTGAGTGCCTGACTTCATGATGGACTTCAAAGGCTTCGCGATCATCACGGTTGCTTCGTCCGATTCCAAAGAAGCGTTCAGCTGCACGCGTCGTTGGTTGTCGAAGTGCTTCGTGTGTTGTGCCTTGGACGTGGTCGGTTTCTCGGGATTCGTTTGCTCCGCTCGACTGGATCGGTAACGTCGCAGCCACGACTGCATAGCGATCTCCGACTCGCATTCGCTCCATCGTCGCTTCTCGCAGAAAAATCCACGATGCCATCTCCTCGTAGCTGCATCCGGATCAGCTCCGGCTGCCCGCGACTCGCGAGGCTTCCGTTCATCCATGATCTTCTCCGATTATTCACCCGCTTCTAATCTTCCCTCCAGACATCTGACTTCCGCTACTTCTATTCTCCCGGAACACCGTCGAGAAGGTGAACCGAAGCGATTTGCGACGAAAGGCGTCCTCCTCCGCGTAGGAGGCGCTGCGGTCGCACGGACGACTCCGTCCACCTTGGAAATGTTCCCCGAATCCGTTCGATACTCTGAAAATTATCGTTTCAACGTGAGATATCGTCTCGTCTCGTCTCGTCGTCGCCCACCCGACGAATTTCTTCCACGGAAGAGAGTCGCGTTCACAGGAAGCAGCGAAGCGGTCATGGCCGGCGAAGAGAACTCGCGGAGAACTCAAAGCCGAAAGAGAACTCACCACGGCTATAAAAGCGCTACGAGAAGGTAGGCAAGCATTCGCATGTGTGTGTGTTGTTACAGCCGCAGCCCTGAGAGGAGTGGCCATCCAACGAGGAAGAGTAGGCGCTGCGAGAGCAGCCTTTCCGACCAGTGCAGCAGCATTGGCTCTTGCCAGGAACCCTGGGCCGCTCGCAGCTGCGGCTGCAGCCACGGCCCTGCATCCCTTTGCACCTGCGTAAGTAGACGCCGACGTGGCGCGTCGTCCTGGACGCCTGGACGCCTGTCGCATAGACCTGCAACCTTCTTCGTACCTCGTCGTCGCGAGCGGGCCACCGGAACCGCGGTATCGCTCCACGTGTACCTGTCATGGCGGAATTTCGCGTAAAATTTCTCGTACATTCCCGTTAAGTCACCTGTGAAAGTGAAACCATCCTCTCCGATATTTTCGCCATCTACTTAACTCTTCGCGGACGCGTTTCTGCGAACGCCGTCGAAAACCCGAACGTGCACCTGGAGAGAAGCTACCAAGCATTTCTTCGCTTCTCGCCACGTGTGTCTTTGAATTAAATCGCAAACACGACGGTGTATTTCGAACTCGGAACTGAACTTCCCCACTCGGCGACTTATCTTATCTTCGTATCGAATTTCTTATACAAAGCCGGGCTGAAGCTGAAGATTAATTTCCATAGGCTTTCGCGTGACCGGCATCCGCGAAGAGTTAAATCGGCGATTCGAGGATGGACGAATGGAATACGGATGATCGATGTTCGCAATCGGTATATTCGCTTGCGCGATCACAGAGGGTAGCCTTTAAACTCTCTGTTGCAAAGCAGCAAAGTTCACCTCGGGTTCAAAGGTGGTCTCGCAGAGGCTTAATTGGTAGGGGAAAGTTTGCGAGTTTAAACAGTCGCGTGACGGAGTTTAAGAGATACACGGTTTAAGTCCGCGAATGGGAGAAGCTACCCCGTGTTCCGGGGACAGAAGAAGTCGTTCGGGTGCTTGTTCCGGCACAAAGGATGGGAATATGGTCGCGCGAAGTTCGGGACTCTGTAGGTCTGGTTGCTCGTTCTTGGGGCTGTTGTTTTAGAACGGAGATTGTACTCGAGCGTTGTCGAGCAAGCTACACTCGTGTCGATTTAAATGTTAACACCGTTCTTGGAATATATATATCGAATATATATATCGGATATCGAGACTTTGGCAGGAAGTTGAAAAGCAAGGTAGAAAAGGTAGAAATAAAATTGGCAATGTAATTAACACGCTGGAAGTCGGTGATACGGATTCGCGTCACTTATAATCCTCTACCTGAATGCTGCTGACGGGAATTCATATCGTTTATGATACTCTTCCTAGATGCTACTGACGTAAATTCGTGTCGGTGCAAATCCCATTTCCCGTTGCTATTAATAGTATTTCAAAGAGTGGTTTATTACAAGTTTGATGTTATTAGACAAATTCACTTGGTAACGGGAATCTCTCATAAAATTGATCTTTAATCCTTCATTTTAACCAATTCAATTTTAAATTTTGTTTGTATTATAGTTCACCCTTATTGGTCGCCAGCTTTTCATACGCGATTCTCAGTAGGTTGTAGCTGGTTTTGGTAAATACGCGAAAGGTTTACGTCTTGGTACCTCACACGTGACTGCCGCGACAAAGTACTATTGTCACGTTAATGATATTTCTACTCGAGTGAGAAAAATTTTTGGTAATTATCTTTTAGATTTCTCTACTTCAACTTCGTTCAAAATTCCATTTCTAGATCTTTTACCACCCTGCCATTTTAGAACAAATTTCTCAATTTCTCAAGTTCTACCGTGTCTTGTGAAAAATGGCAGACAAATTTGCAAATTCTTTTAATTATTTTTCGTTATTATAAAAAGAAGGCGGAGAAATTGACGACAGGGAACGCGTGAAAAATGATTGGTCCAAGAACGACGCATCGTTAACGACGCGACAGGGAGCTCGCGAGGCCGAAATAAAATTAGAAGCAATCTGTGGAACATGGTCGACGTGTACCGAAACTACTTTGCAACAGAGCTATTCCATCGGCGTCGGATGAAAATCTTTTTAACGAGACTCTCGACGGGTCGCGGGAATATCTAAATCACTGACCCGGATTCCCCTATATATCACGTGCCCCGAACGCAACAGCCGGCCGCGTCGACGCCGCAATTTCGCGTGGAAATTCACACTTCGTTCAACAACCGATTCAGTTTTGCGTTACGCCGAGTTGCTCGCCGGCCCGGCAGAAATTCCGCCAATTTTCGCCACCGCGGATCATCGAGTGTCATCGAGAAGACAGCATCCGGTTGCCCGCTGCGACCAGCTGCACGTGTCTCGCTCGTTAGCCTGCCTGTCGAAATCGTCGTAGCCAGCATGCACCGATCTAACCTCCCTTAACGAGACCACTTCCTTCTTCCACGGAGAACCCTCGACAGATCACTCGGCCTTCTAGTCAACGTAGACGATCCGGCTCGTTGATAATCCGCGATCACTCCTCGCGGTCCTCTTCTTGCAAACGCGAGGCGATCGGTGGTGGGGAGAAATCCGAGGAATCGTTTTGGGAAAATCGAGGAAAAAATTCACAATTTCGACGTGCGATCGACAGCATTCCGACGTTGCTCATTCTCGCGTGGAAATTCGTCGATCGTCTGCTAATTTCGGAGGGGTTGAAACGGATCGTTTCGGATTTTTACTTTCGTCCTCGCGATCGCTAGCATTCCAACGTTGCTAATTTTCGCGTGGAAATTCGTCGATCGTCTGTTAAGTTCGGAGGGGTTGAAATAGATCGTTTCGGATTTTTACTTTCGTCCTCGCGATCGCTACCATTCCGACGTTGCTAATTTTTGCGTGGAAATTCGTCGATCGTCTGTTAAGTTCGGAGGGGTTGAAATAGATCGTTTCGGATTTTTACTTTCGTCCTCGTGATCGCTAGCATTCCAATGTTGCTAATTTTCGCGTGGAAATTCGTCGATCGTCTGTTAAGTTCGGTGGGGTTGAAACGATCATTTTGGATTTCTATTCTCTTTCTCGCGATCGCTAGCATTCCAATGTTGCTAATTTTCGCGTGGAAATTCGTCGATCGTCTGCTAATTTCGGAGGGGTTGAAACGGATCGTTTCGAATTTTTACTTTCGTCCTCGCGATCGCTACCATTCCGACATTGCTAATCTTCGCGTGGAAATTTATCTATCATTTGCTAATTTTGGAGGGGTTGAAACGGATCATTTCGGATTTTTACTTTTGTCCACGCGATCGCTACCATTCCGACGTTGCTAATTTTCGCGTGGAAATTCGTCGATCGTCTATTAAGTTCGGAGGTGTTGAAACGGATCGTTTCGGATTTTTACTTTCGTCCTCGCGATCGCTACCATTCCAACATTGCTAATCTTCGCGTGGAAATTTATCTATCGTTTGCTAATTTCGGAGGGGTTGAAACGGATCGTTCCGGATTTTTAAAAAATTAAAATTGACGTTGGTTCCGGTTCTAATGGGATGGCGAATCGTTTGCACGATTTTTGGTAACGAAATTTCGGTCGGTTATTGTCGGACGAGTTGAAAAGAAGACGCGTTGGCACGTGGATAAATAGCTTGGTTCGTTAATTAAACGATTCCGCGGGACGGATGAACGCGCGATGGAAAATTGCCGGGTCGCGGATGTTTCCGCGCGGCGGCCATATTTTCCCGTCGATCAATCGCCAGTTTTATTACTCGTAAATAAGGGTCGGCCGTTCGTACGCGTTGAAATCGTTTGTTACGCGTCGGGGTTCCTCGATCCACCGATCACGATGATAGCGACATGTTTTCAGTGCAAGGACACGCGAGCCGTGATTTATGAATTTTCGTTGGCCCCGCTGAAAAGCCCAGATAACCAGTGACGGATAAACTCGACGGGGAGTAGACATGACGTACGAGAAACTTTTATCTCGCGTTCGCGGAATCGATTCACTCCGGGCTCGTTCGGTTCCAGACAAAGGTTATTAATGGCACGGATCCTGGGAAATTTAAGGCCCGCGATTGATACGTTTCGTTACGGTTACGTTATACGCGTTTGGAATTTTTGCAGCGAGAAAATGGGGAAAGAGAAATCGTTTCGCGTTTGAAAATCGAGAACCTCGAGGGGGTCCTCGACCGATCGTCGAACGAGAATATCCGCGCTGAACGTGTAAATACGTCAGCGATAAAAGATGGCTTCGTGGGTGGGGACACGCGTTCGGTTTCGAAATTTGATCGAACGCGGTCCTTTCATCGCGAAGTGGGCGAAATTCGTCGAGTCGCGGAAACAGTGGAATTTTCGACGGTGAAAAGGGGGGCAGGGGGAGGAAATAAATCGGATCCTTCGACGATGCATTCGTCGGTCGGCGAACTCGAGGCTGATTCGAAGCTGATTCGAAGCCATCGAGCGTCGAGGAGGAGAGAGCACTCGAATCCCGCTATCAATGACACGAGAACGAATTCCGTTTCCTGTTTCCGCGAGTGTTTCGTTTACAGAGTGACGAAGGCAACCAGCTTCTTTTTGGCCAAACAACTATGCGAGCATTGAAGTCTCCGAAACGCGACGTGTATTAAGTACTTCAGACATTGTGCATTAACCCTTTACGCTCTTAATTTTTTCAATTTCCTTTTCGATAATTCGCTGGTGATTTAGGGATTTTATTTGGGATGGACACCTCGAGAGATTGTTGGTTAGTAGGATACGATTTAAACAAATTTTCTTTGTTGATTATATTGGTAATAATATCGGGACTTTATATATATGATGATAAGATTTTTGTAGAATTTTTAATTAAATATTTTAAATAAGTTCTTGACTCTCTTTCAAGTTTCTTTGTGAGAGCTTCTTGTGAGAGATACTAATTATTTTTATAATATATCTATGTAAAATTAACGTTGAACCACCTTCGATGAAGAGGTCCAAAGGGTTGAAATCAACAATAATTTAACCCCTTGCACAATAATTTAATTATGAAAAATTCTACATGGAAGACGAATTTAATTTTAATTAACCACTGTACATTTATTCCATCCATGATAAAATTGGATAGAATTTATAAAAATTCTTCGAATTTTGTACTCCTTAAAATATGTTAAATATAATTATTATAAATACAGCCTATAATCGTGAGATTTGGCACAAAGAGCTCACAACGAGCTAAACACCGTACTCGTTCAAATATGTTATATATAGTTACTATAAATGCAGCCTATTATATTGAGATTTGGCACAAAGAACTCGCAACGAGTTAGACACGATATGATAACGCAAAGGGTTAATGACCATGCAAAAATTCAGCGGGAAATTTATCAAAAGCGCTAAAGAAATTTTGAGAAAGAAAGAAATAATTTACTGTTCGTATATCCGGAGAAAAATAATATTCGATTACGAAAGATTACGAAACTCAAAATTGTGGAATGGTAGAAGGAAGAGACGCTGGTTGCTCGCAAATTTTTGCAGGAAGACACAAAACTAACGTGTACAATTTTTATTTTGCAGCGTTTATTACGACCCGTTCCTAGCAGCACACGCGGCGACGCAGGATCCCAACTACAGGCTACAGGTGAGACACGAGATTTCCCTGATTTTCCGCCGGAAATTGTCGCCGGTGCTCTGTTTCCGGGGCGCGAGCGGCGACGAATGAGTTTTTAATTAAATCGAGCAACGCCTCCCCCCGACGGCCAGATTGAAACGTCAGCTCGCTTAATCGATCACCTTTCAGACGCTGCCGATAGATTATCGTGAATTAATTGGTAAACGAACCCGGTTGATCGTTGTTTGCGTATCGATTTCCGCCCTCGATCTACTCCGCCGAGGGAAAATTGAACGCGGTCCAAGCGACGACCTGAAAAATCGAGATCGCTAATCGTTTTCGACCTTCCTCTTATAATACACTCTGGTGTACTTAACACTGAACCTACCAAAGCCCAAAATGGCCGTTCTTAAATTTTTAATTGAAAATTTCCCACTCAACGTTGTCACTTTGATCGCTTGTCTTTGCGAGTTTTCTTTTAATATAGGTATAATCAATTTTTCAAAATCTCCTCGTGTTCTGTTTCTCTGAAATTACTTAACGCTAAATTTATCAGGATCCAACCGATACTTTTTAAATTTTTAATTAAAAATTTCGTATTCAACTTTGTCGCTTTGATCACTTGTCTTTGCGATCTTTCTTTTAATACAGGTATAATCAATTTTCCGATATCTCGCATTCCATTTTTCTCACGTCTTTATTTTATTTCTTCGACTACCGGCCATGGTAGATTCGGTATTAACTCTTACAAATTAAATGATTAAAAATTCTTCGTTCAGCGTTATCGCTCTGGTCTTTTGTCTCGACTTTTATTATAGATTTTTCAATATTTCTTTTATTCCATTCTCTTTGAAGTTCTTCCTTCGTTGCTCCACCTACAGGATATTTCACTGGTCGTGGTAGATCTAGTGAAAGAAATTTCCCATATATCGAATCTTCGATAAAAATTTCACGAAGTTATCTAATATTAATTACCCAAATTAAATCTAAATTCTTTTCACTTTTATTAATACTTGACCCTCTGCTCTCGATTTTTTGAAACCCTTGCAAAATCGTTAAAATCTTATTCGATAACACGAAAAGGGGCCATTTGCATATCAATTAAGGCAGGGAATTATTCCATCTCGATATCTCACGTGTCTCCACATAATTACGAATTTAATACCGATTTTTAATTTTCACAATTTCCACAATTTCCACAAGTGGCCTCTCCAGGAATTTTCTTTCGACTGCAGAGGGTTAACGTGTTGACAATGGTCCAAAATTTGCTGTTTGGATGCTGCACTATTCCCGAATCGTGGGACAGGGAAAATATCGAGTCGGAGCTAGGCTCGGTATCGTCGTAGCCTCGGCAAAGTCGCGAGAGTCACCGATTCCGGTATTCCAAAGTAAAGTAGCCTTTGTGTTAGGCGATCGAGCGAGAAACGGTGTTCCCGCGTTACAATGGCAAACCGTCGGACATTCTTACCCCGAGAGTTCATTGTTGCAGCTATTTCAAAGCCTCTTTCGATCGAGGCACTCGAAACGTCGTCGATCGCGTCGCGGAAACAGAGCACGGTACGTTCGTATAGCGGAGGGAGTAAAAGCGAACAACGAAAACGAACGAAAAGCAAAACCAAAACCAAAAAAAAAAGAAAAAAAAAATAAAACAGAAAAAAGTAATAAAGAAAAACAGAGAAAAAGGTAAAGAGTTAAAAAAAAGAGAGAAGGGAAAAAAGAAATAGAACAAAGAGAAAAGGAGGCACAGAAATATTGACTAAAGTCTGCAACTGTTCCGGACCCGTTTAGCTGGAATGGCCTCAAGCAACAGCTGACGTTAGTTGACACGTTTTGCCAGGCTTGCACACACGTGAAACGCAGAGAGCCCGATAACAATTACGCCATCCCTATCTCGTTCCTACGTTCTTTCATCTACCGTCACTCTCGTCCGTTTTTTCGCCCGCCTGTTCGTCCATTTTCTTCTATTTTTTTATTTTTCTTTTTCTTTTTTCCGCCATCCCAGCGGTTCACCCTCTCGTATTCTCTTTCGAGCCTTCCGCCGTACGCGAAAAATCCACGGTGAATCTCGTTCGAACGAGATAGAGGGGAGAGAAAGAGGAGAGAAATTATAAAACAGGAGGAAGCGGGAGAGGAATTGCGAAAGAGCAGACACAGGAAACGGGTAACGACAGCTATCGTTTCCGAGCTTTACCCCTCGACAGCCCGTTTCCAGCTCGCCACTGCCCGGGATGAAAATTAATTTCGAACCCCGCGCTCATTTCGCGGACTGTCCCTCTGTTTTGGCCTCGCGCAATTGCAAAAATCTCGCAGCCTGCTACCGATTTTCCTCAAATTTTAATTCCAATTAATATCAGACGTAATATTGCAATATCTCGAAATGTACGAAATATTTATTTAAAAGTGTCATTTGTTCGTTTTGCTTTATCTTCGAATGATTATGATCTAATTAGACCCCGATGCTCTTTTGCAATTTCAGGGAACGTATTCCTCCAGAACGTATCGGAAGATTCGTGGATACCTTGACACGTCTGATTCGCGAGAAGTTAATACTCCTCGTTAAAATATTCTTAGACTAATAGTCGTGTCATATATCTTCGATTCCACGTGATTCCACAGAATCAGCTCCCCTAGAACCTGTCACCGTCTCGCGATGTTCTGTCAAGAGACGTTTTCAATCTCGTTATTGCAATGGAATTCTGAGGAATTTCGAAGAATTTAACATCCCATAAGACAGAATCTTTCTAGACAGAAACTCTAGAAACAAAGATCAGCGAAGATAAACGTGTAAGAAACGTCTCTTGAGACCAAAGCATTGCACTCCGTCGCGTCACAAGATCGCGCAGCATCTTGTTGCATTTTGTCGCCTGGTTTCTCCACTCATCTTTCATCCCTCCTGTCGTCACATTCACATTCATTCTCTGTCCGCGTTCACCCGAGACATCGCAACAGAAACAACACGCGAACACGAAATCGATTTTCCCGCGTAAGAACACCAGAGAGATCAATCGAGCTAGCCCGAATCCATAGGTTCCATGACACAGACAGCAACCGGTGATAATTTTAATTAACGATCAGCTACGACACCAACAACAACGAACCCTCGTTAAACGCGACGCCATATTAAATCACCCGTCCCGAACTGGCCGGAATTACTTTTCAGGTTTGCCGTTTGTGTTTCAGGCTAAAGCACCCGCCCTGGAGGTAGGAATTTTAAGGGTCCGCCCTGAGTGAACTTTCTTCGCCCGTTGTTTGTCTATTTTTATTTTTATTTTTTTTTTTTCCTTCATTTTTTTCAGTTTTTATTATTATTATTATTTTTTTGTTTACTATTTGGACCCCTATTTTTCTTCTTCTCCTGTCCTGTCTTTTTTGGTGGTCTTCCTCGTTTGGACCTGGCCGATCAGGAGTGCTCACCGATCGTCGTGCCGCCGACTCACATCCGTATCACACTTTACTTTCTTCTCTTCTTCGGTATCGAGAACGATTTTCCTTTTCTCTCTCTCTCTCTCTCTCTCTCTCTCTCTCTCTCTCTCTCTCTCCCTCTCTCTCTCTTTCTTTCAAACCCCAGAGTAACTATGTCTGCCTCTATCGTTGCGATTCTATAAAGCTTCTCCCTCTGTTCTGTGCATCATCCCCGAATGTTTGATATCTCCTTTGATTCTCCTCTTTTGACGAATCAGTGTAATGCATGCGATTGGTAGTTTTCGTTTTCCTTTTTGTATCATCGTTATTTTTATTCTCACTCTTCTTCTTCTTCTACTTATTCCTTTTTTTACTGTTATTAGAAAGTGACCATTTGGGTTTGTCGCTTTTACGTAGACATACGCGATATTGTATCTTGAGAACACTATGTAGGAAGTAATGTGTGTGTCATAATTTCCACCGATGAGAAAAAGTTCCTCGCCGACGACTGCAATTTTTCTCATAATCATCAAACAACCGCGATTTTTCCGATAGCTTCAACGTTTTCTTTCGAAGCGATGCAGAAACATCGAGAAATGGAGAAATGATAAACAAAGGAAATTGTGAATTTAAAGAAATAAGGGAAGAGAAGGAAAGTTGTACGGGAACTCGAAGTTTCCCCTGTTTCTGCATCCCCTCCCTCCATTAACACGAAGATCCAACGCGATTGGCTGCAAGCAATGGCTGCAATTGGTGAGCACTCCGCAGAGCCGGCGAGTATCTTAGAAAGAGTTGTTTAGCTAGTTTATAGTTGCCCGAGTTCACCCCTTCCCGTCTCCACTCCGTCCCCCCGAGCTCCACAGCCGACACCCCTCGGCGACAGTTTCACCCTCCTCGAAATTAGTTCTCTGCCGGCGACTTAATCGAGAACGTGTTAGCCACCCCTAGTCGTCGCGCGACGGGGCGGTTCTCCAGCTTCTGACGAAAGGCAGCGCGGATTAGCGACTGCCGCAATTCCAGATGCTCGACGACGCCTCGAGTGCCTCGTCGGACGAGCCTAAACGAGCCGGAACGAACCTCGCCGGTGGACTCGATCCTCGAAACGTCGATTCGTTCGCCCCCGGGTTCATGGAACTCGTGGAAACAACCCCTCACTCGGTCGGGGATACTCGCGGTTGGAAATTCGCAGCATAGTTGGGCGAAATTTCGCTACTTGCGCGAGAAATAGTTGCGTTTCGAGCATATCGATCTCCACCGCGAGAAACTTTCCACGTTAGAAGCATTCCACCCTAGTTGCGTTCGCCACGCGCCATGTACATATACGTAGGAACGTAGCCTGTTTCAATCGGGGATGCTCTCAGATCACACCACGATATCCGACTCGTTCGTTGTGCTTTGTGCGCGAAACTTCCCCGGACGTTTTTACGCGTGTTTGCATACATAGGAGGCATGCCTCTTTCCCCTAGGACGCTAGGATGCTGGGGATCCCTAGAGCGCATAGATACCAAGATCCCGGCTGATCTTATTCTCTTCTTATCCGATTCGGTATTCTAATTTCACCGAGTTTTCCTCCGCTGGAAAATTCATTTCTTTCGATTAGCATTGCGATTAGCATGTCTAATGAATTTATATCCTATTACGAAACTTCGAGATACCGGATCAGTCGCCTTTAGAATTTTTCCACGATGCAAGATCGAAACGCGAGGAAATTACAGCGAGGCAAACGGGGCTTCGTTTAAGAGCAACAACGGAGTAAACAAACTCGCGATAAAGAAGTTTCCGCGTTGAATGGGGGTAAGGAAAAAAGGAAAAGAGGTTATAAAGAAGTTTTCGCGTTGAACACGGGGCTTAAGGGAAAAAGGGTGGGATTTATGAAATCTTCGCTCCGAACGTGGGGTCAAAGGGAGAAAACGAAAGGAGTTGGGAAGAAATTTTTGTGTGAAATACAAGAGTTGAGAGGGAAAAAGGGAAAGGGATTACTATGAGGGAAAAGAGAGAAAAAGAATTGAAGATTACGATAAAAATTTCTACGTCGAACGTTAAACGGAAGCTGTAGAGGTTATGTTGAAATTTCCGTGTCGATTACGAGAGCTAAATGGAAAAAGAAAAAGATAATTCGAACAGATTTTAGTATTAAACCAGTCGCGTCAGAATTTTCATATTAAGCACAAAACTTTAGAAAATAAAGTAGAAGCAGTCACGACGAAAGCTCTTGCGCCAAACATGGCGATTAAGCGGAGAACGATGTAGAGGTTATGTACAAATTTTCGCGTGTCGATTACGATGGTTAATACGAGGCAGAGAAAGGGGTTTACAAAGAAATTTTCGCGTGAGACCTGTCGCGTCGAAATTTCCATATCGAACACAAAAGTTGAGAAATATCAAAAGCAGTTACGACAAAGACTTCTGCGTCAGACATGGTGGTTAATCGAAAAACGACACGAGGTTATACACGAATTTTCGCACCTTTGTTCCTCGTATTAAAAGGGAAATAGGAGAAGGGATTGTATAAAAATTTTCGCGTCGAAATTTTCCCATGGAATGCAAACATTGACGAGAAACAGCGGAAGCCTATTCCGAATCTAAGATGGCGGTCGAAGTAAAGCAAGTGTAGAGGTTATGTCCAAAATTCATAAGTAAATAAAGGAAAAAGGGATTACGTAGAAATTCTCGCATAGAATACAAAAATTGACGAGGAACAGCTTGTGCAATTGCGACGTAAACTCCCGCATGGAGCGTGGCGATGGAAGTAAACAGATGTAGAGGTTATGTCGAAATTTTCGCATGAAACGCAAACGTTGATGAGAAAAAGTAAAAGCGTATTACGAATGTAAGATGGCGGTCGAAGTAAAGGAAGTGTAGAGGTTATGTCGAAATTTCATAAGTAAATAAAGGGATTACATAGAAATTTTTGCCATAGAATATAAAAGTTGACGAGGAACAGGTTATGCAATTGCGACGAAAACTCCCACGTGGAACGTAGCGATGGAAGTAAAGCAGGTGTAGAGGTTATGTCGAAATTTTCGCATGAAACGCAAATGTTGATGAGAAAAAGTAAAGGCGTATTACGAATGTAAGATGGCGGTGGAAGTAAAGGAAGTGTAGAGGTTATGTCGAAATTTCATAAGGAAATAAAGGGAAAAGGGATTACGTAGAAATTTTTGCACAGAACACAAAAGTTAACGAGGAACAGCTTGTGCAATTGCGACGTAAACTTCCGCGTGGAGCATAGCAATGGAAGTAAAGCAGGCGTAGAGGTTATGTCAAAATTTTCGCACGGAAGTGAGGGGGTTTAAGAGAAAAGAGGAAGAGGTTTGCGGAAGCGTCACCGTGGGATGAAATGTAAATGGAGCACGAACGATCGACCGGCAGATAGGCGGGAAAAATGCGACGTCGTAAATTTCCGGGTGTGGCGCGTGCGTCGAATCGCGACCACGGAATTTTCCGCGGCTAATTTCCTGCTCGGGCCCGAGCCAACGATTCGGATCCCTTCCGATGGCACGGAGACTCGTCTTCGCTCGCCACACGGAACCGGCCACGGGGAATCCTGCCTGTCGGCCAGGATTTACGGGCTTCCCTGGAAGAGAGGCAGTGGTCCGTGGAAGCCTCCCTCTTCTCTTCATAAATCAACGTCGCGTCATTTCGCGCGCCCGATGGCTTCATTCCGGGGATTTCGCGCAGCTTCCGGTCTTCGACGCTGCTCGTTACGCGTGATAATTAATAACGAAGAAAACGAGAAATTCGTAACTGGAGACTTTCATTCAGCAGTAACTCTCAATAGCGTTAGGATAGGGTGAGATATGAATTGACAGTGGGGGTAAAATTTTCGAATTTTAAAATGTAAAACTCTTATTCCATTGATTAACAACTTCAACATATAAGCCATTTATTTTTAAAATGGCGTAAATCCATTTATGTTCAAATCGATATTGAGATATTGAAGGGTCTGCGTTGGATTAAATTTAAAAATATGGATGACAGATAACATAGTAGAATAATATTTTTGGGTTTCTAAGGGTGTCAAATTTATCATCTCAATTAGCATAATTAACATTAACATTGGCATAATTTAATATGCTAATATTAATTAATATATTTTTGATGGCTATGAATGAAGTTACACCAATTTCAAAATAAGCGGCTCATATATTTCCCTAAAGACAAAAATTTCGTCTCGACAAGAGAAAAATTGAAAATATCGGTACTCTTAGGTATTTTCTTCTTTTTATTATTTTTAAAGTCAATTCGTCGCTTCAAATCGGTATACCTCGGCAAGAAAAAATCACACGACTATAAAACAAATTTAATTTTGCAGAGGAACATTCGCACTATACGATGCAGTTACTATGGATATTAGAAAAAAATCACTCTCTTCCAAATAATTTCATAAACATGCGAAGATCTATCGAATTTTAAACTACAAGACTCTTATTCCATCGTTTAACAACTTCAACATATATTTCCCTAGAGGCAAAAATTTCGTCTTGACAAGAGATAAATTGAAAATATCGGTTAGGTTAGGTATCTTTTTTTTTTATTATTTTTGAAATCAATTCGTCGCTTCAAATCGGTATACCTCGGCAAGAAAAAATCACACGACTATAAAACAAATTTAATTTTGTAGAGGAACATTCGCACTATACGATGCAGTTACTATAGATAGTAGAAAAAAATCGCTCTCTTCCAAATAATTTCTTAAACATCCGAAGATCTATACTCGTGCCCATCTCGATATTGCATTAGTCTCGAGACACGCGGAAACTTACGGAATCTTGTCATCTTGTCCCCCACCCTGGAATGAACCCAGACTGAAAGTTTTCCCGAACTATACGTCTCTACGAAATAGTACCAGGAATAATCTGCAAAGTACCCGAGGAATTACTCAAAATTCCGTGTCCTGGGGCAAAATCCTTCCGACCAATTACGACTGATCGACTTGGGTCTCGGGGGTAGTTGGTGCAGAGTCGTCGGGAAAGAGGCGCGGGGGTGAAAGGGAGTAATTATCGAGGCACGTTCCCGTGGCTACCGGTGAAACGTTAGGTCGGAAAGAGGAGATCGTTAACGTAACATCTGACCCGTGAACCAGGCCGGCGTAAACGCGAGATCCCCGCTGCGGTTTCGCCGTTTCACGGAAGGTGGATTCGACGAGGAAAGGGGGGACGGAAACGAGCGTGGAAAAAGGAAAACGATCAGCGACGGACGTTGTAACGGTGGTTTCCGGCCGCCTCCGCGACCACCCTCCGAAATAACCGAGGGTTAATCGACCCCGCGGGATGCACCTCTTAACCGCGCTGAAATTAAGTATCGAGTGCGAGCAGCTTTGTGCCGGAACGTTTTAGGCAGATTGTAATTCGCGTTTCGTTGGATACGCTGTAAATATCGACGTCCTTTCCGATATTCCCTGTTTAATCCGATTCTCTATTCCGAGTACCGGGGACCCGATTTCCGTTCCGGCGAAATTCGGTATTTGATCGACCGAGAGTTGAAGTATCGTTCAAGTATCCTTTACCGATACGTGTAAATATATAACGATTTATTTATTTTTATCGAAGCCATACCGAGATTTTTCCGAGGTTTTGTCAGTTCTTCAACGCTAAATTCGAAATTTGTAAATGAAAATGGTACATTTGTAATATCAAAATGTGCAGACTCGAGTAGCAAAGATGGTGAATTAGATAAATAGGGAATATTGCTGTGAATATAGAATGAAAATTGATCATGGTTATAAAGGAAATGTAAATACGATACTGGCGTAATTTATCTGAGTACCGTATCAAATTTTATTATTAATAACACGAAAATAAGAGATACTGGAGCATCGGAGATAGATTCAAACGGAAACAGCTAGTCCATTCTGTCATCCATCTTCTCTTCTCTGCACAGTAGATAATCTATGCATTGGTCAGCCAGCAATTCTAAACACAGTACTCTGATAACAGATTCACTTTAGAACCACATTGCTACTATCGGTACTATAACTCATCTAGAAATGTTCAATCCACTTGTCACCAAAAAATGGGAAACAATCATAAAAATCGACAAAATTTATTGGACGATCTCTCAGAAATTGCCTTGTTTAATTAAATAATTAATGATCCATCCACTATTGATACAAAAATGCGTTCACCATCGTGACACTATCGTCTTAGCTCTAAAATACTGCCAATAGCAGGATCTTTTCGAGACTTTTTGCAACTCTCTGTCAGACCCACCCCTAGTACCTACCCCTAACGATCTGAAACGACAGAAATAACGAGTTTAACTGCACGTCAGAGTCGATTTTTCGGACCTCGGTGATTAAATGGAATAGCAGTCGGGTAATAAGTTGCAGGATTTCAAGGAACGTTAAATAATTTCCACGCTCGGAGTAGTCCGGTTGGCTAAACAGCGTGGAGAACAGGCAGACCGGCAGAGTGTCACTTGACCCACATTCCGCGAAATATCCCGGCCAAAATCGCGCAACGAGGAACGTGTCTCGCATTTGGAAATCAACCACGACCTAGAAACTTCTCCCGCGCCGTGTTTTCCCCTTTTCCACGATCCTCGGCCGCGGATGCTTCTTTCCGGCGTCGTGCCTCCGTCTCTAGGGGTAGGACAGGGTAGAGTCCGGTCCAGAGAAGTTTCCGGTGCTGTAAAGCCCTGTTTTCGTCTTCACGGCTCGTCCTTTGCCGTTCGAGAATTTACCATGGAAAATCCGCGATTTTCCGCGATATTTCGCGATATTTCATGCTATTCCACGATTTTCCGCGATTTTTCGTGATATTTCGTGATGTTCCACGATATTTCGTAATATGTTGCGATATTCCGCGATTTTTCGCGATATTTCGTAATATGTTGCGATATTCCACGATTTCTCGCGATATTTCGTGATATGTCGTGATATTTCACGATTTTTCGCGATATTTCGCGACTTTTCGTGATATATTATGATATATCGTGATATTCCGCGATTTTCCGCGATATTTTGCGAATTTGGACGACGGGGAGCTTTATTTCTGGTGTGTCAATCGATGTTGATGGAATGATAAAACGATATCTTAGTGTTTAACGTGAACAAGTGTTTATCTTTTCTGTCAGATTTGTGACTTTTTCTTTTTCTTTTTATTTATTTCGTGTCTTTTTTTTTCTTCGTTGTTAGACGTTTGATTGATTTAAAAGTATGACGTAGAGGTAGATGGGATTTGGAGGGGATTTGTAATGTTGCGATTTGAGAAACTTCGAGTCATTTCGAATTTTTGTAGAGTAAAAATTCAGACTGTAGTTAATGATTCGCGAATTTTTATTTTCTTTTTCTTCCTGATTTCTCTGATTTATAGATTGGGATTAAAAATACACTTTATAGAAGAGATTCGAAGCACCATAAGGTGTTATCTCCTTACCCTGTTTTTAATTCTAATTTATAAATCTTAGAGGATAAAGAATGCTCGAAAATTCGCGAATGAGTACTTCGTTTCTTGTCTCGTATCGATGAGTGTATTTGACGAGGAATTCGAGTCACTTCGAATATTATTCAAACCCTAAGAATTTTAAAAATCTTAATAGATTTGGAAGTCTCGAGAATTTTTAATAATTTCTAATAATTTTCCAAAAATTCGAGACTTCGAAGAGTTCTAGGCTGGGAATCGTATTCGAAAACTTGCAGTCGTTTTGGAGTTTGGATTCGAGCACTGTTCGTGTCACTGTTGTACGAAGAAATCGAGAGATATTGGCTTTCCTTGAGTTACCCGGGACATTGGCGAAAGAAGAAATCAACTACGATTATTGCGCGAGGTCTTATGATTTATGAGAAGTTCGCTGGATACTCGGCGAAAGAACGCGACTTTGTCGGAGAGTAGTCATTAATCATCGTGCCGTGAAAAACGTCCGCTTATTTCGGAAGTGAGCGTTCCACGGCTGAAGGAACGTTTCGCAGGGTGCACTTTAAGTTCTCGCCCGCGTGAGAGAGTTTCTTTATGCAGTCCTGAAAGGCTCCGTCATTCCTCGAGTACCGAACCTCTTGTAATTGCTGTAAATTACTTCGAAATTTTCAATCCCCCGTTCCTAATTTTATTTCTTAAAGAAAGTACGAAAAATATTCGAGCGGTGCCCCCGGGAGGACCGAGAATTTCTTTGTACAGCCCTGAAAGCCTCGGTCGTTCGTCGAGTACCGAACCTCCTGCAATTACTATAAATTTCTGAAAAGGATTTTAATTCTAATTTTAATTCGCATTTATTTAAAAGAGAAAAAAAAAGGAACCAACCATTGAAATTATGCTTTTGACGGAAACGAGAATTTTTGTACGTAATCCTGTGAAAGCCTTGTTCATTCGTAAAAACGGAATCTCTTGTACTCGCAATGAATTTCTTTCAAAATTTTAAATCCTCCAGTACCCGGTTCGATGCAATGTAAAAGGAGAAAGAAATATTAAAATTGTAATTACTATAAAGTTTCGGGAAATTTGTTCGCAGTATATGGTTAAATTTAAAGAAAGAAAGTAGAAAAATATGGAGATTCAAATCGTACTCTGGGGAAACCCAGTTTGCTTGGAGCTACGCGAAACCTATACGGTTAATTAAAAGATCCTAATCTGCCAAATGGTCCGCGTTTCATTAATATGAGAACCAGGCGAATCCTCGACTTCCGACCGATGCTGACGATTTCGTTTAAGAAAGCACAGCAGAATTTCTTTGACGAATAATACGATTTCGGGATTACAAGCGAGAAGAAGTTTAATAAAACGGAAGAGAACTAAAGGCGGAATTTAATTTCGGAGCACTTAAACCCTCTGCGAAAGACGGTGATGGAATAAGCCCGACTTCGATCCGTCGAATGGATAATTCCAGGAAAATCGCGAGCAATGGATACACCTTTCATCGACGTCGAATTAAATTACACAGTGCATATAACTTAAATTTGAACATCGGTCGATGAGAAAATATTTCCAACTTTTATCTCTTTTTCTCATTTAAGATTCGAAGCATCTGAAAAATAGAAGATTTTTACGAATTATTTCCCCCTTGTCGAAAAGTATCGGATCTATCAAAGATATTTGTCCGATCAAAAAATATTTCCAATTTTTATTTCTATTTGCATCTAAAATTCGAAGCATCTGAGGAATCAAAGATCGTCCAAAGATTGTCCCTTTCTCGTCAAAAAATGTCAGATCTATCTAAGATATTCATTCGATCAAAAAATATTTCCAACTTTTATCCCTCTTTCTCGCCTAAAATTAGAAGCACTTAAAGAATAGAAGATTATCGCGAGTTGTTCCTTTCTCGTCAAAAAATGTCGAATCTATCTAAGATATTCATTCGATCAAAAAATATTTCCAACTTTTATCCCTCTTTCTCGCCTAAAATTAGAAGCACTTAAAGAATAGAAGATTATCGCGAGTTGTTCCTTTCTCGTCAAAAAATGTCAGATCTATCTAAGATATTCATTCGATCAAAAAATATTTCCAACTTTTATCCCTCTTTCTCGCCTAAAATTAGAAGCACTTAAAGAATAGAAGATTATCGCGAGTTGTTCCTTTCTCGTCGAAAAATATCGGGATCTATCTGAGATATTCATTCGGTTAAAAGCTATTTCCAACTTTTATCTCTCTTCCTCATCTAAGATTCGAAGGCTGTGAAAAATAGAAGATCCTCGCGAGTTGTTCCTTTCTCGTCAAAAAATGTCGGACCTATCCAAGATATTTGCTCGATGAAAAAATATTTCCAATTTTTATCTCTCTTTCTCACCAAAGATTCGAAGCTTCTGAAAAATCGGAGATACCCGCAAATTGTTCCTTTTTCGTGGAAAAATGTCGGATCCATCCAAGGATTCGCGTGGAAAAGGAACTCCTTTATCCCCGAGCATCGCGATTCGACGACACGGGACGAAAATAGCGTAAGAGCGTTTTGACAGGTGAAATCCCGCGGTAGAGAGATATCTTTAGAGGAGATACACTTGCACTCTAGATGCATGCACGTAGATGCCGCGTTTGCTCCATAATAAATGGCATACCGACTAGATACGTCTTAATCTCAACGCGAACATCGATACTGGCCGGGTTCGAGAGTTATCTGGAACAGTTATCGTCTCGTTACTAAATCACTGCTGGCATTTGATTTCTTCTTTTGTACGCGAGTTACGCCGCACACTCGTGTCTATTTCCTCGCGTTCTCCTCTACCGGGAAATCTATTCGTGACCATTCCCGTGGGACACGTTTCCATTGGCCGATAGACGAGATCGATCATGTGCACCGCGGTCGCGGAAATCGATTTCGACGGATACGTGACATACGATCATTCTCGCATCATTCTTTGTACATAAGTCACGCCTCCTTGAGCTTTGATCGACAGAGAGCAGTAGCTTCGAGAACCACATTTAGCCGAGTGCTCGAAACTTTTTACTATCTGCACCGTGGCATATGGACGAAACGGCTTCCGTTGTTCAAACAACGCTCGGAATAAAACTTTCCGAGCTTCGCGTGTAAACAACCGCGCGGAAAAATATCGCAAGCGAACCACGTCTGTCCGTCTCATCCGTATGCTTTAAAAACGCATCCGTAAATGTCCTTGCACGTCACGGGCTAAAGGAAGGCGATTACGAATCCTCGTAATTGAATAAAAAGATTTACAAACATCCCTCTACCGAGAGACTCCGACAGAGATAAAGAGAAAATGAGACGACGATACTATCCCGTGATCATAGCTACGCGTTTCCGATCATTCGAAAGTCTCGATGGGAAAATAGAAGGAAAATTGGAATGCTTATTGGCGAAGCGTGCAAGGACTTTTACGAAGCGCGGGAAGAGGACGCGTTAGTACCGTTTCTCCGCTAGGACATCCTGTCTGGTCTGTCTTGGAGCTTGCTTGAGCCTTGCATGGCGGGTCATGGTTCCTGTTTCAGGCCGCGGCAGCAGCAGCTGCAGCGTCACCGTTGCTGAAGACGCCCCTCTCGACGGCGCAGCAGGCCACCTACGCAGCTGCAGCGACCTACACGGCAGTGGCTGCGCGCGCATACAGCGCAGCTGCAGCTGCGGCACAACCGGTCGCAGGATATGCCGCAGTCGCGGGGTAAGCGCACCACTACTCCCGTCGACGGCCTCCTCCGCGTTATCCCTCGGGCTCTACTCTCCTACCTTCTTCCTCTAACTTATCTCTACCCCTTACGGTCTTCGACGTCGCGTCTACCTCTTTCTCCGGCAGACGTGCTTTCCAGCGGACCCCACCGATCGATGGGCAGATTATGGTTCTTTGGGACGGGTGTCCGGCGTTATTTCCCGCTTTTCCGCGGAATTAATCGCTCAACCACTCGCACCCGAGGACCTTCTCTCGCACGGGAGAGTATCGACTGGAAGATTCTCCGCTGTAAACCTTCTATGTACTTCATGTTTCTTCTGACATTCCGTGCACTACATTCCGTTGCGTTATTTTTAAGTTAACGTTAATTATAGATTTCTGACGTTACGTCGAGCGCAACAGTTTCAAGATCTCGCAGTGCAACTGTACTTTTATTTTTACCCGTTCTATTGACCGTAAGGGGTGACGCGAAATTACGAAGCAGATCCTGTGATGACGATTATCGTTTGAATCTACCTTTAGATTTATCGACGTTCACCAAGAGACCTTTCCTCCCAGACGAATCCGTCGTCGTGGTCGAGCTCTCAGGAGTCGCAGATACATCGAATGCTACCCACCTGATGATAGTCCTATCGATAAACCTGACTATCCTACTCGTAATCCTTAGACAGATCCTGAGTATGTATGTCCTTGGTTTATTCGTTTCTTCTTCGTCCTTCCACTTTCGCAATTCTTGCATCGTTCCCGAACGTGCAGCGAGCAGGTACAGATGATGAAACGGATGTTTAATATGCTCATGCGTTGATGTTACAGTTACGGGCGTGAGTACGCCGATCCCTACATTGGACATGGTATTGGACCAGTAGCCGGCTATGGGGTAAATGCAATTTTCATTTCTCCAAATAAATGTCCACCTAGTTGCCGATAAAATGACAAACGGGGGACCGAGTCTTCCGATTTTTCGTGCAATCGATAACAAGTAGTTGATACTAACTCAGCATGGTTGCGAATGTTTTCATTTGCATATTGTCGTAACGCTTCAGGATTATCGAAATTAATCGAAATGGAATGTTGGTTAATCGAGGAATTATGTTGGTTCACAGGCGACCGTGTACAGGGGCGGCTACAACAGGTTCACGCCATATTAAGGATCGTCAGATATCGAAGCGCGAGCCTTCCAAGTACACCGTTATACTCAGCTGAACATGACCAGAACAAAAAGAAATCGACACAATCATCATCGTCATCCGCCATCGATCACGATCACCCCACGAAGCGATGCCTGGATCCTCCGCGCATGCTGACGCTAGCCTTCTTCGTAGCACCGACACGAGATCGTCGACTTCGGCTCTCGTCGACGCGGAACGGAAGCCAAACTTTCGTCGGGAACCATCCGGCCATCGTGCACGTCGTTCCAGTGGAGTCCGGGCTACCGAGTTCGACTACGGGGATGCCACGCTGTAGATTTAGAAATAGAGATTTGATTAAGAGAAACGCCTTCGAAACGGACAGTTGCGTGGACCTGGATAGATGACAGGGAAAACGAGGAAAGAGGAATGAGTGATCGTACGAATGAACGACCGGCAGGGAAAGGAACGAAAGATCGCGAAAGAATGATATAGGAGGCTCGGAATTGGAATTAGGTTTAAAGCGTGCTTGAAGTTCGAGATAGTTCTCGATTGGGGTTGCGAGCGGTCGACCAGACGACAAAGGTCCACTGAAGCGTCGTCGAACTTTCGAACCCTGATCGATAATCGGCGGAGAGGGTTGAGCGAGAGAGAGTGTGAGAGAGGGAGAGGCAGAGGGGATGGGAGACAGGGAATTGGTAAACTGAATTAGCAGACAAAGAGGACCGGTTAAATTGAATTTTACCGAAAACATGCTAAACATTCGACCGAGCCGAATCGATTGTAACAAGAGAGAGCGACGCGGGGGTGAAATTTGTTAGGGTGTTGGATGAGAACAGGTCCGTTCGAAGCATTCCAGGGTTGTTCTGGTGAAAATTCGTGTAAGGAAACGTGGCATCGCTTGGTTAAATTGATCCATTCGTCTGTGAGTTCGGACCCGGCAGCCATTACGACTTTGCCAAGTGGAATGACAGGGGAAACGTGTCGAATATAGCTGGTGTACGTGTATATATACTTGTGTATATACATATATATACATTATATATATATATATAGGTAGATAGATATAGATAATTGATCTCTCTAGAAATCAATTGTAATTATGCAATTCGTTGCTCGTGCACGTTTCTATAATCGTTGGGGAAACTTTTAAGCGCGTTCCGGGCAAGAATTTTTATCACGAATGTAAACGGGGGTATTTTAATCGCATACATGTTACGTATCATTGTACTATAATTTCACTGAAATCCGAGAGGCAAATTGATAAACACGCATACACGAAATAGAGGAATTCTGTACATAATTCGTTGATTTCGTGGCTAGAGAAATTGAAGCACGCGAACAACGATCGGGACACGGAATGTAAATCGGTAACGAGCATACGATCGTTACGTTTTGTATCTTTGTTTTTTTCCCCATTTTTCTGCTTTTCTTTCTTTTGTTTTCCTTTTTTCGAAGCATTTTCCCGCGATGCGCGTAGTCACTCGGTGGAAAGATTCTCGCGGAAACTCTGCGAACGTCGAATCGAAAACAGCAATTATCGCGAGACGCGTGACAAGTGGAACAAGATGGAGGGAGCTCTCGCAAATGGCTGCCGGAAAGGAACTCTTGCTTCGTGTCGACGAGGTAAACGCGACTTCCGGTGACAAGCGTCAGTCGACAGACTCGGTGATCCGCGACAAAGCGCGAGACCCTTTTTAGGTAGCTAGGCAAGAGATAGAGAGAGGGAATACAGAAGCGACGAGAGCGACGAAGCAGATACGCGTGACCGGTAGGGTTTCTATGCCAAATATGTGTGTGTCTATGTTGCGCTCGCGGGCGCGCGTGTGTGTGCGTAGATTCGCGAACCGAACCGCGGATGTAGAGTGTAGAGTAGTGTTATGGCAACGGAAGGGAGAGAGAACCCCTTGGACAACCTCTGACAAAGCCAGATTCTGGGTAACAGGATCTAGTCAAATCAGTCTCTACCGGTTCCTAATCGAGATTCTAACGATGTAACGCAGCTTTCTCTGAATACTCACGGCCTCGTCGACGGCCCCATTGGAAAATCGAACGTGGCAGCCTTTGTTTTAAGAATTGGGAATTTTCTAGGGATGGTAGGTTTTTTGGGGATGACGGAGATTGTCGATCGAGGTGTCTACGCTCTCTTATTTTCTCAAATTACTTTTCATTCGCGGAATTGGATATCGGAGTAGGAATTAATTTGCGCCGTTTAGTCGTCCGATTGTATAATCGTGTAAGCGCGAAATTCTATTTTAGAGCATCGATTCGTGGAACGTGCAATTCCAATTCCTCGGTAGTCAAACTGTCGACGAGATTCTAATAACGCTTCTCGTCGGGGACTACGTTGCGATTCGTTTAAATTCGACGAGGCAATTGTAACGCAGCTGAAATCGAGTGATCGAGAACGCCGAAATTAATAGACTGATCCTCTGAACTTCGAAGGAATTTTTAGAACAGCGCCGAGTTCGCATGGTACATCCAATATTGTTTGTCAACTGATTGAATTAACCCTGATCCACCGAACATTTATTTCGCTTCTCTCTATTCTCGCGTGCATACCGTTTCGTCACTTTATATTCAAGCAAACGATCAACCATACGTGGTCGTTGGAGTTTAAAGTTCCTCGAGTTTCTATCGCGTTCTCGATCACAGGATCTGATTCATTCTTGGTATCCGCTTCTCGATCGATCAGATAAATCGGCCGCGAAAGTTTCGTTCTTCTTTTCCCTTTATTTCTTTTCAAACGTAATCGCGAAGGTAAACGAGGGAATGATAAAAATAAAAATCGAGAAACAGAGAGAGAGAGGGAGAGAGAGAGAGAGAGAGAGAGGGAGAGAGAGAGACTCACACACAAACACAGACACACATAAACACACAGAGTACTCCGAGAGGGGGCGGGGGGGTAAGAGAAGAAATGCGAAAGGGAAATGGTACGCACATTGAGCCGAGTGAGTGATAATCCCTGTTAAAACAAAAAAAGTTCTAGTTAAGTGGAGATTTATCGTAATAAATATATACATATATAAATATATATATAAATAAATATATAGGTAAGTCGTTGCGTGACTCAACGTGGAGCGTAAGTGAGAAGGAATGCGAGTGGCCACGAGTGAATGAACTTGAGAGTGAAAGAGAGAAACAGAAAGAGAAACAGGCGAGAAAAGGAAACGACAAAACGCGAGAAACAAACGGTCAAGAGAATGAAACGCGATGGATAACGAGGGGAAAACAAATAACACAAAGAGTCGTGTGAAATAGCCAAATATGACAAAGATGTTCTTTTCCTTTCTTTTCTTTTTTCTTTTTTTTCTTCTTCTACTTCTATTCTTCTTTTGTTCTTTTTTTCTACATAGATAGCGCGACAGGGCTAGCGTACTGTCGTCGATTACGTTTTAAACTCTAATCTATCGTTAGGATAGGTCTCTAGGCTAGGATGAGAGGCAAAGAGGCCGGCGGCCAGGTTCGCCGCGCGTGAACCAAGATGGCCGCCGGTGAGAAGATCATATTCTCATTTTCGTTTGCGTGTGCGAGCGCCAGTACATGTAAATAACATACTACGATTAGGGATCGACTGTAATCGATTTCGTCGAGCACAAAAGGATTAATTCACGGGACATTCCCGTCTTAGGAGCTAAACCGAACAACTCAGAACATACTCATTGATTCTTGTAACGTTAAATTAACAAGCGTAGATTTTAAAGCAGAAACTATACGAACGAGGAAAGAGATGGAAGAGAGAGTGCTGAGAGAAACGCGAGATATGCTAGTGATACACGAGAATGTTCGCATCCCGGTGGAAGGGCGAGAGAGTGAGAGAGAGAACCGGAAGTGAAGTTCTCGAAGATTCTCTGTTCGAGCGCAAGTAACGTTCCCCGAGACGAGGAGAAAGCCCTCTTCTTCGAACCTCGACCGCCTCTACGCGATTGTTCCTCTATCAACGAGCACGTTTTTCATATACGTAAGGCACCCGAAACTCGTGCGCTTGAAGATGATATATTGATATTACAAAGGATACGCTCTGACGGTGTTCGTTCGCGGAGGAACTCGCGTGAGGCGAGGGAACCAGGCGAGAAAGATCTATCACTGTATATTGTACACTGTAATTACAATTTATACTTACTCGTAATCGATACCTTTATCGGTAGGCTATTACAACTAGTGGCTAGCGTAAGTCAAGCTCAAATCTAGGCGAGACCCATCGTCTTCGCGTCTTATTCTTCGTCACGAGTGCACAACTCCCCCCGATATTCCTCCTCTTGTTCCGGACTTTTATCGTTTTTTCAAGCGTGTTCTCCGATTGCGTACGCAGGCCTATCGTACACGATTTCCCGATGGATTCACGGCTACCGCAGCCGCCATCGGGCTCTATTTTTCTTTCGTTTCGTTTCTTTTCCACTGTGATTCCTTTCTTCGGTTGCTTGTTCGTTTCTTTGCCGAGGATCGTCGACAAAGATATTCCCGGGGACCTCGCGGAACCGGTAACGCGTCCCGTGCGATCGACCAATCGTATCTATGCTCCGAATTGTACGATACTCAATTTGCAAAATCGATTCGATCGTTTAGTTGTAATAGTTTATTTCCAAGTGACTCCCGAGTCTCTTGGGACGCTTCGTGAAACTGTAAATCACCTGGGCGAGTTCAGTGTACGGAAGAGACGGAGAAAATTCGTGATCGACGATATATTGTAGCGAAAGACACTCGAGATGACCGTTTTAGATTGGAATACGTGTTTTTGAATGAAATTCGAAAGTTGACTGTAAATAGTTACGTGTACTCTTAAAGAAACCTCGCTTCGTCTCTTCTCTGCACCGAACTCGATCTCGAAACTCGTTTCGCGGAACGTCCCGTGTATTTATCTAGAGGCCAGGGAGCGAGTAGATCCAGGGATAAGGAATGAATTGCTGTACAGAGAAAAAGCTGTAACGAAATTAGGTGGTAGCCAGGGACGAATAGATTAGAGTAGTATCTGTTTCCGAGTCTCTTAGAAGAAACGAGAACTCGTCTCGACGATAGAACCACAGATACTAGTCTTCTTCGTAGAACTAATTTATATCGTATTCGTTAAAATGCTTCGCGCGTAACAACGCACGTAGAATCCTCTCTCTCTGCGAATTGTACAAAAACATGGACTGCGTAATTGTAATATTCACGATTCGATCGTCGATCGCACTCTAGCGGACGCTTCCGGGCGAGAGAAATCGAGGTGCCCCGGCGAAACTTTGAAGAGGAAAAGAAGTTAAAAAAAAAAAGATAAAAATATATTGCGAGAAAAATGGAAATTAGCCAAACGCGAGACGGAGTCGCGGAATTTGAAGCTCCAGGTAGCACCGTTTCGATATTCACCCCTTTGTGCCCACGTGTCATTATGTTTTCTTCGTTGAAACCGCGTACGTTCTCGAGTGCTAGCGGGATAATCGCATTGTAAAATAATCCAATACGATCGATACGCACCGTAACGTTATACATATATAAATATATGATTCTACTCTAATTATTATTAAAGGCAGTACCGTAAACGGGATTTTTAAAGTGAATCTAGATGACTACATGACTTACGTAAACGACACATCTTACGAGCAACATATCCTAGCGTACTAGGCGGCGTCGTGGCCCGTTCCGCTCCGGATCCTCGCGGATCCTCCGCTCGCCATCGTCGCGATTCGCGCGCGCGCGCGACAACGCACATTTCCGCTCTCTTATCCCGGGCCCGGAAAACCCTCTGGGGCGGGCCCCTCTCGTCGGAGGGGTCCCTTGGCCGCGCTCTACGAACCGCGAGGCCAGCACCGTGCAGGATCCGGGGCGCGACACGCGGCCATCTTCTTTTTTCGAATTATCGCGACGGGAAGAGAGGGAAGAAAGCGAGAAAAAGAAGAAAATGATTAAAAAATTAAGAAGTAAGGGATGTTCCATGACATTAGGGCGTTATTACGATAATAAGTCTATCTTCTTAGAGTCGTGAGTGTATGGGTGATATATGGAGAGACGATATGTGTCCGTGTATCGTGTGCTGAATGGGCGTGATGATGCTTTTGGCCCTCGTCGAATCGGCGCGAAAATGGACGGCGAGTTCTCGAATGGTTGGATGTGTCGGCTATGAATGGTAACAACTGGTGAGATTGATTCGAGAATCCGTAGGTGGTAGCGCGCGATTCGATTGGTCGAAATACAAACCGGAGGAACGATAGTAATAACGTTTCGGCAAACGAGGATACGAGAAAAAAGCAGAAAATACGTGGAGAATGATAAAGGAGGGAAAACGGAGGGAAAAGATGAATGCAAAATAGAGAACATCGTATAAAAGCTAAATGCCACCTGTTTTTCGCTTCTCTCGCAGTGTAAAACGGATTCGCAACGGGAGACGCGTGCGACCGCCATCGGTTTCCGGCTGCGAATCGACCACGGGGACGAGAAAAAAAAAAAGAAAAAAAAAAGATAAATAAATAAAATAATATGCTGAAGCAGGCGAAAGCGACATTTACGTCGAGGAAACGCAGGTGAGTCTAGGCGTTACTCGCACATCCGCGGAACACATTCACACGCGACGGAAATTCGACGACGAGAGGTATCGATGAGATCCGCAGGAGAGGAAAGCAGAAAAGCAAAAAATAAAAAAATAAAAAAAAAAAAAATACATGAATTAAATATAACGAAACGTCAGGTACATGAGATAAAAAGAAAAAAGAAAAAAACAAAAAAATCGAGAGAACAAGAATACGATCAACTCGAAACTTTAGTTGCAAAATACTGATAGGAGTACACGGGGTGTCGTTCGGAACACCTTTATCATTGTCTGATTTGATGATATTTTGTAAGTCTGGACCAGTTGTTAGGTTCTTATTACTCCCATAGCGACTTCTTATGGCGTATTTTCTCTGTATATTGTCAATGTTTATTATTAAATATTTTTCAAATAAACCACCGTCTCCCTTTCATTGCTCCAAACATCGGGCGAGGTGAGGTGTCGTCACCTGTGCGTCTCGATCGCTCGAAAATCGAGGATCAGAGCCGAGGAGATGTAAGGTAACTGGAAAGAACGAGTGGAGGATAAATTTACTCGTCCGGTTAAGAATTCTCCATTTGGGATTAGAATAAAGAAGCGAGATAAGATACAGATACCGTCCGGGTTAACGCGAAGGCGGAACCGATCTCGCAGCTGGCAGAATCTCGTTGGACCTCTTCGCCAGTTTCGCCGTAGTTAAATTCCGTCGCGACGCGTCCCGTGATGGAAAAAGACCTCGGGCGGCCAAGGGGGCAGACCCGGAGGAATTCGCTTTTCTAGGACGGCCGGCTTACGTTTCCGGTGAAAGAAGAGTTAGCTGCCAGCAGAGCCGAGATCTTTTTTTTCCCCAGTGACTCATCGCGCACATGGAATTACTATTCGCTCTCTGTGTTCGACATTCGGCCCTGTGATCTGTCAGTAAGCCGCGGACCGTCAAGCAGAAAGCACGCGTGCTCCTCTCCGCGAGCGACCGACGCGCACGTGCGTGACCAGGAATACCGATTCGAAGCCGGCAAGTGGTTCCTGGGCCCATCGCGACTCCAGCATCCCGATGAACTGGTTGGAGGTGCGCCCTTAAGTCACACGCTTCACATTTTCTCGCTTGTCATCTTCTTGTCACGTCGGCACTACTTGCAATATTTCTTTTTAACTTTCTTCTTTTTCTTGTCTCGTGAGTCGTGACTATGAATTTATTACTCGCGAGTATTTTGAATATTCTTTTTTACTCATTTTCTCTCCTTTTTCGGGTGTCGTGATTGTAGATTTATTGTAGACGAGTATTTGAAATATCTTTTTTAACTCTTCTCCTCATGTCGTGACTGTAGATTTATTTTGGAATATTTTTTTCTTAATTTTTCGTCTTTCGTCACGTGAGTCGTGGCTGTGAATTTATTATGAGGGCTTGGAATAATTTTTGTCTTTTTTATTTTTCTTCTTATTTGGAAAAGTATTCATTTCTATGGTGACGAATTTCTTGTTCTTTTTAGATGATTTAACGAATGATTGTTTAGTGGTGATAATGGTAAATTACATGATATATTTTGTAACGTATCGTGGTCAGTTGATGACAAGTATTACCTTCGATATTGAAATATTACTCGATGTAAATCCATCGATGTAAAATTCATGGAAATTAATATGTATAAGAGAGCGATATAAAAAGAACTTTAAGTCAGTCTTCTCTTTATTATTCGTGACTGCGAAGTTATTGCAGGCGAATACTTAAATCACTTTTTGATTTTATTTTTCTTTGATTCTTGTTATTAGAAGGAATAATAATTTAAACGGTATGAAACCTTTTTTCCAATGGAACTTAGTAATATACATAATAATTTAATAACTCTTTAGTAAATTTTTTAATATACAGTTGTCACCTAATGCCAAGTATTAAGTTCGACATTGAAAAGATAATTTGATGCAAATTAATTTATGTAGAATTCATGAAGAATTCTTTGTTTACGTATAAGATAGTAGTATTTGAATGATATACCAGGTTCGAAACACGCCGTTATTCGATCTCACTCATCCCACCACAAACTCTAAAATACGTTAAGAAACGCTCTCCTTCACTTTTCATAAATGAAACCCACTCTGAACCCGACCAAAATTTCGTTTACTCCGTCTATCAATACCGTTCCAAGTTTACATAACGCGAACAACTCTCGCCGCTTTCGACATCCACAGGTCGATACATGTATCGAGCAGGCCCCATCAACGTAAAAATCTGTCAATCCGAACGAACCGTTGAAACTTAAAAATCTCCTTGCTATAGGCACCATACCTAATCTGTCTACGCGGATTCGTCATCGCTTCGCAAGGTGACGTAAGTAAAAATTCGTTCATCCGAATACCAATCGTTTCGTACGGTGGCCACGAAAGCACCAGGCCAAGCACCTCCGACGGAAATCTTACGTCGGTGGATCGCGTTAAGATCGTGGAAATAATTTGATCAGGCGTCGGAAAAGTTAATGAATTTTACGGGAACGCGAAAGTGAAGGCTCTGAAACAGTGGGCCGTACGAGGAAACGGGACGTAAATCATCGGTCGAACGGTGGCATAACAGAAACGCGGGGCAGTGGAGTGGCCGTATAAATTATGGTAACGAGCCGCGTCGAGGAATTCCGGCTGTGGACACGTAAGTGTTGTTACTTTACTTCGGGACTTAGCATATCGCCTATACCGGCAACCGTGAATTTCAATTAATCGCTTATTCAATGAACGCGTCGATAAGAACGTTTCCGTGTAAACGCGAGCCCGCTCCGTCGATCCCTCTTTGCATTTTCCATCGCGAGCGGACAGAGCGTGGCGGACGCTGACAAATAATCCCCGAGATCGCCGAATCGGGGAAGGAATTCGCTTTTCGTCTGGTCACATGAATGAACGTGGAAGTTTCGGTCGACGTCGCCTGCGGACTAATCGACCCTTCGCATGGGCCGTTACACGAAACCCGCCACGGAAGCGCGGGGTACTAATTTAAACCATTAAGGGGGTAAGTCTGTTCGCGAGGCCACTGTTAAACGCGATTCAATTTAGGGTCCCTTGGGTTACGGCTATGATAAAAAGCGTCTCCTTCTGTTTCATCTTCGAGCGAAATGGAATTTTATTTAATTAAACGCTGCATTCCCCAAACGATTTTCCCACGAGTGTTCAGTGATAGCTTAGGTTATTCGGTGGTGGTATGACAAATTTTATGGAATTGGCGCTTTTCACGTCGAAATCGTTTAATTAATATTAAATTAGCAGTGGATACCGCGATTTATTCTCATCTTCTTTGGAAGACCGTGGTCACCTTGGAATGAGGTTACCTAGGGTCTGTCTCCTCCGAATTTTTCATTTAAATATTCGCGAGTGATTCGAGCATTACAAGATGGACACTTTCGCGAGTAAAAATTTCCGAAGTTAACGATTTAATGTCCAAAGAAACGAAACGTCAGTGTATTAACTATTACTGGCAACTATGCTGCTCGTAATAGCAAACAACTTTCGTTCCAGATGTTTCCACATAACTAACGCTTTATAAATAATTTTGCTCGACGCAGTTGAACCAAAACTCGCTCTATACATCTGCCTATTTCCATAATCTCTGAAAATAAACGTATTGTACCGGAGTTGGGTTAAATAAACCGGCTAGAGAAACTAACAAACTGAGGAACAATGACGCGATAGGATATTTAATGAATGATGTCAAACTGCAAGAAGAAATTGGAATTCCTACGTTAAAAATAATTATTTCGAAGAAAGATTTCATCAAGAGAATTGGAAAATTTGTCGAACATTGTATGAAGACTCTAAGATATGCCAATTACCAGTTATCTCCTGCTTAAGAGTGTTTGTTTGTCGCTTTCTACGAGTCTTCCTGTAGCACTTTAAATTTCCGTTCAGAGAAACAACTAGGAGATAACTATTTAAGTTTCCTCTTCCTTTCTTTCGTCTTGAAAAGACAGAAGTCTAGCTGTGAAAATTGACACAGTATCGAGTACCGATCGAGATGCATGAAATAAAGCAGTACACATAAAAATACCGCGATTCAGAATTATTTCTTCGTTTCTTTATTGCTGCGTGATTGGCCCAATAATATAAGGATCTCGCGACACACTAAAGCGATATAATAAATTACTAAATATACGTCAGAGATGTAAAGATAACCAGCACGGTAGCTCACAGTCGCGATGAATTATTCGCAAGGTGCAATCTGTACGCTGTAAACTCGGGCGAGGAAAGTTAAAAAGAAATACAAGCAACGAAATATTTTTAGGCAAAAACCGAGGAACGATGTCTGGCTATCATGAGTGTCTAGGAACCCCTTCAGCTTGACCCCACCGAGATGGACTTCTGCAAGAGCCACAGGTTCCTCCGCGTTCTTCCGCAACCCCGAAGACGCGTGGTGTGGTCCTGGCGAGCGGAGAACAGCACGTACTTCCGGTTCACGGAGAACGACGACATCGAGGAGTGCCTGGTGGAGCTCGTCAACGTCTCCGTCCCACTTGTCGCGATTCTCGTCGCGTTAATCGTCGTTCTACGATACAAGTGCAGCAAACAGCCGAAGTGAGTACGCGTGAAAAGCAACGCTTACCCGAGATTCCAATTCCGCGATCGATTGAGAGATCTACAGTGATCGATGAGGGCAATTACAAGCGCGCGCTCGAAAGTCACTTTCTAAGATACCTCGCGGCGGGTTTTGCATGTTTAACAGAAACATCGTTCGGCTGATAACACCACTTTTATTTCTACACGGTCACCGATATTCTCGCCGATAATGTCGCTTCTGGCACGATAAGATTCGACTGTTTACGAGGACAGAGGTATTCACTATGGCTGCGATGCGTCGTCGGCCTCGTGAGAACGTGTTTCGAATTTTTAATTCGCACTCCAGGATAAACCTATCGCGACCGGTCAGATGATATCACGGCGAGGAAACGCAGGCAGAAAAATCTCAACAGAGGCGCTGTAAAAGGAACATTGAAACACTGATTATACGCTGTTCGACATGCCTAAGCAATATCAGGAGTGTGACAAATGATACGCGTGTCTCTCCGATGATTTATTCATTTATTTATTGAAACTTACGGGTAAAGTTCTTGTTATTTTTAATACAGTGATATGTAGGGATTTTTGCTGAATTAATTCTATGCAGACGAAGCTCTGGGCGTCTAATAAACAACAACCCCTTTTTAATAACAAAACAGATTTATTTAACTAAAATATTGCATTAAGTTTCTCTCGATTCTAACTCTCAAACACACGATCCTCTATTCATTACGTCTCGACTTTGATTTCTGCCTTCTGCGCTCTTGCACCCTTATTTAAAGGGTGCAACTCCCTCTTTTCATACACAAGCTCTCTTCGTTGAGCACTCATTTCCCACGCAACCTCGCCTTTGGTGGGCCAGGTACTTCAGACACTCGGATGCATTCCTAGACTTTCGTTCATTGCTTGCACTCGACCCAGTCATAAATATCTCATCGGTACAGTCCTCGCACGTAGTCACCCATCCGCATGCACTCCAGACATCGTAATAAACGCTTAAGTCGAAACCGATGCCCTTTATTATTCCCTTCCTAGAGTCCTTCGCTACTCGCAACCTCGCAGATATAAAATATGCACACACCAAATAGGAAAAAGAGGAAAATCTATACAGCAGACGATAACAGATACAACACTATACACCAAGTTACATGGAAGAAATAAAATTAAGTAGAACAGGATTACGTAATAATAAATAATTCCACGAAATTGTGACAACGTATTGTTATGTGGTCCCTAACAGTTTGAACAATTCGGCCTTAAAACTGATAGTATTATTAGAAAAAGAGTTAACTTTTGTAAATCTCATCAATGCTGCAAATTCAAGAAAATAGAAGACTGAAACGGCTCTGGCCAATAGACCTCAAATGAGGATCAGGAGAGGCTCTCGCTGGAGAGGCTCTCATTATGCCATGTGGAATTGTGGTTCCTATAATATCTATTCAGCTCATGGGACACTCAGTTCCGATTTCCGAAGAAAAAAGGAAAAATAAAAAATTTTGTAAAGAAACGATTTGCCAAGTTGCAATGAATGTCAATCCTTTGCACTCGGCGATTCTTTCGTTACAGGGAAATGATAATTCGAAGACTTTCTGCCTTAAAGTAACGGTAAATAAGAAATCGTATGCAAATTAGGACGTAAAATTATTTTACTTCGATATTCCACGCATCGTTGGGTAATTGTAAATTATTATATATTAATTAACATCCATCTTATAATCTGATTAAATGGCGACTGAGAGACGTCTCTCGACTGCAAAGGGTTAAAATTTGACAGGGCTAAGAGCTCTGGACAGTTAACTTCATCATTTATGCTGTCCCTCTTCGTATCAAACGATTTTTGTCTTCGCGGTTGTTTTCTGTAACGTATCTCGGTGTTCGGATAATACAGACACCCTGTATATCAGGAGGAAAATTGATCAGAGCGATGAGGTTGAATGTTTAATCGTAAAATCGATCGTTTAGTCAGTTTAGTGTTAAGACACGAGGCTAGAAGATGGTTGCTTGGCTAGGTTCAATTGAGGCAACCTTCAATTAAGCGAAATGTTTCACGTTTGGGATGTCCCATGATTCAGAGGGGTTACCGTTCCATCCGAGCAATTTACTTCAATTAATGCGGCAAAAGTTTATCGAGCCTGTTAATTTCTTCGCCTCTGCTTGACCCTCGTACGAGGAATTGTAACGCGATTTATGGCTTCTCGAGCGATAAATTTGGCAAGCAATTAAAAGTAGCATCGGAGAACAGTGGAGTTGGGAATTTTGAAAGCGTGGAACGAATTTCCGATTAACCGGGAAGTGAATAATTGCTTTTCTTCTTGGGAACTTCGTGGTTTATTTGCACGTGTTAAACAAACGCAGTGCTTGCTTGTTCTGAGAAGTAACGTTAGGTCCACGAAACTGAAATTTGTTTTCCATATCGTGTGCGTCGCTTCAGTTCCTGCTTCATTCTCCCACAAATCAAAAACGCGACAAACATAACAGCTTTTGACGTTTTCTCGGTACCGCTTATCTGCTTTACCGATAGTTTGCTTTATTCGTGGTATTCAGGTTTATTAGGCAAAAATTTTGTTTCGATACCGAGGTTCAGAATGTTCTTTAATTAAAATTATTATCATTTATATGTTCATTGGTAAGTTCTGGAAGATCAACAACTTTGCAGAAGCTTTGAGCCTCGATATTAAAATTCAGAATCTTATTTAATTATTACTCCAACGTAATTAATTACCATTTATTTATTCCCTAGTAACTTTTACTAAAAGGTCAGCAACTTTATAGAAACTTTTAGCCTCGATATTAAAATTCAAAAGCTTCTTTAATTATTACTTCGGCATAATTAATTCTCATTTATATATATGCACTAGTAGCTTTTAATAAAAGATCAACAACCTAGTGAAAGCTTCTAAGACTCGATATTAAAATTCAAAATCTTATTCAATTATTATTTCGATATAATTAATTACCATTTACATATTCCCTAGCAACTTTTACCGAAAGATCAACAACTTGGCAAAAGCTTTTGACTTGCGATATTAAAATTCGAAATCTTATTCAATTATTTCTTCAGCATAATTAATTCTCATTTATATATTCCCTAGTAACTTTTGCTGGAAGATCAACAACTTCGCTAAAGTTTTTGAGACTTGATATTAAAATTCAAAATCTTATTCAATTAATTCTCATTTATACGTTCCCTAATAACATCTAATAAATATTAACAACTTAGCAAAAATATTTGATCTTCTATATTAAAATTCTTAATCTTTTTCAATTATTATTTCACCATAATTAATTCTCGTTTATATACATGCACCAATAGCCTTTAATAAATGATCAAAAACTTAGCAAAGATTATCAAGCCCAGATATTAAAATTCGAAATCTTACTCAATTATTATCGTACTTCAGCATAATTAATTTTCATTTATACATTCCCTAATAACATCTAATAAATATTAACAACTTAGCAAAAATATTTGATGCTCGATATTAAAATTCATAATCTTTTTCAATTATTATTTCACCATAATTAATTCTCGTTTATATACATGCATTAGTAGCTTTTAATAAAAGACAAGAATTTAGCAAAGTCTATCGAACCCCGATATTAAAATTCGAAATCTTCTCCAATTATTACTTCGACGTAATTAATTCTCATTTATGTATTCTACTAGTAACTTCTACTAAAGGATCAATAACCCAGAAACACCTCTTCTCCCCCGGTAATAAAACTTAAAATATTCCTCGTTTATTAATAAAGATTAATCGTCACCTATATTTATCGGCACTAAAAAAAATGAATCGCTAAAAAAAAAAATCCCGACACGGCAAAAATATCCTGCGCTAATAACTCCCATTATGAATTCAACTACTATTGAAACCTGCTTCGCGCCAGTATCGCATTTAAAAATATTTCTCACTAGTTACCATGGTGAAATTAACCATCGTCTACGCGGGCATTAAAGAAGTACCCACTGTAAGGTATCCTCTAAAATTACACCGTAAAAAGCACGCTTTGCAGAAGCAAAGCGAAAGGTGGAAGAAAATTGCCAGCCATAATCCCAAATGAAAATATCAACGTTCCCGTTAACCGCGCTTCTTGCAACTCCGCGCGGCTTAAACGGATCGCCAGTAGGCCCGGATTAATTACTCGAATAATTTATAACACGTGCTTCTGTAGGGTGTTAGAACACCTACGTACGACTCTCCTTCCCGCTTTGCGTCACGTTCGTGGAATCTTAATGGAGCCGAATGAGATGGACGCTGGGTTTATCCTTGCTCGTTCGCTGGAAAATCAATAGCAATTGCAGGCTGCCTCCTTAAACTCCATCGGTTCTTTTCAAGGGAGCGTTTAATCCAGGGATTATCCGTCTGAAACCCCAAGAGAACGGACGATCGAATGGACCGAGGCTGAGGAGCAGGATCGAGGGAATAAATTTGTCGAACGTTCGAGAGCAAAGTCGATCAATTTCTAGTAGGTGATGCGAGAAAACTTGGTACTCCCGTTTAACGAAGGTGGTAATTACCTGGTAATTAGCTGGTCGATTTGCTTCAAGTTTTACTCCACTTGGGTCCATTTCGTGCGAAAACTGGATCAACGCAGGATCCAGCTTGCTCGTCTATCTCGCTCCAGAGGTAGATCATTTCCTTGTAATTGGGGGTTTGTCGAAGATGTATTGGTCGGGAATAAGCATGCACCGATCGTAGACGCGTCGAAGCGCTGTATTTAAGCAGCTTAATATATGATAATAACCATGATCGCGAGATCGATACAGATATTCAAATTTCCTTCGATTAACAGATGTCGTGAAATTGAAATCTCTTCTAATGCCCACGAAAACACGCGTTTCTTTCATACTCTTTTGATGCAGAGATTGCAGGAGTCTACTGCCATTTCATGTAACGAGGACACTCTTGTGCATGGCAGTGTTAACAGTGCTTTTTCTGGAGCTCTGCGAGTCCCTGCTCACGTCGATCTCTTGCTCCTCGATCCTTACGATCGTAGCCACCCTTTGCTGCTGGATCCTTCACAGGGAGACCGAGGTCAGAAGTGGTTTTGGGACCGCCATATCTGCTGGGATCTTCGCTGCGATTGGTTTATCACGAGCATGGAAATTCATGTACTTCTCTAGGTCAGTATCGACGATTATTAACCCCTAATAAATCCCTGATAAATCACGATACCTTTATCCCCTATGAACAAGAGTCATTCGCACCCCGTAGGTTTTTCGGTGATCCATACCTTGAAGAAGGAATTCGAAAAAATTCTTAATTCCAGATATCTACAAACATCCTAAATGAGCGCTATAATAAAAATTTTCACATATATTTCCCCGTACCCCTATTCGCGAGAATATTAAATAGCTCGAGACAGGGTGCCTAATTTACACATCGAGCGTGTCACTCGTATTTACACAGATGAAATGATCTAGATAAAAAGATTAGTCGAAAAATATTTGTTAAATCGTCGTATTCGGAGAACTCTTAGTATTAATAGTAATAATAAATTATAGTAATTATCCAGGAACAAATTTCCGATATCTAAATACAATTTCAAATGATCTCATGCTAATTAGATGTGGTCTATCCCTCGAACACGTTCGATTTGCAACCACCATGATCACCGCCATTTTCTCTGGTCTCTTCGCTGTTTTGGACTCTTACACGATCTACCTTATGGTAAGTCAAGCGTAAGTACTAGCCGGTATAATTACTATGTTAATTCTCGGCCGAGATTTTTCTCAAACGCTGCTACATATAATTAGTAGCAAATTCATTCTGGCCCCGGTTCTATCCAGGCTATCAACGCGCCGTTTATAAGCCGGTTGCTTCTTACAGACAAGCATAGAGCCGCGAATTAGCGACACAGCGTTACAACCTTATCGAGGAGAGCCAGCTACTCCCGGCAACGAGTGCAAACATTTGTTTTACATTTACTCAGCTTGTTTGAATAATAATGTTTATTATCGTAGCCTGGAGAGGCAGCCGAGCTTATCGAGTGGTAGCACGAACTTTTCTTCCTCGATGCCGCAAACTAGATCGCAGAAATAGCCCCGTCCATTCGATATTCCCTGTTCAGTTTCTAGGAAAACCGGATAAAATGTCGCCCCGCGAGAAGTTGCGCGAATATCGCGAAACTCGTCGCGCCTGTTACCATATCTAGAAAAATCCTCAAACTTTAACCCTTCGCGAACCAAGTATATTCGATACCACGTGTGTCGTGACAGAGAACAATTTTACTATTTTCATCGTTGTTCCTGGTAGCTTTTGATTTCGAGAATTTTCCCAACCTGTTTGTTATTTCCGATTGTTCCCACTGGATCATCATATATTCCGTCTTTCCACTTGCCTTCGCTGGTAAGCTAAAAATATTCCCGTGCAGAGGGTTAAAATAATCGTTTGCGCGATTTCAAAATTGCTTTTGAAAAATGCATCGCGGGAATTTTAATAGAAATATCTCATTCGGAAATATAACACTCGCTGAGATTTAAAATTAAAATTCGCAATGGCTTTAATTCTACTCTGCTTTACGTCTCCATAGCTTCTCGTTTTCGCTAGCTTAGCTGTACGTCGATCCTCTTCTTGTCATCCGGTAGAATCGAATCGTGTTTGACGTACCACGCGTTTAACTATAGCGTTAAGGACGGACCTGTTTATGCCCTAAGTGGTCTTCAGATAACAGGTAAGCCGGTATACCATGGCTGCGTTTGCTCCAAATATATTTCGCGTGTGCACGCCGGCTCCTTGACCCAGTAAAAACAAGAGGTCTGAAGCATGCAAATAACCCGCGTCTTAACACGCCGCCTCGAATAAGTCAACTACGATCTTCATCCATGTCTAGACGAGGAGGAGGAGAAGCCACTTGATCAGCCGAGGGGTATGTGGAAGAACGGTGTACAAACACGCAGAGGCGCCGTTCCTCGACAGGATCACCTTCCATTGGGTGATCGACCTGCTGTCCAAGGGATACGGCACGCCCCTGGATAACCAGGACCTTGGACAACTTCCTGAGGAAGAGACCACTAGACGCCAGTTCGAGAAGTTTCGAAAGGTCTACGAGGAGTATAAGGTAATTTTGAAGAATGTTGAGAGAGAGAGTTCAAATGCTAATTGTGTCATTCGTGGGAAAAATTAATTCTATCGAAAAAGAAATAAAAATAGAAATTTATTTTAAATATTACACGTAAGTATTTGGACGCTAAAAATTACAAAGTTAATTGACAGAGAGGGAGAGAGAGTTTAAATGCTCTTTAGAGCAACCGATCCCCTTTATCTAAGCTTCCAAGAAGAATGAATTAATTAAGCCATTCGTGGGAAAGATTAATTCTACTGAAAAAGAAATAAAAATAGAAATTTATTTTAAATATTACACGTAAGTGTTTGGACGCTAAAAATTACAAAGTTAATTGACAGAGAGGGAGAGAGAATTTAAATGCTCTTTAGAGCAACTGTTCCCTTTTATCTAAGCTTCCAAGAAGAATGAATTAATCGAGTCATTCGTGGGAAAGATTAATTAATTCTATTAAAAAGAAAAATGATAGAAATTTATTTTAGAAGTTAATCAGTAGCAGTAATTAATTCGTACCTTTGAAGGAATAATTCTAAAGAACGAAAATAATATTAAAGAATAACGAAGGAATAAATTGCAAAAAGAAAATTTCGATGATTTAGAATAATCGTTTATCTTTATAGAAGAGAAATGAGAAGCTGTCTCTCTGGCGATGCTTTTGGAAAAAGATATGGTGCCCGTTTGCCATTGGAGGGCTATTAAAATTGCTGGGGGACGCTACAACCCTTGTGGGACCAATGTCTATTTCCAAAATCCTGGACTACGTCTCCGTCTCCCAAAATGGAACAATGAATCGAAACACTGTGGTATATAATTTTATTCAGAAGCTTCTTATTGCAATAAAAAGAAAATAAAAGCATATCGTCACGTTAGAGAATTCCTTATTTCGATTAAAGTACGGGCAAATAATTTTACTTTGCAAAGCACTTACCAGATGCTGTTCAACATTTCAGACTGCCATGACGTTTCCTGAAATCCTGCAAAATGGTTATTTTCTGGGCCTTCTGGTGTTCTTCTTCTCCTTGCTGCAGAGCACTCTGAGCCAGACTTCCACTCACATCCTCTGCGTTGAAGGAATCCGCTTGAAGACTGCTCTTCAGGTACTCTTGAAACTCGAAAATAGCAACCATCGAAGACCATGGGCACAATTGACTGAAAATTGCAGGCGCTGTTGTACGATAAGGCTTTGCGTTTGTGCTCGTGGAGCATCGACGAGGAGGATAGTCCACCAGACAAGGAAAAGGAACAGAATAAGTGTCAGCAATCAGCTGATATAGGAACCTTAACCAACCTTATATCAGAAGACGTGTATAACCTGATGAGCTTCTTCTGGATTGGACACTATACATGGGCAATTCCATTGAAGGTAAAAGCAGGCATTTTCTAATTACTTCCAATTAATTCTATAGCTGTTAACGTCACAGATATTCCTTCCAGATCACTGCAATAATTTTTCTTCTCTACACAAAATTGGGCATCAGTGCAATCATTGGGGCATTTTGTTGCATATTAATAGTGACGCCACTGCAATTAATCCTTGGAAAGAAGATGTCGGAAAATTCCAAGTTGGTCGCTGTAGGTTAATATTTGTACTTTCTTTCAATATCTGATAATTGAGGAAGCTTCTTAAAGGCATCAGGAATTTCAATTTCAGAAGAGCAGCGATGCCAGGCTACGCTTGGTCAACGAGATCTTCCAAGGGATGAGGCTGGTGAAGCTCAGAGCCTGGGAAAATATCTTCGAGGAGAAGATAAGAAGAACGAGAGACGATGAGCTGAAGATGCTGGACAAAGATTCTTTCTATTGGACCCTCATCAGTAAGCCTGACTTTTATCAATTATTCTCGATACATCGGTCTATTGGAATAAAGCGAAACTTAAACTGAGGAATTAATTATTCGCAATTAGACTTTCTTACTCATGCTTCGTCGGTCCTGACGACACTTTTCACTTTTGCCGCTTACTTTTGGCTGGAAGACCGAAGTCTCGAGCCCGGAAACGTGTTCGCTAGTCTGGCTCTGTTCTCGCAGCTCACGGTGCCTCTCCTCATCTTCCCCGTTATGATACCTATCATCATCAACGCTATGGTGAGCGAACTCGAGCTTTTGTGCTTGATAAATCTCTTGATATCAAATATCCTTCAGATCTCCACGAACAGAATGGAAGAGTTTCTTCAACTTCCGGAGATTGACAACGTGTTGCCTAATTTTGATGACAAATCCGAGATCGCTGCATCGTCACAGACCAATTCTGTCGAAGAAAGTACCGTGAGTATTTTCAGGCATATTTTCAAATATATTTTCAAGTACAAAAATTCATTGCAATTAAAATCTATTCAAGGTGGACACCATGAAGACACACAACACGCCCACTTTTGGATCACTGGACAACATCAAAGAGGACGAAGAGGATGGACAATCCTGCGGCTTGAAGGACTATACTTTAGACATACACTCTTCCGTGGACACAGTTTTCGAGAAAGACCCGGAAGTTCCAGTGCTTAGAATGAAGGGTTGTGGATTTTCCTGCGGAACAGAGGAAAGTCTGCTGTCAATAGCCGATCTTAGCTTTCCACGTGGTAGTTATATAATAATTAATTATGGTAATCGATAATCCTGTAGATCTGGACGAAATATGTTAAGGAATTGAACTCTCAGGTCAGCTGACTTTAATCGTCGGGAAGACAGGAAGTGGAAAGACTTCTTTGTTACTGGGAATGTTGGGAGAGATCCAAAGAACAGTGGGGTCGATCGAGTGGGCTAAGTGAGTTAGAAATTCCTTTAGTATTTGAATCTTCTCTTCCTGCTTCGATTATAAATAAAACCTTGCGAACCAGAGACTCCAAAGTGGCGTACGTGGCTCAGAGACCCTGGCTCCAGAACACCACGCTGAGAGAGAATATTCTCTTCGGCTCTCCGTACAAACTGAGGAAATACAGAAGCATCTTGAAGGCTTGCGCCTTGCAGCCGGATGTGGACATTCTTCCTGGTCGAGATTTCACGCGGATAGGTGAAAAAGGGATCAATTTAAGCGGTGGTCAGAAGCAGAGAGTGACCATAGCTAGAGCACTCTACAGCGACGCGGATGTTATAATAATGGTCAGTTTAATCGAAATCCGACGCGTCCGTTGTTAATTAAGATGTAGAAGATTTATTTAAATACCGATATTTCCAGGATGATCCACTGTCTGCGCTGGATCATCAAGTTGGACAGCAGATCTTCGATCAGGGGGTGCGGAAGCTGCTGCTGAGGAGCGGACGCACGGTGATCATGGTTACTCATCGCCTGGAACTGTTATCCACTGCTCATCAAGTACGTCAATCGATAGAGTGTCAAGAAGTTAATCTTTTAAGTAGATGATAAATTATCGCGAATACGATTAAGGTGATCGTTATGGATGGCTGCCGAATTCGAGCAGTCGGGACGAAATCAGCGATCGAGGACTCTGATCCGGAATTGGCAAACGAGTGGAAGAAGACTGAGACGAGAGGAAACGAAGGACGTGCTCATAGGACAGCCAAGGACAGATGGTCTTTGATCAAACTGGTGTCCAGGATCGGTATCAATGCGAAGAACAAACGACCTAGCGATGGGTCGTGGGTCACTGACCGTGATGCTCACGTGGTAGATCTCTTGATGTCTTTATTGGATCGTTTTCTATCGTATTTGATGGTTCGTTTGATGTTTTGTTATTTTTATTATTTTCTGATCTCGAATAAATCGGTTTTCCAGAATCCTCCGAGTTTCGTACCGTTAAGGATGCGAAGAACGACCCTGTCTGGGTCGAGGTACTTGGCTCACGATCTGACAGACCTGCCAGTGCCCACGGAAGAATGGAATGTTGGGAAGAAACGATTGAAATTGCATCGAAACGCTGTCAGGTCGACCAGTCTTCAGCCTCAGAGACAGCCACCGCCTGTTCTGCGACAGAGCAGCACTCCGACGATCCTTGAAAGCCAATACGTCGTTCCTAGGTATGTAATTATCATCCTGTAAATTATTCCTCTTTAATGAATATATTATTATCATAAATTATTTGATTTCAGGAAAAGAAATAACACCATTGATACTGGACAACGAAGCAGCGTGTTGAGACAATTGTTCTCTGGCGGGTAGATTGAACAACTATGTTTAAACTCCCACTAATTAATTATTATATTATTTTTAATACGTACTCAACGTGTTACAGGATCATTAGCCCACATCCTGACGAAATATCATTAAACGGAGACAAAAGCGTCCTGCGAAGATTGATACCCTCCAGTTCCAACAGACAAATGCAGTATAGCGTTAAAAAGTATGAGAAAGTAAATTGTTATTCTTTATAAATAAAATATATCATCTGTTCTTCTTTATAAATCGTTCTTATCTATCTAGAACTAGTCAAGATCAGGATAATGATAATTTTCCCGTCAAACGATTACTATCGACGGAATCCAGAGGAACTAACGAATCGGATGAAGTTGATGGAGGTCAGTATACATTATACTGTGAAACACAACTATAAAAAATGCCAAGAAAGGACACAAAAATCTAGCTTTCCCTTTTCTTTCATTTTCGAAAGACTGTGATGAAGATGACCAAGATGAAGACCCCCTGTACGAGGATTTAAGTGGAATAGTCACTAGAATGATCTTCTGTGACTACATAAAGGCTGGAGGTTGGATACCAGGTCTAATTTACATAGGAGTAGCCATTTTCTGCCAGACTCTGCGAGTGTATATCGATCTCTGGTTGAGTCAGTGGACAGACGAAGACAACGTGAACCTAAGCCAAAAGAGTTACAATGTAAATACATAAAATATATATGTATCTATTGGCAGTATTTAGAATATCGAAAATTGTAGTAGATAAGAACGTACCTGTACTTATTTCAGACCGTGTTCTATTTCAAAGTCTACATCGTCCTTTCCATTGTCTTCATACTCTCGTCCTTCGTGTGCAATGCAACTGGTCAGTGGACAGGTGCCAGGGCAAGGAAGAAATTGCACGAGGAAGCCGTGTCGAGGCTTCTCAGAGTGCCAATGTCGTTCTTCGACTGCAACCCTGTTGGAAAAATCCTGAACAGGTTCAGCGCAGACACAGGCGTCATAGACAAAGTCAGTATGCGATGAAAAATTTGGAAACTGATGGTTACTATGAATACGAACCGTGATTTTGCAATTCCTCTTGCAGAAAATATCTATGTCGATCCAAAGGCTGACATTCTTTGTCCTACTTTGCGGCTCTGCGATGATAGTGAACGTTATCATCTCACCCTGGTTTTTCATCGCTGCTATACCCACGTGTGCAGCTTATTATCTTGTCCAAAGATTCTATAGACGCAGTGCTAAACATTTGCAAAGATTAGACGGCAGGTGTGGTACCATTATATTTCTTATACTATTCTTCATCAATTTTTATTAATTTTCTAGTCTTTTTATGAATTTTTTGATAATCTTTTTTGAACCTTCCACATATATAATGCTTTCCAAAAATTATTTAAACCTTTGACAAATTTTGTTGCACTTCTTCAATATAAATTTCCATTTTCTGTATCTTCTGTGTTAAAATTACTTAATTGCTCGTCTCCAGTACAAGATGGCCGATCACAACGCATTTCTCCGAAACCCTTTATGGACTAGCAACGTTGAGAGCTTCGAAGCAAGAGAATCGTTTCATGGAGGAGGCAATGAAATGCTTAGACTCTAATACGAACGCGTTCCTGCTCCTGAATTCTAGCAGTCGGTGGTTGGGTATCGCTCTGGTTAGAAGGCTTACAAAATTACTGAAACTAGTCTAGCATTGAACTATATTAACTTCGATATAACCAATTTTTAGGACTATCTAGGCGCTGTGATAGTGGGCTCCGCGACACTCGCAGCTTTAATTTCTGCGGAATTATATCCAGATCGTGTTACGCCTGCTCTAGTTGGCCTGGCGATTAATTACACCCTGCTTGTGCCAATTTACTTGAATTGGGTGGTGAAGTTCACCGCGGAGACCGAGATGTATTTTGGTAGCGTAGCTAGGATCTCCACTTACAGATACGCTCCTGTCGAAAACTACCAACAGAAAGGTACCATTATCTTCAATCTCACAATATCATAATTATACAAAAGATAAGAGAATTGTCCATCATTTTCCAGTCTCCCACGTACCTGACAATTGGCCCAGTCGAGGTGAAATTATCTTTGAAAACGTCTCCCTGAGATACGTTTCACAAAGGGAGCCAGTGATATCGAACCTGACATTGAGAATTCCAGCAGGCCAGAAGGTAAGAATCGCGAAAGGATGACACGATTCTGGGTTCTCATCGAATATTGTACACAGATTGGAATCTGTGGAAGGACCGGAAGTGGCAAGTCTTCGACAGTGATGGCGCTGTTTCGATTATTAGACATTACCCATGGACGAATATCAATCGATGGTATAGACGTTCGTCAAGTTCCCTTGGAAGTCCTTCGCTCGAGACTTTCGGCCATTCCTCAGGACGTGATCATGTTCAGTGGTACCATTAGGTACTCTTCAGTTGTATCTTCCAAGGAGAGCCTAAGAAATAACCAATTTTAATGAAATTGAACAGGACAATAGATCTGTATCCAGAATAAGCGTAACTCGAATTTTAGAGGCAAGTGATCAGCCACTTTTGAGCAGGTAGGTATAGTCATACGTACTCTTATATATCTACAAAGTACATCCAACTCGAGAATTATAAGAATAAAATATTATGACAGAAAATTCATTAAAATGACTATTCTTTTTCTCATTTAGGGATTTTCCAGATATGTGTACCTGTTTTTCTCAAAATTGGTTGATCATCTGCAGCTAAACTTTAGTTTTAATTGCATTAACACTAGATTTACGGAACCCGTCAATTTGATGGAAGGGTTGCTCCAATTATACGATGATAACAGATTTAGTTAACTTATATTAAGACTGGTAATATAACATATAATTGTTTTTAAATTAAACTAATCGTTAAGAAACAAGGCACGTGGTTTCCTTTATCTGTCAACTTGACAGGTGTCCTTAGAAATAGGTATACAGATAGCGTCCATAAACCTAGTGTTAAAATCAGTTAGGGCTTTTTCTAAGGCTCTCATTTGTATCACAAACAACCTGGTTGTTCGAAAACCATCATAAAATATACCAATACAATTTCCTCCAGAGAAAATTTGGATCCTCTGTCAGAACACGTGGACGAAGAACTCTGGACTGCCTTGGAGGTGGCCCAAATCAAAGACACCGTGGCTTCTCATCCCGAAGGTCTCAGTAAGTGACTCTCTGCAAAATAGTACGTTCACTTATTGATAATATTTATCGATAAATTGCACCCTCTCCTTATATCTAAGATTTCGATTGCTTCGTCGAGATACATACGTGCGTTCTTTGAAACAGACTTCGAAGTGAAAGAAGGCGGTGAGAACTTCTCTTCCGGTCAGCTGCAGCTGCTTTGTATGGCGCGAGCGATCCTCCGGAAGTCGTCGATCGTCGTCCTTGACGAAGCAACCAGCGCTCTCGACGCTGTCACTGAAAAGAGCCTCTTGAAAGCGGTCTCGACCGCCTTTAGGAACAAGACGGTGATTGCTATCGCGGTAACGTAGCTTCGACACACGATGTTCCATGTCTCCGTGAAAGAAATAGGCACAGCGAGTTAGTTTCCTGTTGAACGCCTTTGTTGCCTCGCTTTTCAGCATCGGGTGTCAGCGTTGCTGGGCTGCGATCGGGTGATCGTGTTCCACGACGGGAAGATCGTCGAGGATGGATCGCCCGTGGATCTGGCGCAAAGGCAGGGTGGATTCTTCGCGAATATGTTGATGTCCAACGAGGAGAATCAAGTGGCTGATCGCTGAGGAGAGACAAGCAAGGAACAGCGATAACGATACAATCGAAAGACTGGGATAGACGAACGTATCTACTATGTTCGATCACAAAGTATTTATTTTTGATATGGACGATAAATATAGGATATATAGCGATAGAAATACCTGAAATATTTTTGTAAATACCATCGAGATACACTACAGCGATCGTTGATCGATCTGAGACAGATTTCGTTCATCCCCTACTTACGTTGCATAGATAACGATACTGTGTTGCTTGTAATAATATTTTGTGTCACTCTTCGTCTATAAATTTGGGAAAATTGTTCTTAATTAATTTATGTATTACTGATAATGCTGTCTTGCTCGGTTAAATAATTCTTTGCGAAATTTCGTTTCAAAATTTTGCTTTCGTTATTCTATTTCGCAAATTTTGTTGCGGTATACGTATAATCGATTTTTCAATATCTATATCTTTTCTGCTAAGGTTTATATGTAACTCGCTTTATTTATCGCGACCAACCTTTCGACCAATTAGAAAATTTTATTTTTGTAACGTGTTAATAAGGTGTCTTAAAACCAATAAAACGTTCAAAGTCTGTTTCAATTGGAACGAATCTGTCTGTGAAAAAGTGACGAAAATAAATGGCGAAATCTGCAATCCGTAAGAGATACAATAGACAAGAATACGGTATCTCCTAGTGTACCTAATTATAGGTGCTATTAAGTCTATATCTTTTATTTATTTTAAGCACTCCTTTGATATCGAGACGAGAAAAATTAATTTCTTTCACAGTTATCCAAAACCGATTTTATTTCCATATCACTGCTATTAAATTGGCTATTATTAATGAGATGACTGGTCTTTAAATAAGAGCTACAGATAATAGGCTATATCAACGTGCAATTGCAAAGAATAAAGCTTCTATTTAAAGACCAGTCATTTAACCATATATAAAGTAGATTTGAAATTGAAAACAAAAAATACTTCCACCACGCAGTGGCTGCTTAAACACGCGTTTAACTCCAGTCTAAACTATCCCCACCTCGTTCGTCCCTCAAACATTCTTATCACTGACAACTCGTTACACACACGTCCAACGAGAACAAGAGGAAAGAATCTACTTATCACGCCAACCAAAGCTCGATCTCCGACCATGCCTCTATCAACGTATCTGCTGATCAGATCGAACGAGTGTAATGGAAATGTACTTTCTCGAGACATTTCGACCATCGATCGTGACCGATCCACGTGTAGCCGGATACGCAATCGTCGCCGTTAACAGTCGGCGTGTATCACGCTCGGATAAGGTGCCAAATGATAATAATTACCGATACCCCCCACCGTCTGCCGGCAATTGGAAACGAACGCGTGTATTTCAGCTAGTGGCATTGAGACCGGCCTGTCAATAACACCGCGACTTCGCGAGCGAAAGTCCATCGAGGTCTGCTCTTAGGCTTCTCTTCGGCTTCCCTTCGACTTCTCTTCGATTTCTTTCAGACTTCTCTTCGACTTCCTTTAAACCTCTCTTCGACTGCTTTTAAACTTTTCTTCGACTTCTCTGCGACTTCGCGCCTCAACCGCGCCCACCATCTTGGACCCTAACGCAATGTCGGGAAAACCTCGTTCGTTCGAGTATTCCACCGCGAATCTTCACGTTCTGCGAGTTATATGACAATAGACTATCCCCGGACACGTTCAGCGAGGTTGGATCACCGCAGAGACCAAGGGAACAGACACGCGTGAAAAATGAAAGCGCGCTGTCGCCTGTGAGTCTCTCGGAGGCTTTCTAATTATCGTGAATAATCGATCCACGCGTGATCGTGGCTGGTAACGGACAATGAATCTCGAAAGTGGCCTGTCGTGCAACCGGCGTGCCGCAGTTTTATGAATCGAACCGTGAAACCGTGTTCCCAGGAGACCGAGATCCAACGAGGCCCGGACCATCTTCCAGACGTGAGTACGCTCGATTATCCGTCCACCTTGTTTACCTGTTTGTCGATGGTGTAACGGCTCTTCTGCCGCGATTTCGACAGAGATTAGATCGCAGATTCGGAGCATACCCCGTTCACGTGACTCGTGAAATTCGTTCTTGGCCATCGCATTTCAGTGATATCTCTTCGTGTATCGTTACGCCGGGTTGCTGGACGAAATGGAGCACGAATGCCTTAACCTGGCCGATGACCCATCGTGGACGGGTTGCCGTAAGTTTTACCATGACCAGGGAGTGCTTTTTAAACGAGATCTCGCGAATTTCGCGCGAATGACGATTTCCGTTCGACAAGTCGCGATTATGACCTCGAAACGGCAGCTTCTGGCTCGAAGAAAGACGGGAAATGGGAAAAAGGGACGTTCGATAGATGCGGGACGATAAAGGCAACAGGCCTGAGCGATAAGAAACCGTCGCTTCGGCGATAAGCAGCGGAATATAAGAAAAGCAACGGCTATCGTCCCGTTCGTGCCGAGGTCGTGGAAAAGTGCATAAGTAACGACGGAATTTATTAAACAGTATTCCAATGAACAGTTTCGCTGCTTATGCAAATTTCTCATTCGCGATAGCAATCTCCCTGCCGTTTTAGGCCTTATTTATTGCGCAACTCGCGGTAACCGTGGTGGTTACGATCGACTGATAAATTAGCCAATTATTTCTACTCCACCGAGCCTACTCGTGGGACCTTATCCGTGAATGAATGAAATTTAGAGTTCTCGAAACCTAGATTGGAAAATGATGAAATCGTTATCGCGTGTATGTAATCGCTTCTGGTACTCGCTGTTAGGAAGTTGAATGCCGGGTAATGAGAGGAAATCGCGCGGGATCACGGTTTCGAGGCCGACTTTTTCGCACGAACCTTCGAGGAAGCACGAGGAAGAAAAACGTTGTACGTGCATTCCTTTTCGAGATAGCGTCCGATGGAGAAATAAACGGAAAAGAGAAATTAAACGAATGCCGGTCTCTTTCCTGAAATTTCGAACGAAGCAGGCATACTGAAGTGAAATGTGCTTCAAGATGTAACTAGAATCTGCAACCTTCTCGAAAGAAGAATCAGGCACGCCGACCTTATTAATGAAAAGAGAATAGAACTCGCTAGATAAGACACGGCCGTGTGTGTACCTGCCTGTTGACACTGCGTCTCTTTGTTATCTGCTAGATAAGATTCCTGCGTCTTTGTCGAACTTGAGACATCAGTTTTATGCGCGAATTCGCGGAGTGCAGCTGAAAACCGTGAATCGTTCCTATTTCATCGTCAACGGTTCCCTTGGTTCCCTGGCCAAAGGAATTTCGAGGGGCCCCTTCGTTTCGTGCCGAAGTTCCGTTGTTCCCCGATCACGTCCTCCACGTCGAACCGGAAAGGTGAGTGCCGAAAGTTCGACGTGCACAGACGACGCGTCGACGGGTTCCGTTCGAGTGAAAATTGCGCGAAAGCGAAGCGATTTCCTCGGAAAGGGCGAGCCCCACTCTCTAAAGTCGGTTTATCTCGATTATCTCGATATCTAATCGATCAGCGGAAATCACATCGTCCGCAGATAAATTTTCCGCACGATAATAATCTCGCAGTCCGATTGCAGTCCTAATAAGAGCAACGTTGGGGCACAGATAAGATTTCCGCATTTCTGTCTGGCGTAACATTGCTGGAAACAAATATTGCCAACGGTTAGGTAATTTCGTTGCGCATGTTTTACGTGTACATTTTAATGTATCACACCGTGGTATATAGCGAGGTCGTAAGTGAAATTGTTGAAACACAGCGAGCTTGGCGGAGACGTTTTAACGTATGGGTAAACCAGCCGGTCGACGGGGCCCTCGAAACGAGATTAATATATAAACAGTCGAGTCGATGAAGGGAAAAGTGTCAACTTAAATATGCGTAAAACGTTCGTTTTTATTCCATAAATGCGAGAATTTTTATTTTGTATTGTTATTACGATTGGAAATAATTGCCACAAATTCCATCATGAGGCATAGAGAATGTAATCAATGGAAGATTCGAAGGGGGATTAATACGTATAGAAAATCAATTAATATCAATTAATAAGAGAAAAAGTATGGACCTAGGTATATACGAAAAATGGTTCCTGTCTTTTATTTAAACTCGAGTATTTTTATTTTATATTATTATTACGATTGAAAATAATTCTCAAATTCCATCATGAAGCATCGATAATGTAATCAACGGAGAACGCGAAGGATTAATACGTATGGAAAATCAATTAATAATTAATTAGAGGAAAAGTATGGACCTAGGTATATACGAAAAATAGTTCCTGTCTTTTATTTAAACTCGAGTATTTTTGTTTTATATTATTATTCAGATTGGTAATAATTGCCACAAATTCCATTATGAGGCATAGAGAATGTAATCAATGGAAGATTCGAAGGGGGATTAATACGTATAGAAAATCAATTAGTATCAATTAATAAGAGATAAAGTGTGGACCTAGGTATATACGAAAAATGTTCGTGTCTATTACTTAAACGAAATAATTTTTATTTTATATTATTATTACGGTTGAAAATAATTCTCAAATTCCATCATGAAGCATAGATAATGTAATCAACGGAGAACGCGAAGGATTAATACGTATGGAAAATCAATTAATAATTAATTAGAGGAAAAGTATGGACCTAGGTATATACGAAAAATGGTTCCTGTCTTTTATTTAAACTCGAGTATTTTTATTTTATATTATTATTCAGATTGGAAATAATTGCCACAAATTCCATCATGAGGCATAGATAATGTAATCAACGAAGGATTCGAAGGGGGAATTAAAACGTATAAAAAATCAATTAATAAGAGAAAAAATGTGGACCTAGGTACATACGAAATATGGTTCGCGTCTACCATTTAAACTCGAGTATTGTTATTTCATACTGTTATTATTATTGAAGATAATTCTTACAAATTCCTTCATGAAATCAGAGATAGTACATAATCGTTGGGGGCCTACTCATTATACTTCATAATTCGTCCCTGGAGATTGTAGATAAAATCCTCAAGGAACAGTACTGATCGACGTTGCGACACTCGAAATCGTAACTTTGAATTCGCCGAAAAATGGTTAAGAATAAATAAAAGCATAGTCATGTTACTCTGTTAATCACTTGTGCCGACGACTGAATATTTCATTTTAATTCCTGGCTATTTTTACAAGCTCGCCGTATCGTGGCACCTGTTGTACATCGCAATGTAACGCGTGAAACGACGAAAATAAAATCGGAAACGAAAGAGATCGACACGGTGCAGCAGGCCTCGTTGAGGGATTTTTCGCGAAGCGTTCGCCGATTCGAGGGAAGAGGAGCGTTTCGCTCTCCGCCATTTCTGTCGCCCCGGTGTAAATTCGACCGCAATAAAATGACTCGGTGACAAGGCAAACAGGGCGATTAAAGGAGAATCAAACGCGATAAGGGGACGAAAATATTGGCGGAACGTAAAAATAACCGAGGAGTGTTTAACGAGAGCGGGACCGAATCGCGGATGACGTCTTGAGAGGAAATACGAACACTGGAGCACGTGTGGAGCGATTATGCTCGAGTTAATTGCGCTCGACGTCGCAGTTGATTAAACGCGGAACGTAATTAAGATACAGCATTCATTTGTCCCGTGTTTCGTTAACGCGAACCGTTTCAATTTCACGGTATACACGCGCGTTTGCGAGCGAGTAGGCTAATTACCGCGTTGTATTTAATTAATATCCACTGAAACAGCACGACCACCTAATACAATTTAATTTCCGAATAAAAATGACTAATAATTAAAATAGCGCGATCATCGATCATAATTTAATTTCTATTATCCGTTATCTATTATTATTTAATTTCATTATCTATTATCGATATTAAAAATTTCGCTTCGGAATAAAAATTAGTATTAATTTCGCCACGACAGCTGGATGGTTTTAGTAATTGCAAATACGAAGAGTATAAAATCGGTCATCGTAATTCGTCTGGTTGTTCTAGCGATAAAGCTGCTGTTTGCAATGAAAGTTTATCGTTCAGCGAGGAAGAGAATGATACTGTTCGATTTTTAGAAGGAACATTGCAAAATAATCACTCACGACTATAGTATTGTAAATAGAGTATCTGAAACGATTGTTCATATCGTTATAAAATATTTATCATTCATGCACGAATCATGTGCAATCACGAGCACAACTCGAGGTATGCTCGAGAAACAGATTGCGGAGAATCGGTTCGAAGAATCGGGGAGAAAAAGTTTTGTAGAATTTGTTCGAAATTATCTGTCGTGATGCAAGTAGCGAAAAACACGTGTACCGTTGCAATTGCTACTAGCTGTGGAAAATCCCTTTAAACGGTAGCGAGATAGTGCACTCGGTTCGAAGCGGAAAACAAAGAGGAATTAAAGGTATTAGCAGCGATGAACTTGGGAAGCTGCAGAGTTCTTGCCATTCCGATACTGTCAACATGAAACCTAGCACAAAACCCACTGCTAACGCTTCTGTTCCACTCTTATTTACTCATTTCTATCAATATTTGCACCAGCTATTCTATCTGTATAGCCAAGCACCGAGTATTACGATTTTCCGTCCAGGGTTTAACGTTACGTCTCGACACAGATATCAGCTTTTCGCTGAACAAGAGCTTAGAGAATATCATAAGATATCTGGAATTTCAATTAACCCACTTTTTCTCGGTATTTCAACTTCGAGAAACACGAATTGATGCATTTCGTCATTCCATCGCCATCTATTCGTTTACAACCATAATATATTTATCATTAACCCTGTAAATATCCTAATTTACGTATATTTTATATACGTTTCGTACGAATTTAAATACATTCGCTATATTACTCGCAATTTTTCATAAAAGAAAGCAATTCGGACAAAAATGGGTTAACATCCTACCTTTCGTGCAACGTCCATCAACGAGATAGATCTCGATCCCCCCATGATCTCGGAAAAATAAAAGCCCCTTCACGTAAGAATAAAAAATACCTGGAATTACTTCAGCGTGCACTTAGATCGCGATCTATGGATCGCATGCCTCTCATTCCGCGCGCTCACCGAGTGACATTCGTTCGAGCATTGTGCAAGAAAAATTACGAAATGGTGCGCGCGTGCTCGTGGCGGAACGTCCTCGCGATTACGTAAAACGAAACGAAAGAGAAAAGAGAAAAACTGACAGACGAGGGCACGGAACGAAGTCTGGGAAGAGGTAAAAGGAAGAAAACTTCTTGAGAATTAACAGCGCGACCTCTAACGAGGCAGGAAGCACTCCGCGAAATGAACGTGGCGTAGTTAGATCGGATCTGTGACGGAAAGGGACGATTTTCCAGCTCCTCGCTGCTTCGGCGATCGTTTCAAAGCGTTACGAGCACTCGCGTCAGTGCAAAACGCAGACTTTCGATGCTAATCTCTTTCGTTTCGCTTTGTTTCCCGGCTTCCCATGCCGATCTCATCGAGTCGCCAAGTGGACTGCACTTTCCAGATGATCTCGCTCTAATTTATGACAGGGAAGTTGACGCGAGGCGAAATATATTCGCGATTCGGGCTGTCACGAACGCTCGCATATTCGCGGTGCTCCAGCACGTGACCGCCGCTAATTGATCTATCAAATTGCAGGCTAGAGATCGTAAATAGCATCGTTCCTCGGGAGTGATCTTGAAAGTGGTCGGACGGTGTCGCGAATTCGCATCGGAAGCACGTTCTTGACAAACACGTTATAAATAACATTTAGGCAGATCCTCGTGACTAATCAAACAGCCTTATCGCTCTCTTAACATCGTGCAAACGGATGTCGGTCCCTGCAACGAGGCTACGTTACCATTTCAACCTACCTTGCTAGCTGACGTTGAGTTTCGCGTTCTTCCGTATTAATTTTAAGACGGGAACTTCAGGGTTCTAAGGACTTCGATCAATTTGCATCCATTCTTCCAACTTTCCTGTCACACTGAATCGAAGACTAATCGCTTCGTCCATAAGCACAAAGGAGCTCGTTCAATTTTTCACCAGGTATGCAACTTTTCCGCTGACCAAGCGCGCCACATCGAACAGAGATGAGCAAAGAGATCGCGATATCGTTAAAGCCGCGATAACATCGGTTAAAGCCTTGTTAAGCTCGGCCTCCGACTCGTCGGTTATTGCCGCGACCCAAAAATAACCAATTACGCGAAGGGATTTCCTGAATTTACAATTGGACGATCGATCGTCGAGCGATGTGACATCGTCGCGATCCTCGTTCTCCAAGCGGCGTTGAAATCGGATCGACGCGGAAAGTTTTTAGCAGAAGAGGCTTCCAAATGGGCGACAGTCGCGCGAGGGAACATGAATATCCACATTGTGAGAATGTGCTAATATATCGTGACGTCAGCGGACTATATATCGTGCATCGAACATCATTAGCATAAGCATGTGACCAGCTGAGGCGAGCGTGCCACGTGCTCGTGAATTTTTCACGTAAGAACTTTTTGTCTGACAGTGGCTTCTTCTGGTGCCAACGATTTCGACAATAAATCGGACAATCGTGCGAGAAAAACGAGTCTTGAGTACTTAGCTGGCTGCTCGAACGTTCCTCGAACGTTGCTGGTAAGTGATCGTCCAAATAGCGCAGCTGTCGCTGGCCAAAAATTCGCGATACCTGGAGGATGCACGCCGTGACGATTTTCTTGAAACGGTGCTCGTGGAAACGATAAATGGCGTCATCTGGATTAATGCCAGCACGGAATTCGAATCAGATAGAACAGCTCCCTCGATCAGCGCGTCGATCGGCGAGAAAATCCTTGCTCGCGAATATCTTCCCGCAAAATTAAGAAGAGGATCGTTGTGCTTTGCAGGAGTCAAGAGAGTGTGCTTCCGACATGTTTTGGACGATGAAAGTATGATGAGGTTCCCGTGCTTTCCGTGCTTTCGAAGTGTCCTAGGACAGAGTGGCAACATCAATCTTACCACCGAGTCGAGTATAATTAGTGTAAGCAATCAAGCATCGTAACACAGTTCTAGATGTAAGCAGAACTTCCTGCATTCTTATATATCTTCGTTTGCAGAACGGAAATGCGACGATCCCAGTGGTGACTAGCTACAGGCCTTCTGATGATCCAGATCTGAATCGTGGTGTGGTGAGTGTTCCAAAAGCATCTAATTAAGAAAATTATTCTAATTAACATTTGAATGAAATTTAAATTTCTTGAAAATCATTGACATAGAAGTTATTACTAGTAGAAGTTCAGGAATGATGAAACAAATACGTGCTTTCTTAACTGTAAAGGAATATTTGATTAATAAAACTAGCGTAAAAATTGGGCTGAATAACGAGAAGACGGTAGAAATAGGATGTCGAAAGATTAACCTGTTTAAAAAAATTCATTCATACCGATATAGATACGCTCTGTGATTGGTGGCACAGTGTCTAATGGGTTAGGACCACCGGCTCACTCCAGCGGAAAAGGCAGGGCGCCATCACCACCTCGACATCTCAATCTTCTTCCAACGCATCATGAGGACGAGCAAGAAAATGCCAAGACCTCGGATGGCTCGAACAAGCCGGTGAACCCCAGAGGTGGTATTATCGGCAGGCCACCTTCGCCACCCTCTGCACCGACTCCTGTTTACGATAAAGACCTAAAGTAATTTTCGACAAAGAAACAAACTGTAATGGAACGAATCGTACCAAAATTCTGAAGATTAATATACTAAAATGCGTACTTTATCCGTTACAGGAGTAGACGACAGATTAAAAGAGCCATTTTAGAGAATGAATTCCTCGGCAACCTCGAAGAGGGTCAGGTGGAAGCGCTGGTTTCTGCCATGTACCCGAAACAGATACCACCGGGTACCTTGGTGATTCGAGAAGGAGATATGGGTAAAGGTTCCTCTCCTATATTCCCTATAGATGTGTCTTTTCTTTTTACATTCATTTTTAATTGATATTTCAGGGTCGCATCTTTACGTGTCCGCAGAAGGAGAGTTCGATATTTACCAGGGCGACAAGTTCCAGAGGAGCTTTGGACCCGGTATCGCGTTCGGGGAGATCGCTTTATTGTACAATACCAAGAGACTTCGATCTATCAGCGGTAAATAGTAGTCACATCGTGAAATAATTAACGAAAATAATTAGCGAGTATGTCATTTTTACCTGAAACGTGTCACGTTTAATCTGTAGTAAAGAAAGGAGGGAAAGTATGGGTGTTGGACCGATCCGTGTTCATCAATGTGATGATGAAATCTGCTCAGGAGAGACTAGAAGGGAACGTTCGGTTTCTTCAACAAGTTTCCGTTCTCCAGAAACTGCCTGAACCTAAGGAACACCTTCTTGCTAAGATTTCTGATCTTCTCCGCATGGTAAATGCGTCTCACATGTCTGATAATGATTCCTCGCATTCGCTCGATTCTGAAAACAAGAAATGTGCATCTTTTTGACAGGAATTCTTCCCTGCTGGGGCAGTGATTGTTCGACAGGGAGAGAAGGGTGACAAGTTTTACATAATTAGCGGTGGAAACGTCAGGATCACCAAAAATACCAAAGATGGCGGTGAAGAAGAGCTGGTGGTGCTTGGAAGGAGCAAGTATTTTGGAGAAAAAGCACTTTACGACGATGCCGGTGACAATCGACGACACGCTAATGCTATTGCTTTGGCTCCTGGCGTCGAGTGCTTGACACTGGACCGACAGTGAGTTTCCGTAAATCGATGACGATAGATCTTCTTTCATTACTCGGAAAATACCTTCCTTTCTAATACCAAATTAAACTTCAGGTCGTTCCTCAATTACTTGGGTGGTCTTGACGAGATACGCAACAAGGACTGGCTGGCGGAGTACGAGAATCAGAAACGATCTCTGACGTTGAAGAAATGGTCTCACGAATATTCCAAGGTTACCTTGGCCGATTTAGAGACCATAGGCACCCTGGGAGTCGGTGGATTCGGCCGGGTCGACCTGGTCACTCTGAAATCGGATACAGAGAAGAGCTTCGCGTTGAAAAAGTTGAAGAAAAAGGTGATGGTCGAGCAACAGCAACAGGAGCACGTGCTGAACGAGAAATACATCATGCAGGCCTGTGATTCACCGTTCATCTGCAAGTCAGGATCAAGTTTGCGTTGATTAGATGCAACTTTCTTGCACCGCTTGATGAGAGAAATAATTTTTACTTTTACGACTTAGGCTTTATCAGACGTTCAAGGACAACAAATACGTGTACTTCCTGATGGAAGTCTGTCTAGGAGGAGACGTATGGACTACTCTCCAAAGGAGACGATTCTTCGACGACACGACTGCACAGTTTATGATCGGATGCGTAGTGGAGGCTCTTGCTCATCTTCATTCGATGAACATCGTCTATCGGGATCTAAAGCCAGAGAATCTTATGCTCGATAGCCGTGGATATTTGAAACTAGTAAGATCCATATTGTCATAGATAACAAGGAAACCGTATGAAATAAAGATTAAGAGGTTTGGAATAACAATTAGAGAAGTTCCATATAGCTAGAAGATCGCAGGACTCACCCTTAGAACAGAATACGTATTCTAATATCGTAGATGCTGAAGAACAACTTCGAAAAAATATATTCTCTTCTCTACTTTCTTCTCTTCGCTAATCAAACGAGATTTTGTGAACTTTTTCAGGTTGACTTCGGTTTCAGCAAAAAGATTGGACCATCCAAGACATGGACCTTTGCCGGGACGCCCGAGTATGTGGCACCAGAGATAATCTTAAACAAAGGACACGATAGGTAGATAAATGAGACACAATAACTGCAAGGTGTCGAATAAATGATGAATTTAATAGAGAAAAAGCGATGATGATCGTGCATTTAATTAATTTAAAGGGCGGTGGATTACTGGGCCCTTGGAATTCTAATTCACGAGCTACTCATCGGTAAGCCACCCTTCCGTGGGTCCGATCACATGTCCATCTACAACAAGATCCTAAAAGGTATCGAAGTAGTCGGAATACCTAATTCTATTAGCAAGAACGCGAACAGTCTGATCAGAAAGCTGGTTCGCCTAAGTGCTTCCGAGCGTCTGGGTTATCAAAGGAATGGCATTCAGGACATTCGAAACCACAAGTAAGTCTTCTATAACTAGGTATTCATTTGAAAATGAAATTTTGATAAAATTTTTCGCGAGCTAACCGTGTTTTTACAGATGGTTCCATGGATTCAATTGGACCGCCTTGCAGAAGCTAAGTTTACCCGCACCAATCGTTCCGACAGTACGTGAAACTTACGTTCATTTAGCAATCAGATATTCAGATACGATGTTTAAAAATTAATTCGTTCTGAAGAAGGAAAACACTTACATTATCTTATTTTGTAAAAACCACAGGTACAAAGTATAATCGACACGAGGAATTTCGAAAGATACCCGCCAGATCGCAACGTTCCACCAGACGAATTCTCTGGATGGGACGAGAACTTCTAAGAAGAAAAAGTCGAGCAATAATCAGCTGTACGTGATCCATCCATTAACTAAACGATAAGAATTACGAAATTGTAGAATGAGAGAGAAGTAAAGAGAGAGACGTTCTGATAATTATACAATGAAATAAAACGATAGCAGGAGAATCATCGTTATATCTAATCGACTTGGTTACCTTAGGCAAATAGCTTTGCTATTTATACTTCTTGCATTCGGAACAATCATATATGCCCACTAACTAATTCTTATGATTAAATCCTAATTAAGTAGCTACTTGTATAGCAAGTATTCAGGACTCATAGAAGGATTATAGAACGAAAGATACTCTACGATTAACGATACTTGTAGCTATGATAATTTTAGCGTTATCAATTAATAATAAATTTATACACGAGTTGCTAAGGTCATACTGATTCTACATTTCCTTCATCCTCGTTACTAATTAAACTTTATCGTTTACTTCCGCGTCAGATAAGCGTGAGTGCATCGACAAAGGTGCAATTGAATCATAAAATAACTTAGGTGAAGAATATCCTGATAACCAGCCCTCAAGAAAAATGCATGACCATGACATATCTCTACCGTCATAGTTATCACGTCTGCTAATCTAACTTCGTTCATGCGAGATAAGATCAGTATACTAATCTATTACTATCAATAATACCAGTTGTTCGCCAATATCCTTAGCAAAGGCTAACTGCAAAGAATATTAACCTGTGCTTAGCTCGTATTCGTTACATTCAGTGAATTAGTGGTTTCATTAAAATTTCATCAAACGATGGGGTTGGATACGTGCATGTGTCAGTTTCTCACGCATTTTCTGTGCTTGGGCAAGCATTTCCAAAGAGACCTCAACGCCGATCAATCTCGTCGACGCGACTCCGACTCGTATTATCGAAATCTGTCCCAACACAGGAAACACGGTGTTCTTGGCGAGGTGGACGTTTCCTCCGATCCACGGATCGTCGAGCACAAGAAAGGCGCAAAGTGAACTAACAACTTTCAGCTATCCGTTGCTCACTTTCAGCTGCAATAAATTCACGTTTCATGTAACTTATAGAACGCAGGAGCTGATCAGAAACGCGATTCAGAACAACAAGTTCCTCTGTGACTTCGAAGCATTGCGAATAGAGAAGCTCATCTCGGCGATGTATCCGCAAGACGTGAAATTCGACACGCGAGTCATCCACGAAGGTGAAACCGGTGAGTGTCATTTCGAAAAATGCCGAAATATTAGTCGTTGCGAACTGATCGTGACCGAATGTGACAGGATGCCATCTGTACGTCGTAGAGGAGGGAACGTTCGACATTTACGTGGGCAAAACGTATCAAGGAAGTTTTGGGTCCGGTGTCGCTTTCGGGGAGTTTGCTTTGTTGTACAATACGAAAAGATTGTGTTCCGTCGATGGTACTAACATGATCCTTAAAACCTTCCAGATTAGAATCTCAATATAAAAATTTCTTGTAACTACCCAGACACTCGTTTGTTCCTTCAGCAACCTCAAATGGGAAGGTTTGGGTGCTGGACAGGAACACGTTCCAGGTGATAATGATGAAAACTAACGAGGAAATGTTGGAGTATAATTTGAAAATTCTTCGTCGAATTGAAATATTCAAGGATTTTCCGGAAGAGGTTCTCGTGAAAATATGCGATCTGATAATGGTGGTACGTGTAACGTGGTTGAAATTACGATACTGAGATTAAAAGCACTTTACATATTACTTAAGGAATTTTACCCGGCGAATTCGTACGTGATTCGAGAGGAGGACGAAGGGAATAAGTTCTATATTATAAACGGTGGCAGAGTAAAGGTCACGAAAAATAAGTCGAACGGTATAGAAGAGGAGCTGACGGTCCTCGAAAAGGGTGAATACTTCGGTGAAAAAGCACTGTACAACTCTGACAAACCTCGTCGACAGGTGAACGTTGTTGCGATGCCACCTGGCGTAGAGTGTTATACGATCAAGAAAACGTAAATTTAACGTGTCATTCATTTAAAGCTTTTTCGAATAGCTTGCTCACAAGTCCCATATAAATGAAGCGTGTCTTTAATGTTAGAGATTTTTTGAACTATCTTGGCGAACTGAATTTGATCAAGAACAAGAATTGGCAGCAGTATCAGAAAAAGAACGAACCGGATAATTGGGACGATGAGTTCAAGAAACTATCCTTATCTGATATCGAGTGTGAAGGAACAATTGGGACCGGTTGTTATGGCAGAGTGGAATTAGTCACTATAAAATCGATGCCTAACGTCAGTTTTGCCAGAAAGAAGGTGACGAAGTACATGATCACGAGAGGTGGTTTGCAAAAAATGATATTCAATGAGAAGAATAATTTGAAACTGTGTAATTCACCGTTCATCTGCAGGTAAGTTAATAGTACCTCCGTAAATCGAAAACAAATTTTTTTAAATATAGAATAGGAAATTTAAAACCAAGAAGAAGGAAAGTTCGATCCTATGATTCCTAGGTTTGTAAATGTTAATAATTAATCGTAGAATTTAACAAAATTTATCTTCCAATGACGATGCGGTATATTTGTATTAAACTAAGAAATCCACACTCTTTGTAGACTGTACAGGACCTTCAAAGATAAAAGATATCTTTACTTCTTAATGGAGGTATGTTTGGGTGGAGATTTAAGAACGGCCTTACATAGACATGGTAAATTTGACAATTCCACGAGTCGGTTCATCGTCGCTTGTATCGTAGAAGGCCTTCAGCATATTCATTCGTTGGGTATCATCTACAGAGACCTAAAACCAGAGAATGTCGTAATCGATAGTCGAGGCTATGTTAAGCTTGCAAGTTTTCCTATTGTTTCTTTATCTTTGCATTTAAACGAACAACAAATTCGTTCATTGATTAAAATTCTTTTACAGACTGATTTCGGGTTCACTAAACTTATCGGTCCTTACAAGACACATACTTTTGTGGGTACGCCAGAATATTTGGCTCCAGAAATGATTCAAAGTAAACATTATAATCAGTACGCATTTCTATGTTCAATTAAATTTTTAGTCAGTTCTAGATCAATTCGAGTAATTTATTTCTTATTGTCAAAGGACTACCGATTATTGGGCACTTGGAATTATTACGTATGAAGTATTAACGGATCGAACACCTTTTCAAGACATAAATGACATAGAGATATGTACCAAGATTGTTCGTGGATTCGATGATACATACCTGCCACCTGCTTTAAAAAGCTCAGCAAAAAATTTTATCAAGTCCTTACTGCAAAATAATCCAATCGAAAGACTCGGTTATTTGCAACAAGATTTTCAGGATATTTATAATCATAAGTACTTATTAACGAAATTATAAAATGTATTTGTTACCGTTGTTTATTTATTCCTTGAATTAATTTCAGATGGTTCCATCATTTCAATTGGCAAGAATTACGAACTCAAACAATGGCATCCCCTATTGTACCAACGGTAAATAAAAGAGCGCCAACGTAGATTCTTGGTAACTAACCTTATTATCTGATTCGTTTACAGGTAAAGAGTCATCTTGATATGAGAAATTTTGATAAATATCCTCCTAATTACGACCCGATATCGGTAGATCTTTCTGACTGGGACACAAATTTCTGACGATCTTTATTTTATAATTGATTGTGTATATGCACATACACTATGTTAAATCATACGATAATTGAATTATTATATATTGTTAACACTAGACTTACAAACCGTTTCTATCAAAATGAATGTTGATTTTTATACGGATAAAAACACAATATATATGTATATCTATTTATCTTTATCATTTCACGTCAATTTTCATCGTTTTATTTATAAAGTATTTAGCTGCACATTATACATTAATAATTTTATAACACTGCGTTAAAAATATATTTTTGCATTGTAAATACTTTTAAATTTTTAGTCGAAAGTGTAATGTAATATCTATTTAAATTACCTTTAATTTGTAAAAAACAGATAACTTTTGCAAAAAAATATAATTGAAAGATACATATTTTATACACCTAAATCAGATTACAGATTGATAAAGTACGAATGAAACGTTAATAACATTGAGATTCATTTCCATGTGTGAGATTATTCCCCAAGAAAAATTGTACTTATTTATGGAGAATTCATCTAACAACGTAAACATATCATAAACAGGTAAGTACAATATTCGATTAGAATAGATTCTTAGACACTTGTAAATACGGTTCATTGGCCTCTTTAAAATATAAAAATTGAAACTTGGGCATTGCGCATAGAACGCCGTCAACTTCAGGTGGCGCACGATTTGCTGCACTCCTGTGCAAATAACCTTGTTATACCATCATTCGAATGGTGAATTTACAAATTTACATAACAAATATATCACGGGTTATAAAATATATTATTAAACATACAGTTACACGGATAACTTATACACTATAAAATTATAATAAATAAATTTCATTTGTAATCAATAAAGGTAAAATTTGACAATACATCATATTGAATTACAGTGCAAAAGAAAATTGCATTGTATTTTTCTAATAATAATTTCCATAAATAATCGTAACAGTGGAATGTGAATAATATAATTGTTTTTAATGTGCTTATACGCATTGATAAGTACCGCTTGGTTATTAGTGGTGACAGTACCTAACTTGACATGAGGTGAAACTAGGTCCATAAAAATTTCATTTATTATTATTTGTTAGTATTTTGCGAAAATACTACATAATGGAAGCACATGAAAATGAGCAATATGTTACATTTCCCCTCTCAGGGGTACATGATGGTATGCAAGATAATATTATATCTCATGAAGAAATATGTGAACCAGTAGACGAATGTGTTCTTCAAGAAGGACTCACTGAAGTATCTGTTACGGATGTTAATTCTGGCATCGCAGAAGCACAGGTTGCAGTTGAAATTTTAGCAGAACATTCCGATGAGGAAGATGAAAATCGTGTAGTATATCCTATATATATTAAACAAGAAGAACAACAGCAATACACATCTGGAGATGATGAATCAATGGCTGTGGAAGCTCTCCGACAACTTGGAGGCATGTATCCTTGTTTTGAGGACAAAAAAGTATCATGCTCAGATTGCGGGAACCTTTTTACGCAAGCTGAAATGTCAAAGCATCATACTACTTGTTCTGCCAATAAATTATCATGTGTTACTTGTGGAGAGAGATTTGAAAGAAAAATAGATTTAAATAATCATATAGTTTGTCATCAGGTAGATCGTCCACATGCTTGCAGAACTTGTGGTAACTTGTTTCGTTCAAAAAACAATTTAAGATGTCACATGTTACAAGTACATCAGGTAGAAAGACCTCACAAGTGCACCATATGTGGAGCAGATTTTCAGAGGCCTTCTAGTTTATCTAACCATATGAAAATTCATACATATGTTGCTGGACGTGCCATTATGCAATCACAGGGTAATAACATGTCACAATCGGAGGAAACATTCAGAAAATGGCCTGAAAATATGGCAGAAACGCAAAACAATCAAGTGCCATCTTCATCTGTACAAACTGTACAAAATTACGATACAGTTCAATGGACAGTTCCATCTTATAATTTTCAGAATGAACAGTCAGCAGTTAATACAATATCCAATCCTGAAGAAAAGATAGATACTTTACATGAATTTACTGTATTGCCAAATGGGGAAGTAACACAATTTGAATATACCCAACAAAATAATATAAATAATCAAGTCAGTCAACAATACAATCTTTCAATAAACTCATTTAATAATACTGATACAATGGTGAAAGTTGAAAGTTTACCATATAATAGTGAAAATAGGAAGAATTATGTAGAAGTTGAAACAAATGGTACAAAACATACTTGTAGACATTGTGGAATTAGTTTTCCTCGTGCAACTGCACTGGTATCACATGAAAAAATACATGCATCTAAAAATTGGAACATGCCAATTGAATGTGAATATTGTGATAAACAGTTTCAAGATGGTAATCATTTAGCAACTCATCAAACAACTTGTGCAAAAAAATTAATGCAGAATAATGTAGAACAAGGTACACCTAATAATAAATGGGGTAAACATGCATGTTCTGAATGTGGCAAAAAATTTACTACTAAACAAAAAATGTTCAGGCATCAATGGATTCATAGGAAAAAAACACATTCCTGTGAGGTATGTGGATCTCAATTTGAAAAACAAAATCAATTAGATGAACACAGATTATCAGCACATCCTGGTGATTCTCCATTTACTTGTTCAGAATGTGGTAAGAGTTTTGTATCGCGTCAAGGTCTCTGGGAACATGGTAGAACACATGCTGGAAGTCCTGCACATTTTCATTGTGATACATGTTCCAAAACTTTTTCATCAAGACAGGGATATTTGATACATCATAGAACTCATACTGGAGAGAGACCATATGGTTGTAAATTTTGTTGGAAAGCATTTAGAGATGGTGGAACTTTAAGGAAACATGAACGTATTCACACAGGAGAAAGACCTCATGTTTGCCCTCTGTGTTCAAGAGCATTTAATCAAAAAGTTGTTCTGAGAGAACATGTTCGATGGGTTCATGCAGCAGGAAAAAATGAAACCGAAGTAACTGGACCACCTTTCTCGTGTCCCATATGTGGTGCTTTAAATCAAGATCGGGATGAACTATGTGCACATATTGTTAAACATTCAGACCAGATGATAGCAGAAGCAAAAGCTAAAACAAATAATAATACACCGAAAACCAAGCCAGTTAAGAAAAAGACAAAAACAAGTGCAAGTACAAGTTTACAGTTAAAACAGGAAACTGGAAGTCGTATAATTCCTAAATCAGAAGAAACTGAAGCCCTTTTATCTATTACTAAAACAGATAAATCAGATGACCAACAACTTTTAGATGATAAACAAAATAATACTTTCCTTGTAGTTACTACAGAAAAACGTAATGAAAATTATATTGCAATATCTGAACTTAAGTCTGAAAATGTACAACTATTAGTTGATGAGAAACAAGATGAAAATATGCATATTTCACAAGCTAATCATGATCATAGAGATCCATTAAATATGATTGCTATAGATAAACAGAACAATAGAACCCATATAGTCTCTACAGAGCAACAAGGAAGTGCACTTCACCCTACAACCAGTCATAATGAAATAACTACAATGCATTTAATACAAACATCAAAACAAACTAATACTTTACATTTAATATCAAAACAGAATGAATCATTACCTGTTCTAGCATTACCAAATCCTCAGAGTCATGAAAATTTTTCCAGTCAAATTGCACAAATAAGTAACAATGATTTACCTATGGATATGGTAACTCATCATTCAAATAGGCAAAATCAAGATATGAAAGATCACAGTGAAGTTAGACAGGAATCCTTAATACAAGAGGGAGCATCCCAAACAGCTGTAATACAGGTTGTGCATTATCATCAACAAGAAAGTGATGATGGAGAGGAATTAGTCTGTGGCATTTGTGGAGAAGATTTTAATGATAAAAATGTGTTAATGGAACATGTTAAAATTCACATATAATTATTGTTACTTTATCACTATCCCAGTTTGTGATATTATTATGCTATTAATGTGGCTATGTAGAAAATAACAAGTTTGAACATTTCTTATGTTCTTGAAAGAAAAAAATACTAAATATAACTATTTAAGTATTGTTTCCAATAGTGGTAGTAAAGCACCAATTTTCTATGTGTCTTACAGATGCACTGATGAAAAAAAAAACAGGGAATTTCAATGATATTTATACATTTTTAATTAATTTGTTTTTGTTTCTCCAAAATGCTTTTGCACATTTAGGTCATGCAGTATACATGTGGTGAAATAATGTACATCTTTTAAAATAAAATATAGATACAGATTTATATATTATGTAAAGCACATTACTGGTTGTCTTGAAGATTAAAAAAAAAACATATCGTAAAAAACAATCTTAAAGTTATATAGTTCTGCTTTCATGCAGTTTTGCGAAGTATTTGGTCTGAAATTTACGTATCATTTTACGACACGTAAATTATAATTGAGCCAAATGACATTTAAAATGTAGAATGTGAGGTGCAATAAGAAAATAAAGTGCATTTTATTTTCTACATTTATTTTATATTAAGGCACTTTTCTTTAATACCGAAACGTGCAAATTTTTCCTTTATCCTTCATATTTATATTACCGCGTGCTTTACTAATATAAACTTAGTCTGTCACGTGTTGTTGCCGGAACAAAATACAAGTGTGCGTTATTTTGTGAAGTAAACAATCGTAATTTATAATTATATTTTGTATTATTACGTAATGTGTTATGTGATTTCAATAATTATGTACTAAATCTCAAAAGCAGTCTACAAAGAAGTAAGTATTAATATTTAAAAAAATTTTTTAAATATACAAGAAAAATATATACACGTTATTTTATTTGTTATAAAATATGATAGTATTTATATAAACACTTTTTTTTTATTATATTTCAATAAAAATTCGAAACATATTATAACCCTCGATAATTTTATAAGTTTTGTTTGAATTAAAACTTTTGAATGCTAACCTATAATTAGCATTACATGTTTCTATTGCATCTGTACTCAGTCTAACCCAGCGTTCAAAAAATATTTGTAATATATCGAACGTTTGTCGAAAAATAAAAAAATACGCGATAAAAGTGTATGATACTATACAAAAAGAAGTTTATTTAATCTTTATCACATTAAATTAAAGAAAATTCGATTTTGAAGACGAATCTTTTAACTTCAAACATCAAAGTGTGAATATTCCTAAATTAAGGAGGTTATGTTGATGCTACATCGTGTTAGTAAACTAATAACGTAGAGGTAAACAATAAATTAAGACTAAAAAGCTTTTCAAAGTTTTTAATTAAATCATACAAATATGCCCACTTGGAATCAAATTCAAGCTCAACTTCGAAATCCAAATAACCCGGTGGTATTTTTTGATGTATCTGTGGGTACTACAGAGATCGGACGAATGATTTTCGAACTCTTTGAAGACGTTTGTCCAAAAACGTCGGAGAATTTTCGACAATTCTGCACTGGAGAGTACAGAAAGGATGGTGTACCTTTGGGTTTCAAAGGTGCCATATTTCATAGAGTCATTAAGGACTTCATGATCCAGGGTGGTGATTTTGTAAATGGTGATGGTACTGGAGTCATAAGCATTTATGGTGGTGGAACCTTTCCTGATGAAAATTTTACATTAAAACACGACTCACCTGGATTGTTATCCATGGCTAACAGTGGTAAAGACACTAATGGTTGCCAATTTTTTATCACATGTGCAAAGTGTAATTTCTTGGATGGTAAACATGTTGTCTTTGGAAGAGTTATTGATGGACTTCTAGTTATGAGGAAAGTGGAAAATGTTCCTACAGGACCAAATAATAAACCAAAAATTCCAGTGACAATATCTCAATGCGGACAAATGTAGCAGTTAAATAATTATAATTTATATTTTTGTATGTAAATTAAATGTAAAATATGTTTATAAAAAATGTGCTATATTTCTCAAAAGTAAGGATACCATTTTAATCGAATACCTCTTCCCATGTTTAGGTACCTGTTAACACATTTATTTCAACGAGCTACAATTACAATTTAAATTAAGAATTATGATTCTAATCGCTTATTTACTGTCTGCATCTAACATTGCCGCCAGGTATCTTATAATTTCTCACTAATAGAAATTGGCTATCATGACCTACTTATTACTAATTAAAAGTTAATAAATTACAGCTTGGTCAACAGGTTATAGATTTTCACAAACTAAAAGTGTGATCGAAAAATTCTGATGCAATGAAAATTAAATGAAAGGAGTTATCGTTTTTCGAACTTCAATTTTATTACGTTAAATTTACATACGAAATAAATAGTTATTATAGTCTATATTGTATTGTACTGGATAAAAATCCAAACGGTCTGAAATATCAATGCGACTGACAACTCGGATCGATCTTCCCAGGAGTAAAACATCCAAAGTAAATACGTACGTGTGTATGATCTAACACTATGATTAGTGTCGATTGACAAAATTCCAACCGTAAACGTTAGGTCTTCATTTCGTATCTAATTTGCGATAATCTAATCGGAAACTATCATAATTCGTACATAATTCGTTCATGAAATAATTTAGTACTATATCTATTGATAGCCTAAGAGACAATCGATGTACTTAACAGTGAGTCTTATCTCTGTCTAGCTACATATTAACTTCTTTAATATGTTCTGAATTGTTACACGAATCGATAAATTGCTTATGCTACGTACGATTATTTCTCTCCTATTCATCTGGCACTTTTACTATACCGTTTCTCATTTGCGAAACTAGTACGATCTTAATCTTTTCACGCGAACAATCATTCTCGTCAGCATACGCGTATAATCTCTTGCTTTGGTTGGTTGTGGTCTAAATACGAAAATAAATTCCAGTTGCACTTACGTTACAGAAAATCGTGCGTGGAAAAGCAAATTCCCAAACGATTTGCCAACTTCTCGAGGAAGGTCTCCAACAAACCTTCGTATAAGTATACCGATGTCACAAACGATAGCCAGTGCAATGCTCTGCATCGGAAACACATTTGGATATTTCAAACCAATCTCGATAAATACTCATAGTCCATTTTATCGAACAATATTTCCATCTCGACTTAACTCGAAGGAGACTGATCTTGGGTTCAAGATTGGTCGTTCCTTAAAAAAACAACGATATATTCACGGATCTGTGATATTCCAAACGAGAATGGCCGCTTTCGAGGGGCTTTCCTATCACATAAATCACGTATCATCTGGGAATCATCATCGGGATCGTCACAACCTGAAACAACATTACACCGATCATCATCGTCAGCAGCTCACGGCAGCGATTGCAGCTGGTCCCTCCTCTTGGGCACCGTGAGCTGAGGTGCGGTCTACCTGCTGTTGCAAAAAACGTCTTCCTCGATGGTATCGACCTGCGAGTTATCGTCAACGACCATGATGGGCGTAGCACCGTCGTGGAGACTCGACTTTGAGATGGATCTTTTGTAAACGTCCCTGGTGACGCTCCTGGTGAAGCTGAACTTGCGCACCAGCTTCTTGTCCAAGGCTGCAGGACTCTTTGGTCCTTTAGCTCTGAACTCGTCTTCGGTTCCCTCATAATGAGCTAGCATAACCTCTGTCGCGTGTTCCTCGATCACGTCCACGGCATAATCTATATCGTCATCTGTAGCATTCTCTTTGATCACGCAGAATCTCAGGATGTACTTGCCCATCACTCTGGCTGGGATCATGTGAAGTCTGCCAGAGGCGTTGATATTGGCCAATAGTTCCTGGTTTATTTCATCGCTCTCCTTCAATCTGAAGCAGACCAGGCCTACTCTCACATCGTTTGTGATCTCGAATCTCTTATCCCTCCTCATCAGAGTCTCGAATCGTCTTGCTAGCCTAATATGGTTCCTTATGTACTTCTGTAAGCCCGTAATCCCATACGATCTCATCACGAACCACAACTTCAGCGCTCTGAATCTTCTGCTCAGAGGTATTCCCCAATGGCGATAGTCTATAGACTCTCCAGATCTAGCATGCTGGAGATACAGGGGATCGACGACGAGTGCCGACGTGAGTTTCACTCGGTCCCGTACCCAAAGACAGGAACAGTCAAAGTTGACGAGCAACCACTTGTTGGGATTCGTGTTGAACGAATCCGCGTTCTCGATACCCGTCATCAGGGGCCTCATTTCCGGGCAAATAAACGCGTTCCCAGCGTAAGCACCGTCAACATGTAGCCAGACGTTAGGATAGATCTTGCACACTGGTCCAATCTCGACTAGATTATCGAACGCACATGATCCGGTAGTGCCGAGCGTGGTCGAGACGAAGAACGGTACCAAACCGTTCGCCACATCTTCTCGAATCGCGGATTCCAGTCGTTTACCTCGCAGAGAACCTTTCTCATCCGGTTCCAAAACTCGAAGCTTCACCAAACTGATCATCGCCGCTTTCTCTACGCAAGAGTGAGCCTCTGTGGAGCAATAGGCAACCAGTCGTGGCAGAAAGGCCGAATCCTCGGTGTTCGGGTCTTGTTCCTTCAGGGTTCGAATCGCTTGGGTTCGTGCCGCCAGCATGGTGACCAAAATACACTCGGAGGCAGACCCTTGTATCACCCCACCGCCCTTCGAGCTTTTGTGCTCGGACAGGAACTCCGTTGGAAGGTCTATCGCTTTTGCGTACCAGTCGAGAACGATCGTTTCCAGTTCCGTGCAGGCTGGGCTGGCTGCCCAAGAGAAACCTATGCAGCCGATTGCGTCCGACAGCATGTCCCCGAGGATCGAGGGGAACGAGTTTCCCGCTGGAAAGTAGGCGTGGAAACGTGGATGTTGCCAGTGTGTGATCTGTAAAGCATCAGCGTTCTCTCAGTGATCGAGGTTGGTCTTTGAGGAAACGAGTATTCGCGATGGTTTAATTGGGAAAAGAGGAATAAACGAAATGGGCTAATTTCGCGATAGTGGAACGTGTCAGTTCACGTTCGACTAGTTTTCCCTAGTTTCTCCTATGTTTTCGTATTCGCGAATATTATTAACGTCGAAAGAGGTCGGAATCAATGGGATCGATAATCGAGCCCATAGCTGACACTCACCCCGGGCATTATTTTGCTGTTGACATCCCTCATTATGGAATCCCATGATTCTCCCTTCGCTGGCGCTTCTTTGGGCAACAGAGGTCTTAGGTAGCCTGGATCCACGTTCGCCGTCACTCTTTTGCCTTCCAGTGTGCGGAGATACTCGCAAATGTACTCGATCATCTCCTTGCCGCGTACTTGAAACTCATCGATGTTCATGATAATTGCCGGCTGGAATTGCAATTCGAAGGAGAGACGGACTAGTGCGTCCCAATGAAACTCATGTTTGATTAAGCACGTTCTCGGCTAGCGTGTGTACGTGATCGTGACATTTTTCAGCGCCATTTATCGGGATTACAGACGAAATAAACGTCATTCGTAAAGAGATACCTGGGATGAAATACCTTTTTCAATGTTCTCTTTGTTTTATTCTTTTTCTTTTTATTTTTTACTTAATCTTATTTAATTTTATTCAAATCGTACAGAATTCGTTGGGTTCTCTTTCTCGAACTACTTCTAGAGCTTCAGTTTGTTTCACTCACTTCATTCTCTTTAATTACCGAATGAAAAACCGATCCACTTCAACGATTTATCACTTGCCGATCGTTCGAGTACTCGTTAAGAGGATTCTATACTAGTAAATCGTCGTGTAACGCTCTCAAAAAGCGACTCCACTTCGAAGGAAACGTGTAACAAGTTTGTCCCGCGTTGGAACTGAGACTGGTGGCACCTGCCATAGCGCCGGTCAGTTTTATGCGCGCCTCCTCTTCGTACATCCCTGCCTCACGCAGATAAAATTAAGGCGGAGCTTCGGGGATCGTGAAAATTATTAATTTATCTAAGCTTCATTCTGGATTGCGACACTGGCGCCTACTGTAACGCTTGTTACGCAAATGGCACCTCAAAAACGCATCACACCCCCTTCCAAACTTTCCGCCAACCCTCTAAATTGGTCACATTTCCGTCAGTCTAACTAAATTTAGTATCTTTTCGCTCCCACGTGTGACGCGATAATTCATTCTCTTTCTTAAATATATCCATTCGCATTTTTCCCATGCAAGCATAACTTTCAAACTTTTTACCATTACACGAATCTTCTATAAAAATATCCGCGTTGGATCAGTGCCTTTTTACGTGTAAAAAAATTTACTTATAAAGCAACTTATCCAAAACGTTTCGACCACGACGAATAATTATTATATTTTCTTAAAAAGGATGAAAAGTTTGGTCGAAATCTATGTCATTTTTTTATCCTCGATCATCTCCAGAGCGCGAGTTTGGTGGTCAAAAATTCGGTTTCCACCCCCGCGGAAGATGTCGAGAGATCGATGCCGAAAATCTGAACGAAATTCGTAAGAAGGGTGGTCGACATCAATGGTGATGTATCGAGGGGGTCGCTGCTTGAATAAGCCAGCATGTTGTCGATGATGCACGGGGAGTAAACTCACCCCCTCCTCCCCCGTTTATAAATAGACGTTTACTCTTCACCTACATTTACAACACCCCGTAGAAGCGGTGACAGGTCACCGCTCAATCTTTGTAACACACACAGGCAGACACATGGCGAACACCATTTTCTCTCTCGTCGCCACCTTCACGCATGATCTCCTCGTGTCCGACGTTTTCGAATTGGATTCTCGATCGAGGGTGCACGAACGATTGCCACCCAGTTCGAATTAATTAATCCCACCACCGATCACCTTTTTTCCAGCTGACCACTGTGCATTTCCCTGTCGACTCTCGATAGCCGAGTTGTCGATGAAGAAACCACTGTACGCGACATTCGGGCAGCTAGCAAATTATCTTTCCGGTTAATCCAATTAAACGATCGAAAGTTCGAATGTGAAATTAGGAACGAGGAAGTATATCTGATCCACCGTCTGCGTGGTTGATTAAAACTCCTAAACGTTGAACCCCTCGAACGACGAAAGCAGCATCGTCGCGGTGCGTTGGCTGGAATTTTCATTTATTTTTCGATATCGATAAGGGAAATCAGCCTTTGATCTCCGTTCATTCGCAACATCCTACACAAGGGGTGATATTAATCGGGTGCACGTTCGACTACCAACTTTCTGGCAATGATCAACGTTATCGACAACTACCCCTACCCTCATCAGCCTGTTACGATCGCGCGTTTTCGCGCATCCCTTGCCGCGGAAATCGGCGATCACGTATTCACCTGGTGACTTTTCCGTTTTTATTACGAGTCGCAGTTCGCGTACACGAGTTTCACAAAAACGAAATCGAAACGAAATTGAATAAATGTCACAGGGATGCTTATGAAAGGGCGACAGAGAGGGAAACGATAGGCAAACCGGCGGTCCAGGTGCATCGCTCACCCTCGTGACCCCAACCTTTTCGATCGTGTAACGAACGATTCTTTATGACCTTTTTTTTTTTTCGATATTCCTACGGCAACACGAGTTTCCGTTTCATGTTTTTATCCCACCCCTTCCCCTGATCTCCCCAATTTACGGATATCCCGGTGGACAGGAAACGATTACGTTTCGAGATGATGGTGGGTAATTGGAACTCCGTTCTGTACTTCTGAAATCTTTTTAATATATCGACGTATGCACGCTTTATATATATATATATCATACATGTAGGTATATCGTGTAGAGTAATATGTTACACATGTAGCGTGTTCCACGTGGTACACGATTCCGTCGCGATCCAAAGAGAGCACACTTATATAAACAGATCGATAAGCAAGTAAAGAAGATGTACTTATATTTATCGAGCGCTTCCTTCGGTCGAACCGAGAGAACGCGAAACTTGCAGCTACTACACACACAGTTCCGGGGGGTGACTAACGAAACAGGCGACGAGGAATGATGCCACGATCAAACGGGGTCGTCGATCGATTTCGACCGCGTCTTCGGACATTTTCTCCCGTCGTTCGTTGCTGAGCAATTTTAGGAAAATTTTGGGACAACTTTAGGAGAATCCTATACATACGATTTCTTCGCTAACTTCTAAACTCCCTTTCATCGATCTCGTCGGCAGTATTCGTGCATCGTCCGGACGATCGAGAGGTCGCTTCCGTCGACGCACCTGGAGAAACTTTAGAAAAAGACAATGGACAATCGTGGAAGGTTTTACGCCCTGCCGTTCGGCGATCTTCCACGGGACGGCGATGCTGATGGCGATGGATCCGGGCTGCAGCCATTGCTGCTGCCGCGACGACTTCCGGTACCGCTCGCTTTCAGCCGTACCATGGTGTCCAGGTGGCGAAATCTGCAAACGTCGCTTCAATTAATACCCCATTCTCGTGCCAACGATTATATCACTTATCCACGAACGAGGCACCTTGATGGACATTTCGGAAATATGGACTAAAAATTTGGTGCACCCCTGGAAAATGTATTTTCAAGGAAATCGATGTGGAACGTGACGACTATGAGACAACAGCGAAGCCTCGAGATAATGGTGCGCAAGAAATAAGGTGAAAATTCTATCCTATTTCTATGCTAGTGTAAATTATTGGAGATGGAATTATACATGTTTGCTGATTGTTTTAGTGTAGAGGTGGAAAGCTACGGAAGATGCATAGCTTTTATCGAGACGTCTATGAGGCTACTTAGATCACATGCAGTTCACTCGATCGCTTTGATACAGAGGTTATCACTGAAAAATATACTATTTTAAGAACAACAAGGGTGAGCTGTGAAGAGATTCAAAGGATATTTTCTGAAACGCTCAACAAGATACGAAGCCAGCATCTTTTAAATGAAATATATCTTGGTTTGGCAGAAAAAGTTAAAGAAGTAGGCGCAACGATTTCGAGGGTATTTCGTAAATACCTGAGAGATAATTCGCTGGTATCCGCAGCATCCTTTGCCTGCATCAAGTATGCCAGTGGCCACGATATCCAGGAACGTCTAACATCGGACATACTAGATCAGTGATTTTACTAAATTTCTGTAATTCATGTGCAGCCAAGCCTTACGTGGCGGTATGAGGATTGGAACCAATGCCACCGATCGTTGCTTGAGTGTCCAGTTTCGCTCCCGTCCTGTTCGGAGTCTTGGTGAAGCCGGGTTGGATCGCAGGATCGGACACCATGCGCACGAAGAAGGACCTCCTCTGCTCCAAAGTGGCTTTCCTCTTCTTCTCGCGAATATCTGCCAATTCGTCCATGACATCCTATAATCGAAAAAGGAGCAAGACACGTATGCCAGCTGAGAATGTTACAGAAGAGGAATGAAATTCTTCCAGTCGAGATATCTCGCTCACCTTGGACTCTAATAATTCGGCTAGATAATCCGTTATGATACTCCAAGCTATGTCTATAACAAAAACAGAGGTTGAGGAACGTAGACGTTGAAAATTGGCATTATCAAAGGAGATATAGCTCACCAACGTCAGAGGCGGTGGCATTCGGTGCAGCAAGCGCGAATCGAATCGTGAACCGTTGATTCACTCTTGCCGGCACCATGTGCAGCTTTCCGGAGTCGTTGATGGTGCTCAGTAGCTTTTGATTCAGCTTGTCGGTGCCTTTTGCCCGGAAACAAACCAGGCCCAACTGAAACGATCAAACGTAACAACAATGACTTCATCCGAGAGCATACGCCGTTGCTACAGCGAACAATCGCTCACCACAACTTCGTTACAAAGTTCGAATCTCGCATCCTTCCTAACCAACGCCTCGAATCTTTTAGCCAGTTGGATATGATTGCGAATGTAGGCCTGCAAACCGGATATCCCGTAGCTTCTCATCACGAACCAGAGCTTCAACGATCGAAATCGTCTGCTCAGAGGTATGCTCCAGTGTCTGCGGAAATTGGAACGGCGAGACGATGGTTAGCTTTTTAATGAGATAAACAACGTTAAGTAACGCTAAACGAAGTCGATGAAATCGATACTACCTGTAATCGATGGCGGTATCCGCGTGAGTGTGCTGGAGATAAAGAGGATCGACGACGAGCGCGCCGGTCAGCTTGAATCTGTCTCGAACCCAGAGGCAAGAACAGTCGAAGTTCGTCAATAGGAACTTGTTCGTGTTGGTGTTGAAGGAATCCGCGTACTCGATACCAGCCATCAGGTACTTCAGTTCCGGACAGATGAAAGAGTTTCCGGCATACGCTGCATCGACGTGCAACCACACCTGTCGAGGATGATCGCAAAATTGTTGAGACTGAAGGTACGCGACGATGTTGTTCCAAAGATATCGATCGTCTTACGCCTGGATATTTTTTACAAACTGGCCCGATTTCTTTGAGATTGTCGAAGGAACAACAAGCAGTCGTGCCTAGGGTGGTAGAGACGAAGAAGGGGATGTAACCCTCGGCCGTGTCCGCCTCGATTGCCTGTCGGAAAAGCGGACAGTCACGAAGGAAGAATAAATCACCTCTGACGCGAGAAAATTCATACTTGACGCAAAGTTTCGCCACGAAGAACGCTCTTCTCGTCGGGTTCCAAGATTCTCAGCTTCACGAAGCAGATCATGGCATCCTTCTCCACGCAACTGTGACTTTCGCGACTGCAGTAGGCCATCAACTTGCCTAGAAGAGCAGTTTCGTCCAGGTGTGCGTGAGCTGGCGACTCCTTCAGCCTGGCAATCGCTTGAGCCCTCGCTGCCAGCATACACACCAAGATACACTCCGAAGCTGAGCCCTGAAATATATTCAACGCCATTAATTCCGCGCAATGTCACGAACTCCTCGACAGTTTGAGATATTACTTGTATTACACCTCCTCCTTTGCTACCCGAGCTAAAATAGAGGAAGTCCGTCGGCAAACCAATGGCTTTGCCTGAAATTTATCGTACTGATGACTCGTCCCATAATATTTAATATATATTCAACCGATATTTAGCGAGATAATATTGAATTACCGAACCAGTCGCAGACTATCGTCTCCAGCTCCGTGCAGGCTGGACTGGCCGCCTAGAACAAATAAGATGTCAAAATACACAGATGATCGTGCAAACAATGATCAATCCCTCGAGTCTCGGACCAATTTTCCCACCCTAATCTTCCCGAGAAAATTGAATTCGTGTATCAACGCTGCTTTAGCACTCTCGGGCACGCGATCTCGCCGGAAAAGATCGTCAAGCTCACCCATGAAAATCCGATGCACCCTATCGCATCCGACAACATGTCACCGAGTATCGATGGGAAGGAATTTCCAGCTGGGAAGTACGCGTGAAACCGTGGATGTTGCCAATGAGTGATCTACAAAAACGTTCTCTTTGTAATAAATCTAATTGGTTTTAGGTAGGCTAATCGTCGAAATTGCGAGGAACGCAATTGACGATCTCTCCACTTACTCCGGGCATGATCTTCAACTCGACGTCTCTCATGATGTCTTCCCAAGGCTCAGGTTGTTGCGGTGCCTCGGAGGGTAGCAGGGGTCTCAAATATCCGGGACCAACGTCCGGCGTCACTCTCCGATTGTGAATATTACTCATGAACTCGCAGATGTACTCCACCATCTCCTTGCCACGCACACGAAACTCTTGAATATCCATGACGATCCGTTCCGCTCTCGAATACCTTCACATGAAACGTGATCTCGTTTAACCTCACGATTTTCACGAATTTCATCCACGAATTTCACCCTCTCCCCTTTGTTGTATTATATCTAATTCAGTGACAAAGTCTGTCACGATATACTTGTCACGAAACAACGGAAAATCGGTGAATCTATAGTACAAAGGTACTCGATCTATCTCCAGCACAGACACTTTTTCTGTTGAGAATTTCCGAAACTATCCTGATATTTTTAAAGCTGTCTAGATTCTCTTTCAGTTTCACTTTCTCTCACAACTCTTTCTCGCGAGACTCTGTCGGAATTTCGTGGTCCCCACGCGGAAGACGTCCTACCTGTTGCTAACGACGGCAGAGATCGAAGGGTCCAACCGGTGCACGTTGAATGAGCCACGGCTGAACAATCCCCAGTTCCCCTAACCAGCGCGGATATATCGAGGATCCAGGATTCTTCGACTCCTGCGCAAACGCGTCCTTTGGTGGGATCTTCTTCGCGGATCCTCGAAAGGACGAGCGGGAGAGATGGGTGGATCTCTGTATGGGCTCCAGACACAATTTCCGTCAAGGAGACGATCGAAACAGACACGCAAGGGTACCGCCTCTTCTTCGTCCAGGCAGTGGGATCATGTTTACTGCTCGTTACAGACTTCGGCAGCTGCTACCAGTCTAGAGTGACGAGACAGCAACTAATCGGCTTCTTTGGAAGTTCGTCTATGCCTTTCGATCTGGGACGATGTCACTCGTCGTTCAATCTAGCAGAGACTTACGCGAGGGTGACACGTGCTCTCGATGAGACAGGATAAAAGGGAATAAAGTCCGAGAACAGGTGTGCCGAAGTGACAATAAGCTAGACGATATCTCGTAAACGATTCCAGAGAGCGGTGTAGACTTCATAATTCATGGTCACATCTGTGACACTCGCCCTCAGTCACGTCGCTCCTTCTTTTTGGTAGAACGGCGAGTTCTAACGAGCACGGACTTCGTTAAAATATACATGATCGAGAGGTTGCTCGAATTCGTGAGAGGTTACACGCGGAGAGAGGGATGGAGCTTTCCGCGAGGGGAAATTTCATTCCGTAGAGGTTGATCGACTCGGAAATATTCATAGAATCGTTGGAGGGAATGGCTGGAACAGGAGTTTCCCTCCCGTTTGACGGAGGAAAACTTCTCGAAACGGGTGGCGATTCGTTCATTCGCGATGAGATCGTGGAGCGTCTTCACCATAGAAGGGTTGGCCACTCGAATAAATTGGAAGCCGGGCTTCTAGCATCGCGCGATGGTTTATTACGATGGGAAAAGAGCGCGTAGGCATCGTTAAAAAGGTGTCAGATGCAGAATGTCCCTCTCAAAAGTCGAGGTGATGCTGGTGCACCGAAAGTGGTCCAACTCCTTGACCTTTCCCTCCCCGGGCGTTTTTACGGGACCCGCCAACCACATTAAGGATCACACAGCCATCGGTCGTCGGTTCGAAATTAGATTCTTTCGTTGCTCGCGCAAAACACCGGATCGAATCGCAAAAACCACCGACCGCGAAGAAATAACGTTCGTAACTGGTTCACCAACATGGACGTTTCGCGTCTACGAATGATTGATCGGTCGATCATTTCCTTTTTAACCGTTTCAATCGGTCCGTTTCGTTCTTCCACCTTCGAACAACGTCGCGAGCCATTCGCGGAAATATGAAAACGTCGTAACTATGATCGCGACGTAGCTATGATCACGACGTAACTAACTATGATCGCGACTACCTATCCACGAACACCAACGTGAACCAACGTAGCGTAACCACTAGAAGCAGATATAGGCCAAATAATGATTTCTAGCGTCGCGAATGCGGAACTAGCGGTACTTTCAAGGAAGTCGCCGGCTAAATGTTTAATCGAAATCGATCAGACGAAGTGTCACTGTCTGGCTAACGAATTCCTCCGGTACGTGCACCGGCATGATTTCCATAGGGGTGGTCGCGCGGACGTGGGACCAGGGGACTTCCCCCGTACGAAATAGCGCAATGAACCGGGCGGTAGCCAGCAGCGGGTCATCTAGTTTCGTTTCGAATAGGCAAAACGACGCCCTTTAGGGATAAAAACGTTCATAATGCTGGAATGCAGGGGATGGAGACTGACAGGGGTGCTTAATAATGCAATATGGCGTCGGGGCGTCGCGGCGCTATGCCGGCTATGCCGCATACCACCACCATATACGCCTACACTGCGACCCCTTACACCCCCGTGGCTATCCCCGAGTACGAACCAGCCTGAGAGAGTAGGGATGTACCGTGCAATCGAATGCTGATTGGAAAATATTGATGGGGCTTTCCATACAGGGTCCCCAGACCGTCGATGCTTTTTCCAAGTTCGCCAAGGAATTCCGGAAATTATATCGAACGCGAACTTTCCAGGGCCGTCCCACTTTCATCAGGGGTGATTGATATTAATTGTCCAGCCACGAGTTATCGCCGATTGATATCGCGAGGTCTCGTTATCGGGTGGCAAAGGCTCGAATACTTGAGAATAAATTCGAATATTTCGATGTGTTTTTAACGATGGCTTCAATTTCCTCGATTATTCGCTACACCGAATCTACATTTGCATGCCGATCGTCATTTTTCACTCGAAACGTGATACCTGCCATTAACCCTCTTTAATTAAGATGCTTAATTCCACCTGTTGAATTTTTTTGAATTTTTCTGAATTTTAATACCAGTGCGGTTAATCCATACTTAACTCTTTACACTTAAAATAAATTTTTATCCTTCGCTTTGTGGGGAGAATCGATTTGAAGAATAAACAGTTCCTCCTCCATCCACCCACTTCGATCGTGGGTAAATTAAAAAGAAAATGATGTTTATTGTTCGATAAATGGTGTATTAATATTTAAGTATTCCGCGAGGGGTAAATAGAATTTTATGAGAATAAATTAATAATCCATGAAATAAAGTGTAATAGAGTTTGTTGAAGACAAAGTTCAAGTTCAACGACTCGATGGAATTGTAGACGTTTAAACATTCTTCTATGGGGGAAGATAAGACCGGGGGTGGTTTATGTGCAAGACTGTACTCGGTCGTTCCAAGTTCCATGAATGGTTCCAAGCGTGGCACGCCGAAGAAGCAATGCCTGCGAACTCATGACCTACTGGCAGAGAGACGTGGTCTTCTCGCTCTTTCATGGTTGTACTTCCCTATATAGTCCTCTTTAAGACCGGGAAAGTCATTAGAAAATCGGAACTGCGTTTGACAAATATTTTTTTATACAGAAATTTCGTCAAGTCTTCGTACGATAATTTATCGAGAAACGATCTTCTTTCAGATGGGTAGATCGAAGTTGAAGAAGAAAAATAAATGGACGAAGAATTTGCCGTCCGAGCCCACGGATTCGGGGATTCCCATACCGAATTTACCAGAAAAGTTCCTTTTGATGCGAGTAAGTTGCGAAATGTTTGCGGAGCGTTGGTATTCACCTTATTTCCGTATTATTCAATTGCAGAATTTTAGGTAAAAAGCGGGACGAAAATCAGAAATGTTCTTGGATACGCGTTAAAAGAATTCGAGAATTATAATAGCGTGGTTTGGACCGCGGCAGGCCATGGTATTGGTAAAGCCATTTCCTGCGCGGAACTTTTCAAGAGGAAACACGAAGGTCTTCACCAAATCACCAAGTTACGTTACGTAGAGTAAGTTGCATAATATGAAAGACATTAGTTTCTTTCTAATTGAGTTATACGTATCTTTAAAGGTCGGAAAAATCTAAAGCGAAAAATGAAGCCGATGTGAACGTAGATATAGACATTCGCCACGTACCGGAAATACATATTTTTCTTGCAAAGGAAATAACGGATACATCAGAACCTGGGTAATAAATTAATAATAATAGATAATAATTTGAATAATAAAGTTATACGATGTTGTTGATATCGACGATGTTAATGTCGTAGTTATCAGGCACCTGGGAATAATGGGGAATTTTTAAATAATCAAGGAACGAAAAATGGCAAAAAGGGTAAGAAACATGACACTGGTAACAATGTGACCTGCATTGATGCTGAGGAATTCGCAGCTATGGGATTAAGGACCGGTCAGAAGAGACCAAAGAAAGAACAGCAAACAGAAGCGCCACGAAAAAAGAGTAAGAAAAAAGGAAACGGTGATCGATAATACAAGTGAGAGGAATTAAATTATATTATAAGCAAAATTCGATTAAAGAATTGTATATAAAGAAAAACGGAAAGTTTAATAAATCATTTCTTTTTTTTTTTAAGTTTCTTACATTTGTCTGAATTGTAATTCTATTATATTTACTACACATAATGAAACGAATATTCGTATTAAGTAAAAAGTTTATTCCTTACCAATACATGCATACTTGTTACAGAAATGATTACGCAGTCACGATGTATCTCTGTTGTCTCGATCTTTGTTAACTGATCATATTAAATTTCTTATTTACATATTATATATACAGTGTTATAGTGGGCATACATATACATTGCAGACTTGTAACATACATTATGAAAATTACAGTGCCTTTTACACAAATTCAGTTGCAGGACTTTTCTGTTTTAAAAATGATTCGCCAATAGACGAATAGCAAACATCAAATTTCACCAAGAATAAGTGAAATTATTAAAAAATTTCTTTACATGATTATGATATCCACCATTGGTGAAATTAGAAGAGAAGATACTTTACAATTCTTTGTCTGTTCGTTAGTAATATATTCGTGGTATCAAATTCATATAAGCTTACAAACAAATTTTTTTAATTAATTACATTTGATGCATTAATAAAATAAACAACAATAGATTTCAAAGTGTTTATCTTTTTCTTAAATTTGATGTCAGTTTCTAATATAAACTACTTATTGCAGCTTACTTACTCGGCAGTAGTATAGATAATCTTCCAGCATTGATATCTTTTTTCTTAATAAGAAAGCTAGAGAACACTTTCAACTTTGCTATTTATTAATGGAATTATTAATCGTCAGAAAGTGAATGTCGAATAAAAGGAATAAATAATTTAAAACCTAATTATAAAATAATATTTACTTGTATTCTCCAGTCTTATTTGAAAGAATGTGGGTGTCGTGATAATACAAGAGGGTTATACCATTCTTCATATGTTTATCATCTCACAGACAATAAAAAGATATTTAATCAGACTATACGACATTGAGAGTTATATCAATAACAGTAGAAGAGAGTTCAATATTTCAAGTTCAATCCCATGTATGATAAATATCATATAAATGAGAACACTACAACATTTATTATTATTGCTAATAGTACATATAAGTGTTTGCTTAATTTGATTACTGCATGATAAATATAGTTACATTATATTAATGACTCTTGCTACAGTAAATATATTCATTTTGTTATGAGTCATTCAAATAAAAAACTGACATTTAATGTTATATTAAAAATTAATCAAAAAAATAATTAACTCACTTATAAATTTAACTACAAAAAAAACTTATTATCTAATAAAGTGCTATGTAGGAGGTTGAACATTTTTATCCTTAAACTGAATTTGAATTTCTTGTTATATTTAATCAAATTAAATTTTCTAAAAAGTTTAAAATTAAAAAATTAAAAATTTCATACATTAAAAATATAAACGTATGAAAAATGCAATAATGCAAAATTATTTTCATTTAATCTATTGTAAAAGGTATAATGCATTTATGTAGAAAGATTTATCTTTATACAAAGACCTCATAATGGCTAGTATTCAACTGCAATTATACCTTCCATATCCTTCACATTCACAATTTTAACCATGAAAAAGTTCTTTTACGAATTCCTATTAGCAATTATTGTATTCAAATGACTATTTTATTCTTAATTCAATTAATACCAAGAAATTCTAGTCGTATATTTCTAAACAAATTACCAAAATTTTTCGATACTCTTATATTGATTCCAATAATTGCAACCACAAGAGATATACCAGCAATATATCAGTGTTATCAATGACTTCATTAAATCTGACAAATCAATTTAGGACAATATAAATAAACATTCAAGTCCTACGCTTCACTTTCTGTTGTTCCCTCTTCTCCCATAATTGGTACTATCAAACTTTCTTTTGACATCAAACTATATTTTGTCACAAATGCTGTAAACCTAGAAACAGAAATGATCAATGATCCAAATAAATAAATTAATGAAATAAAAATTATTTTTATATGTGCTTCTATAATAATTAATTATTCTACCTGCGACATAAAAAAGTTTCATTCTCAAATTCATCAAATATTGTTCTATGATGATAATATGCATGAGAGAAGATTCTATAAACCCTTCGACTAACAGAACCAAGTTTCGTTACTGAAGATTCTTTAATGCTCACTCTGGAATAAAACGTATAGAAATAGAAAGACAAATAAAAAATATTTACACATTACATATTATACATACCTGCTAGGAAAATATTTATTGCTATTAAGTAAACAAGCTGCACCATCAAGTGTATGTCGTGTATAATCAATAGCTGGACATTCTTTGGGTGTTTTATGAGCAGCACATAGAAATATCCATTGTTCCGTAGCTGTCATTTGAGTACAAGTTTCTGGCTGACATTCTGCTTGCAGTCTTACAGTTAAACCATTGAGTTCCATACAAAATTGTCTTAAATGTTCATATTTCCATACTGCTTCATCTTGAGCTTCTGGCATTTTCAATATTAAATCAACATTAGATGGATCTTTTCTAATCATCTGCTGAATATATTGTTGCACGGCCAGCGTGCTGTCCATTTCTTCAAACGGTTCATCAGGCCATCTGCAAAAATTCTAAACGAAAAAGATTCTTAAATTTATAAATCTTTAGAGTATATTATAAAACGTATTTATCAAAGTGGCGTAATTTTAAATTAAATAATTTTAACCTAAAATTATATTGACATTTATAGACTATCAATACATTGGTAAAAATATAAAACAATATAAACGAAATATTATAAATTATTAGTATGTAAACAATAGTTTCTTTGCAGAACATCATTGATTTTCGAAAAATACATCAAAGATGCGTTCAAATATTTTTGTAAATACATTGTACATAACCGAACCATTATTAAATGATAACGTATAAAACATGAAAACAATGAATCTTTAAGAAAATTAATATTTTTATTAACCTTTGCCGTAGTTCCGGGTCTATTTCTTCTGAACATACACGTGTCCGCCATCTTCATTTTTCCAGTTGCACTCGATTAGCATGCACGTTCGATTGAATCAAATAAAAAGATCCGAGATGTCGTAATGTCGGCATAGAGAGTAGCGACACCATATCAGTGTCACATGGTGGCACTTTATTCTCGTTTAAAAATAATATAAATGTTTATATATCGGATAAAAATACGCAATAAATATACTTTTTTATTTAATATTATGAATAAATACAGGATAATATAATTTACGTTTTAATCTAACAATTTACTTTATTTTTATAATTTATATTCTATACAGAAAAAATAAAATTGGATTTTTTCCTTACATAATGTTTTAAAAATAAAAAAGCTTGACTAATGAAATGGTTTATATTATGTAAATGTTTATTCGTAAACATCTTGTTTATCGCCAATGTAACGTACTATATCCTCGGGTCGTAAAAGTTTCTCTGCATCCATATCTGGTATTTCAAAACCAAATTCATCTTCCATGGCCATTATAATTTCTATATGATCCAAGGAATCCAAACCCAGATCTTCCATAAAGTGAGATTTTAGAGTCAACTACACAAGATATCAAATTTTTAATTATAACATATTAAAAAGTAGACAAATGATTAAATTGAGATATACATTTATTACAAAGACATCACGATTCAAGCAAAGTGTTAATTATTTATTTCTTCTGAGAAGCTATCTATCAAGGTGTTTGAACAAATATAAAACAGCACTAATAATACTAATATTAACTCTTTGTAAAATATCATTAATAAGATATTAGCATTCTTTTTTATTGAAAATTATTAAATTGTGTAGTTGCAAAACACCTGCACAAGTATCTTTTAATATTGTATTATCTTGTGAATAGATACCTTCTGTGGATCAACTTTATCATAAAGATTGAGTACTAAAAGTACACGCTGGCTAATATACTCAAGTGTTAATGGTACCGTATGACCATACTGACGAACCTGCTTGACTCGTGTGCCCTGTAAAATAATAGTTCATACAAAATATGGAATTTAACAACCTTTTCAGCATTTACTTTATCAAATGATCGAACCACATGTAAAACACGTTCTTCAATTTTCTGAATATTAGCTGCTGTGCAATATGCACATATATTTCCTATATTTACCTACATATACAATAACATTATATATTATTTATGTATTAGAAAATAAGCAATATACAGATAATATAATTATATTTATATTAAAATATTTTGCAATTGTCACAATAAGGAAATCAAAAAGGTATTGATTTTTTATATAAATACATAAGTATATCCCTAAAAACAATCGTATTTTTTTATATGTATTTAATTTAATTAAAATATGACATAACAATCCAATAAAATATTCTGAATTTGAAATACGCTTGTGTTTACTATTTGATCAAATCCTAATTTATTTATGTTACATAATGTCTAATTTGTAATACGATATATTAACCATTGAAAAGCATTCATGGAAATTATAAAAAATAGCCGTGTTTACCTGTGGTGCAAGCGTGATAGAATTTTGTCTTCTATAATGACAAAATTTTACATTTGACTGAAATTGTGCAACAGTACTTCTTAAACATGTTCGATTAATTGAACGTCTAAGAGTACCGGTATTTCTTATTAAAAAACGAACTCCCGCGAGAGACGCCATTTTCTTTACAGTGAAAAGTCTTGCGGGTTACGACCTACCCTGGTAGACCAACTTTGTCGTAATGTAGCATATCTCGTACAGGAGTTTACATGTATATTAGAAAATGTAGCGACACCTACTTATATCAATTTATTTTTTGCAAAATTAAAGTTATTATTTATATTTTATTAAATACTACTATGAATTACATAATAAAAAACGGCATTATCTTACGAATACAACTATTTATTTGTATGTTTTATTGAAATTATTTACATATTGAAATATTTCTGTTATGCCTATGATGAATTTCATTATTTATAATTAAATTTCATAATTTTACAAAAATGTATCCATATTCCAAGTGGTAATATTTTTCGTCTCAAGCATCTACATCTAAAGTCTTTTGTTCATGATGAATAGTAATAGTTCGATATTGGTGGGAAATTTAATATTTACTTACTGGTATAAATCGTCAAACTGTTGAAAAACTTCGAGAACAAAATGAGTAATATTTAAATAGATCTGTATATTGAGATTCAAATAATGTTTATCACTAAAGTTATTGCTTCATTGGTTTTTACATCACAATTTCTCTTTTTTAATCAGTGTCTTTTTAAATTGATCGATAAGATATTTTTTTTCAATCTGATTTAAAAGAATTTGATAGAATTCTGATTACAGATAGATCGAGTTAATATATTTTCAGTTATATCATAGAATGCTTAGAAATAATTTATTACATATTAAAAAATGTAGAGAACAATAATAGCATATAACTATATTTATCGATATTACTTTTATTTTTATTCGATGAAATTGTAATAACAATATATGACAAAAAATATTAAAATATTTAAAAAAGAAATGACATTCTAAGATAAAAATATTTGGTTTGTAGTAACATTTTATATTGAAAGTATGGCCAAATTGTCAGAACCACGCACCTAATAATAAGTGATTTGTAGTGGAGTTCATGTTGGTGTTTATCTTTGGCAAGTATTTTTTTCTGCTATTCAGAGAGCAAATTTTGTTACTGCCTTGGATAAAGTGTGCTTGAATTTGTATTGTTAGTGCCATATGTGCTGGAACAACAGTGATCAATATGTGGGTGAAGCCACAAGAGGTTCTACTGGCAAATGCTTTTTGGTAAATTGATACATATATTCGATGTTCAATGTTCTGTTATAATTACTGTTTACATCGTATGTCAAAGACAGCTGACAGAGATATATTTAGAAATTTAAGCAATTTTCGAACAAGTATTATTTCAGAGTTTTATTAATTTATATATGCTAGTTTGAATAGAAAAATAATTATTTTTTTAATTTGTTTGCTATTCTTTAATCGATATTATTTGTTTACATTTCGTACATATATCTAATGAAATTTAATGTTATCTATTTGTCAAAGAATATAGTTAACTGTAGTTTTAAATATTTTACAAACTATAAAACTATAAATTACTTATACTATCATAGCAGTATAAGAATATAAATTATAATGCATTGTAGACTAGAGGTACTATTTATTGTCGATAAGGGACGTTCGTGCTATTAAAATCATTTTACCAATTATCTATAAGATTAATTTATTCCCCTTCATTAAGATATGAATGAAATATAAATGAGAAATTTTCATTGCTATGTATATTTTTGCAACTATAAAATTATATATGAAGTTATTAGTCTTTTGAAACATTATTGATTGAACAAATAAAATAAATTATAATTTTCTGCAGCTTATTTTTCATATCTTTATTATATTTTTTATGATTTCTTTTTATTTTAAAAAATCTTTATTTGTTATATAATTGAAGTTATTTTACATAAATAACTAATAAATACTTTTAGAAATTAAGAAATTAAATACTATAGGTATTAGTTTTCTTCAATATAATTATAACTGGTATTTTATTATATTTTAGAATAAAGTGAATCCTATGTCCTTAAATGAACATTATCATATTTTTATTACTAGGGTAACAGAACAGGCAACTATATATTTTGTTTTACAACGTCGTAAAGGATATGGAAAGAGTAAAGGTCTTACTTCTATATTGGTGGGAACATTGGATAGTGTTTTTGACACTAAACCACCACCATTTAGAATATTACATCAAACACCATCATCAGAAGTTTATTGGGGTAAGGTATCTAAACATAAGAACATAACATAAAATATTTATAATGTTTTTTATCATTTTTGAAAATATATACTAATATAGGAACTTGTTATTGTAAATTAAAGTGTTTTTAACTTATATAGCAATTGCATGTTCCTTAACACATGAAGAAATTTTGCAAGATTGGGAATGGCTTCATTCCAATTTGATAGATACTTTAACATCATTTGATACTGAAGAAGAAATAACTGAATTTGTTTGTTGTAAAATACAATCCATTATTGCAAATAATGTACCAGATTGTCAATTTGCAGATGGTAAATTATTTATAATAAGATTAATTGAAAAATAAAATTTTCATATAATTATTGAAGCTTATATTATTCACAGAAGATGATCCAGAATCATTTAAAACTGTATCTTTTAAATTTCATCAACTTTTTAACATACCAAAAGAAGATAAATTAGTCAATTACTATTCTTGCAGGTACTTACACAATTAACTCACAAGTATATATGATTTTATCAAACTTAGAAAATTTAGTAATATTGTATTTTTTTAGTTACTGGAAATCTCGTTTACCTAGACAAGGATGGTTATATTTATCAATAAATCATATGTGTTTTTATGCTTATATCTTGGCAAGAGAAACAAAATTAATTATAAGATGGGCAGACATTACTGAATTGGGTAAAACTAATTCCATCTTATTTCCAGATAGTATACGCGTTGTAACCAGAGACAATAAAGAAGTAAATAAAATATTATAATGTTTATTGTCTATACTATTACATTTTTTATGACAAACAATGTTTTATTTTACTTGCAGCATTATTTTTCAATGTTTCTTCATAAATCAGAAACATATTCATTAATGGAACAACTGACAAATATTGCTATGAAAAGGTAATATTTATAACTTACAATTAATAAAAATATAAAATATGTTCAATAAATTAATGTTACTTTTATTAGGCTTATAGATGAGAAAAGTGGCTTTAATGAAGATAGAGAACTATTAAGTAAACTAAGGTATTTGGAAGCATTTTGAAAATTGTGAGTAAAATTGATATGTATTAATTGTTATGATATTTCCAGCAAAAATGTACCTAAAAAACCATCTTTCTTAAAAAGAGATCTTGATGCACGAGCACATTCTGAAGCTTACAGGTTGCAATTTAGATTACCAGGAAATGAAAAATTGGATGGTAGTATTGATGCAACATTATGGACACCATACAATAAGAGATATGTCTGGGGAAAAATATTTCTCTCTCAAAATTACCTTTGTTTTGAAAGCAGGGTGAATATGTTGATTAATATTAATATGTGTATATAAAGATTTATATTTAATACCATGATTTAATATGTATGTTAATTTAGGTGAGAAGATTAGTAAGTTTAGTTGTACCTTTAAGAGAAGTAAGGCTTATAGAGCCTGCTGAAAATCAATCATCAAGTACAGGAATAGATAAATCTATTCTAGTAACAACTGCTCGATCGTCATTTCTATTTGCTCAGATTCACGATCGAGATTTTGTTGTTCAAAAAATATCTGAATTATTAGCAAAATCTAAACTATCAAACTTGTAAGATTTCATTTAATATTAATTTTGATGTCATAGTTTAATAATACTTTCATTGTAATTAATATATTTTATTATGAAATAGGAACGTTGATCACATATTTTCCCAAAATAGTTTACATCTCGTAGTTTACAATAATTGTGAGGAAACTAAATCTCTTACTGATTGGAAACCACAACCACCATTAATGACCCTATTTAAAGCTCCATTAACTAGTGAAGCAGCACTAAAACAAGAAGCTAAAGAAAAACAATGGGAATTACATTTTGCAGAATATGGTAGAGGTATTACAATGTATAGAACAACAGAGACAGCAAAACTTATAATTCAAGGTGTACCACAGTCTCTCAGAGGAGAAGTTTGGCTTACTTTTTCTGGTAACATAATAAACAATCATTACCACAATGATATAGTTTTATAATAGCAATATAATATAGTTTTGATTTATTTCTAGGTGCTTTAAATGAAATGGTAATGAATCCAGGACTTTATAAATCATTAGTTGATCAATCACTAGGTAAATCCTGTCAAGCAAATGAAGAAATAGAACGCGATTTGCATCGATCTTTACCCGAACATCCAGCATTTCAATCTGACACTGGTATTAGTGCTTTAAGGAGAGTTCTTTCTGCGTATGCTTGGAAAAATCCACAAATTGGTAAAAATTATATTTATAACATTCGTTGTCACAAAGATTAAAAAAATTGTTGAATTAATTGTTTTGGAACAGGTTATTGTCAGGCCATGAATATAGTAGCTTCAGTTTTATTAATCTATTGTTCAGAAGAATCTGCATTCTGGCAGTTATGTAATGTATGTGAATCATTGTTACCCGATTATTATGACAGAAGAGTAGTTGGTGCTCTTGTTGACCAAGGTCTTTTAGAAGAATTAGCTGCTGAACACTTACCAACTTTACATGCTAGATTACAGGAACTTGGTCTCATTAAAGTTATATCACTTTCATGGTTTTTAACCATATTCTTAAGTGTTATGCCAACTAGTAGTGCAGTAAATATAATGGACTGTTTTTTTTATGATGGAGCAAAAGTAATTTTCCAGGTACAACATATCTTATGTACATATATTTTACCTTTAGTTTCTTTTATTTTTTATTACTAAAAGTATTGAACTTTATTGATATCCTTTCTAATAAATACAGAATAAAGTACATACAGAAGAAATTTGAAGTAAACAGGTCTTTCTTCCTCTGTCAGATAGCATTGACAGTACTGGAGTGGAATCAAGATAAATTGTTAAATTGCCGTGACGATGGAGAAGCAATGCAGTTATTAACAGATTATCTTGGAGGTGTATTCAATGATGAGGGACTTCTACTTCCTAGACCAGTTGACAGTGCTGCTTCTAATCGAGTAAAAACTTTCTTTATACATAAGATACATTTGCACAGATTAATATAAATTCATAATTCTGTGTATTTGCTTATTATTGTAGAGTATATCTGTTCAAACCTTAATATACGAAGCATATTCAAGATATGGTTCTTTGACTATTGGTGGAATAGAAAGACTTCGTTTAAAACACAGGCTTAGAGTAGTTCAAAGTTTAGAAGAAGGAATTGAAAAAAATGTAATTAGAAGTGTTGTTGTTGACAAATATATGACAATGGAAGAATTGCAGGTATTATATACATATTTAATTATTTATAGATATGTAAATACTAAAGATATAAATATTTGAAAAACAATGATATCAATATCTAGGATCTGTTAAGTTTAGTAAGAGAAGAATTAATGAGTCAACGAAAATCTGAAGCTGATCGTTATGATCCAACGCAACCTCCTTACGAAGCATATAAAATAGATTTTGAACTGTTTAGAATATTATTTGGTGGCTTGTCTCCATGGGGAAAATGTAGTCAAGCTGAATCTCTCGCTGCTCGGTTATTCCGTGTAAGTTAATTTAAGTTTTAAAAAATAATTTTTTATTTCGAAATGGAGTTATTGATGACAAAAAAGGAAAATCATAACAAATGATAAAAAATCTTAGAGAATTAACACCTATGTGTATCTTAATTTTATTGTATAAGATCAAGCAAATACAGAAAATGTTCATAAGTACTATTGTACTATCAGTTAATGGATCGTAATCGTGATGGTCTACTGAACTTTCGGGAATTAGTACAAGCGATCGGTATGACAGCAACTGCAGATTTAACACAAAGATTAAAACTTTTATACACTCTGCACTTACCACCACTACTTACATCTGTTGATTTCGAATCACCAACGTATTCTGGTAAATATTATATAATAATTAAACGTATTTTAATTAAAAAATGTTTATTTTTATTCCGAATAAATTAAACATATTATTAATATCAGATGGTGCTGAAGTAGCAGCAGAAGCTACAGATTTTTTCGATAGTATGGAGCAAAGCGTCGCTTCTTTAGAAATGCCAGTTAGTTTAGCGGAAGAAGCGAGTATCGGTACCTTATCTCGTTCGACAAGTTTAACCAGTCAACAGGGAGATCAATCATGGGAAGTTCAAAGCATTGGTAGCTTACGCTCTATGTTAGCATCCAAAGATAGTCCACTGGATCTTAAAACTGTACCAAAAATGTCACAGGAACATTTCATTGCATTATGGAAAACACTTTATGACATGTTTCCTGCACAACCAGAAGAACAAGAAACGTATCATTGTATAGCTTCAATAGGTAATTTCTATATATATTTATATAATATTTATATGATATAAATATATTCTTTTCTCAACATATAGGTACCCTTTTACTCCAATTAGGCGATGTTGGTAAAAAATTTTATGTTGGTCGAGATGAATCTGAAGATAGTTTACTTTTAGCCGCTATTGCTGCTCAACAAACACCTTCAGTTGTGGAACGGGTAATATATTATTTATACCGAATAAATTTTCTTATAGTACATTATAAATTTTACATTAATAATGATTTTTAGTCACACGATCGTAATGGAAATCCATCAAATGTAGTTGCGTCTATTGGTCCAGATTGGGCAATAAGTGTCGAACAGTTTTTGGCATCTGCGTTAACAGGTCAAGCGATAGTTGATTTTTTTAGTAAACGAACAGATCTTACAGAAGCGATTGCTACTCTTAAAAATCGTAGGTTCAATCGCGTTCATTCCTTATCAGACACTCCTGTATTAAATATTTGATACACAGACTCAACTGTGTATAAAATAGTGTAAGATATATGTGAAATTTACAAACTCATAGATTGCCTTGAATAATTGATTAATAATTTCATTTCCTAAGGAAATTTCTACATTTATTGCAGTTAGACAAATAAATCTTAATTACAAAATAGGTTTGTAGTGAAAAAAGAAAAACATTTTTGTAATGAAGTAGTAGTTAAAATGAATTAAAAAAAAAAAAAAAACATTAAAATATAATATTTCAATGCAATAATTCAAGTAATTAATTTTATATATTACTCTTATATCTTTTATTGACTTTAAAATAATAATGTTTATCAAAAATTTTTAATTCTTTAAGCTTATAATGCTTTACTAGACATACCTATTAATAATATGTACTAGTTTACAATGGAGATAAAATTTCACTGCACATATGATCAAAAGTTGATTATTCTTTCAAAAATATTAATTTTCAAATGTATGTAAATTTATTGGCCTAATCATATAACATAGTAATCATATACCAATTAAAAATTAAATAAAAGATGGCATCAGTAGGATATACTCAGGGTAAAATATTAGTTCCAAATCAGTTTTGTGACATTTTATTAATATTCATGCTTGGAAATAAAGTTCCCGGTAAATGATACTAATATATGACAAAAATATTTTTTAGAACTGAAATGTACTGGATATTTACGAATTTCTATACTTTTTCAACTATAATATGAGTAACATATGCACGAAGTTATAAAATATTTTTACTGTCAGTTAATAGATTCACTGCTTAATCTTGTAACCTTACTAAAATTCCCAGTACATTAAAAAAACTTTACCAACAATTACAGTAATAAATATTATGTGTGATAAATCGATATTTTAAAACAATATGGTAATCATTTAAGACTATACTTAAACTATATACGTCCTTAAAAAAGTTAGATAATTCTTCAAAATAATTAAGGATTTATACTAATTCTTATTATTCAAGGTGTTATATGTATGATACAAAATTTTAAATGGATACATATTTTAACATATTTGTAAATGTTTTTGTTGAATGCAGTTGAATATTAATATTTGAAATCATACTTTTTTGACATATGCAACTATATTTTTTAAAATAATTTTTATTTTTATATAATCATTACATGCATAATTTTTTTAATGGAATCAGCAAAAGAAACTGTTCCATCATAAAACAGCATGAAATATTAAAAAATTTATCTTCCTGTATCATATATATGTATATAATGACTCATTATTTCATATGTGGAACTCTATGTACAAATCATAATAAATGACACGTACAACAAACTTGGAAGTTTATAAGAATAAATTAAATTAGTTTAACATTCATTTGGTTACCTTATAGTTTAACAAAGTAATACACATTATTTAAATTTTTTTATATTTTTATTGAAAGAATAAAATGATTAATATTAATTAAAAATTTTTTGGTAATATATCATCATTTTTTGCAAGTCGTACTAAACAATCATCAGATTCACCCTAAAAGTATAAAAAATATAATTACTGAAAAAGATACATATAATTATTATAATGGTAAAAAAACGTACCATACGGCGAATAGCTCCACAAATTGCGTACATTTTTTGAGAGTCAGTCATGCGCCCAGTTTCAGGATCAACATCAGCAATACTCAACTGAATAGATGCATGATCTTTGGCATGAATGATACGATTACTTGAGGAGCTGTAAAATACAAATTTTGCATATCATTCATAAGTAATTTAACACGGATTTATAGATATATTTACAACTTTTATTTAAAAAAACAAGTTAATACTATATCGTAAAAACAGTGCTCCACGTGCATTGCTTACCATTTTCTTGGAATGTACAAGTCAACAAGCACTCCATTGTCGTTCTCCATTTTTAAATCTGTAATAACAAAATTTAAAGTCTACACTGTTTTGTGCAAAAATATAACGCTAAAAGTCTTTAAATTAAAATATTTCTTTACTTTTGGTTGCTAAATGTGTACCCTGAAATGGCTTCACACGGAAAATAATTTTACAATAGTATAAATGTCATAAAATAAAATCAAGCTTACCAACATTGATAATATTTCCCTATATATTCCTATAGATTTAAATAAATTTTTATATACTGATATCAATAAACTTTTATTTTTCAATATTTATGAATATAAATGTAATGTTTGGAAGTAATAAATATAGCAATTAATTATATATAATGAATGCAACAAAACGATATATAAACGGCATATTATACTTTCTTATAAAATAAATAAGAATAATATTTATATATAGTAACATTTATATTTATATATATATCTATATACACATATGTATATAGATATATATATACATACGTAGATACATATGTATATATATCTACGTATGTATATATCTATATGTATGTACATATATATTAGAATAGTAATTAAAAGTTGATTATGATATATATATATATATATATATATGTCTATGTTATATATATATATATGTATATATGCTACATATATATAGGTACATATATCGAATTAAATATAAAAATGAGAAACAAGAAATTGTGTATGACAGGTAACACCGCCAAACGGACATTGAAAGAAACATTCCTTGTCTATATCACTGTCACACAGTTCCATCGGGCATTCGGTGACTTGAAGTCATCCGGTAAATCATGATGCTCTTACGATGTGCCTTCGAATTTCGTAAACACGGAGAGGTGTGTTAATATTCTCTTGCGCGTTTAAACAGTCTGTGATACAATAGTGTGTCCAATGTTAAAACATGTATTGTTTATTATATACATATTACAATTAAATTTGACACACGATATGTAACCGAAAGTATGCTAGATGCACTACGATGCAATTACAACATTAATGTTAAGTGCACTTATCCTTTTTCTTGTAACAACAACAAAACGTTAATCGCGCAAGTTCCTGCTGCACGTGCTCGTCAAACATGTCTATGAAGGTGAGCTTTTCTCTGTTAAAATTTCGTTATATGATTCACTATATGCAATTTTCTATTTCGGTATGTTTTGAATGAAACATTGCATGCCACATTTTAGGATGGAGTTAAAAATAAATATAAAATATCATTTTATCGTAATTTTTTAAATTTTATTAAATTTTATTAAATTTTATTAATATTTTCTATGATAATATTTTTTCATATGCGAAGAAATAATTTTAAAGAAACAATTGACTAACTAATTTTGAAATTTAATTGTATTTACATTCGATAATAATACCCATGTTTCAAATATGTTTAATCAAGCACAAAATTATGCGTTATTAAAAAAAACAGTGTACCAAACGTAATTTATTTTCTAATCGTTACTACTTACATATTCATTTATCGTAAAAATATGCGCATAGCAATTAACAAGAAACAACTTTAATCGAGATCTTTTACGTGGCACATATACACTTAGAAACATAAAATTAGATGAGATCAGAAGAAATTTACGGAGAACTGATGTCATTTCTCGACACTATAACAAGTTGCAAACACCTTGTCCTCTTCATTATACGCATGATTATATAACAATTATCGTATTTATCTTTGAATATCGTAAATAATATACACGCGAACAAGGCAATTCTAAGTACTTACGTTCATTGCAATCGATTAAGATCGCATAAAAATTTTGTATGCATCGATTGTTATGCTCAACGTGAGATGACCTAAAAACATAGGTTTTAAGAAGAAAACAACGTAACATTGCATTTCGATAAGCTTGCATGATTTATGCGTCACATGTAGAAGAAACACAGGTGGCAGATTTTTTGGACACTGCATCGAGATTTAAGTAAAATATACGCAGACTGGTTTTTATAAAATTTATTGACTATATCTACACGATCGTCGATTTACATTTTAATTATGATTTCATGCATTTCGTGATTTCGTAACGTGTGCGACGGATAAGTATTTAATTTCAGTTAGTTCCGTTAATAACGTCTTCTCACTGGGACCAACGTTCGAAAATTGTGCATGTGTTCTAAAAATATTGAAAAGTTCGAATTTCACGCGAAAAGCAGAGAAATTGTGAAACACTACGTAATTTTGTAAAATCCAATTTAAATTCCGAATTTGTTTAACTTATCTATATATCTGTCCTAATTATAATTACTTAATCAATATATAATTATAACTATAGGTTATCGACTGTTATATATTATAATCGTAGTTGATAGAGATCGCAATAAATTTTCGTGATTGGTCAAAACAGTTAGGTAAAGGAATTGGAACAAAATCTGGAAAAAAGATCACAAAGATAACCTGATATTATATAAAATAAAATTGTTTTGTTTTAAAGTATTCTTTTTTTCTTTCCCTGTTTTTAGAAAGAATCGCCTTGGGACGTGGAATTACATCTGGCGGCGGCACGTGGAGATGCAAAGCGTCTTCGAGTTCTGCTAGATTCTGGACGCGTCCATGTTGACTGTAAAGATAAGGTAGATTAGGAAAACTGTTCGTATTCATCGACGCGTCGCACGAACGTCTATAGACCATAGGGATTCGGTTACCAAGCGACGATCTACCGTTGAGTCAATTGGTTCACTATACAAGCGGCGAGACGCATTAGAAGAGCGAATAGTTCAAATAACCTTATTTCGTATTTCAAAAGTGGTTTATTAGATCACGCACGGATATTCGTTTCACTTTGGCACACGATCAAAATGGATGGCACTATATTTGGAGGAATTTGGAATTTGATCAAGAGACAGGCAATTAACGTTAACCTTCTTTTAAATGTCATGGCGAATCGTTCGACCGTTTTCGGGATATCTCGACTCATCTTCCTTTGCTAATTTGCAGACGATCGGTCGAGTTAATCGCGTCATTAAGGACTGGTTTTTTTGATTGGTTGTTGCGCCAATTGGAGAACCTTACTAACCATCGCTTCATTATTATTGCAAATTGTCGATGTAACGACGTGAGATTCGACAACGCAGTAAAAGAAGTAAGAGAAGTTCTTAAAATGAGAAGAATTTCAAATGCTGAGTATACGAAATCGGAGGAGTTATATGATAGATTTATGATACATAATCTGCTTACTAATACTGGTTTGTAGGAGTAATCGTGAAATTTGCCCCGCTTAAATCAATTAGAAAGCAATTCAGGGGAGTGCTCATTATGGAGATCATATTGAGGCGTGCGCGGTCACGCGCATATGAATTCAACATTCAAATAGAGTTCATTCAAACTACTTAATACGAATTTCACGGAAATTAAAGAAAATGATTAATATTTCTTCGATTTATAATCAACGTTACTGGCAGATTACTGACCATCTTATTTGTTTTTAGGATGGAACGACTCCTTTGATATTGGCCGCCGCCGGAGGCCACATTGAAGCAGTCACCGAATTGCTGCAACAAGGGGCGGATCCTAATGCCAGACGGCTGGTAAGTCCAGAGTACACGTAACCAGCCCATGAATGAACTCCTAAGAATGAATGAAACCCGCTGAACGCGCGCGTCCTGGCAACCCCGTTACCCACTGAACGGAAATGCTCTTTGCGACGACCGAAAGTTATAGTTTTAGCTAATTTTTTCCTCCCTTCTGAAATCTCAGGAGCACATTTTTATCCACCCTTGACTTTCTTACCAACCGAGGAATTATTTTAGTTAAAATATTTTCAGAAATATTTTCATTATTGAAACCTAAGGCTCGACGATTATCTTCGTTTCTTATAAATATAATCGTTGTCGCGATATATCGTAAGACTTTTGCATTATATTCGAATATAAACTAATTCTTCTCGAAGTTATTAGCTATTTTTCCACGTTTATCTCGATAATCTCTATCGTATGGCGATACTAATATCCTATTCGTATCCGATGATAATGATCTCATGTTGAAAGGCTGCGAGCGGTTTTTCTGCAGTCTCTACTTTTTTGAAAATGGAGGACATGTCTCTTGGTCTAGTTATAAAGGGCTTGGAAAGTCTGTGCGACGTAAAAAGTTTGTCGCTTGTAACACGAGGCACCAGGAAGCGGTCGAGTGGCCTTTTTTAAGTGGTTCGCGACGATTTATCGCTGAGCCCACGTATAGTAGTCTCGGTGCCATCAGGGAACCCGGCATTGTATGCAAATCCAACGAAATACAGAACCCTGTCGCGGTTTTCGGCCATGGTATGTCCGTTAGCTTTCAATTAAGGGAGTACCTGGCACGTGATTCATTAATTAAGTTATCGATATTTTTAAGCGAGTAACTGAACGTCGTTGCAATAATTTTATAATCTTTTTCCTTGTACTACATTCCTTGAGACTTAAATGATACCCATGATCCTTCCTTTTTTTAGATGTAGAATAACGATGTGCAAATGAGTCGAGACGTAGCAGCCTCGAAAGGAGGAAAAACAGATCGAAGAAGTCCTTTCTGGTATTTGAGATCAAGTGACGATGTTCTCGAGAACGAATTACGCAAACGCACGTTAAATCAGCTAAACGCGCGTCAACCGATTACACAATCGTCGCAGTTCGATTTCCAGAATTATTTTTATTGACTGTGACTAGAGTTCCGTGCTTCGTAGGCGCCTTTGAAATTAGCACTGGCGCCGTTGACATCGAAATGGGGCGATTTCCAGCGCTATATCGGCGACCCAAATGAATTCTTAATCGATCTTAATTATTGAGAGAGGAGAGAGTCAATAGAGGAAAGGTAGATGTTCTAATGTAAATGCGAGAGAGGCGCTCAATTAGTCGTTCTGCTTATTTCTACGAGTCAGCGATCGCGAGTCGTTCGATTATTTGGCCGATAGGCGAGTTTCTAATTCATAACAAGAGAATAGAACGTATTCTTCTCTCAAATCGAACAAGCAGCGTGACTATTTCGTTTTCCATATTAGAAAATGATTATTTATGATTTTTTAATTAAGCACCATGATTCATGAAGAATATTCTTTTTAATAGCGCTGATGCATCTCGAAGTGAACAGTAGCGTAATAAATACGCTGGTAAATAGATAGCCGTTTCAAATATAATTTTCAATTAAATTATATGATATTCTGTCTGCAACTGCTGTTTTTTTCTTTTTCTTTTTACATTAAATAGGTAGCCTTTAAAATTAATTAGATTATTATGAATCTACGAAAGATAAAATAAAGAAAGAACCAGCAAAAGTGAATGCTGGAATCTGTAACAAAAGAAGCCGGTTGCGTCGAAAGCCCAAACGCGAATTCATTAACGTCGGTCAATTAGTCACGCTCGTTCTATAGTTTCTAAAAAGCGCGACCTGAATACAACGAACGAATATTTCGCCTCGTAAATACCCTTGGTGTTGGCGCATAAAATACGTACCTCTGCGTGTATTTGTATATAAGCACATTCAAGGTTGCTGAAGCGAAGCACGTTAGGTTGCACCGTGGTATACACGGATTCGCGTGTTTCTAATGCATTTCAGCAGCGACGTCTGCCGTAATATGCGACTGGTCGCCTAGAACGGCTCACGTGGAGCGCAAACCGTCTAAACGCGGCTTGTGCACAAATTGCCAGTATCAGCTTGAAAATCGTGCGTGGGCGTTCGTGACACACTGATCCCTTAAGTTTGGCCTCGTTCAAGAAACAGACTTTCGACCGGTTCAAACAAATCTTTTCATTGGCTACCGGTACTTGGAGCAATATCTTGTTACTTAAGTATCGAATTTCGTGGACTTCTCGTTGCAATCCTTTGGCAATGTTTCTGTTTCCAAGGGATGGACTAGTCACGTTTATTTATTCATTTCACAATTATATATGAAAATATATAATTCTTTTTAAATTGAAATTCTCGCTACAACTTGATTTTTTAATTAGTTTCTTTCTCGTGAAAAGTGATCATTTTTTTTTTAATAAATTCAAGAGTGTTCCCTAAAAGAGCCGGTATCTAACATGGCTGATTTATCGAAATCTTATCTTGTTTATATTGCTCCAAATATCTATAGGTTGACTCACGAGTTCGCAGAAGTAATAAATTTGTAACGTTTTATTTTCATCGTATACGCGACTGGCAAATATCTGCGAAAAAAAAAAAAACGAAAAGTTCGCAATTCTTTGGAATTCGTTTTTATGCGGAATCGTGGAAAAATAACTTCGGTAAAAAAGAAATGTATTCGACATTGCGAAAGATGAAACATTTCAGGATTCTCGAGTGCCGGTCTGGCGGAAATTTTCCAAACTTCACCGGCGCTTCATAAGAATTTCAAATAAACGAGTATGCTCGTAGCACGCGAAAGCGTGTTGTATCGCATAAACATGGCAAGCGTTAAAATAGCGTGCGTTGGAAAGCAGATTGCACGCAGGAAGTAACAAGTTCATTATAAATCGACGATGTCCGCCATCCGTCCAAGCATCCTCTTCGTTTTAAACGTCGCGCATTAATTGGTATCACCATCTATCAGGGGCCAGAGTACAATACGCGTCGCGGGTAGCCTGCATCGTTTACCTTTAATTACCATATTTACCTGCGATCCAACAAATTAATTAAACTATGGGTGGGGGGTGGGAACTGGTATCGAAAATAACTTTGACCTTTTATGTTGTCCCACTTTGTACTCGCGTCTTGCATCGCAAGATTTGTACTCGCATTCGCGGGTTTGTGTTTCACAAAATTGACACCAGGTGGCTTTTTGATGAGTGCATTTCTTGCAAATCATCGATTGCCGTCAAAGTATGCGCTCGATTTGTTTCTCGCCGAAAGTTAATGTACGCGAAATAAATATGGAGGAATAGGATTGTCGATATTTTTATCTTTCTAAATTTCCAGGTATTTGTCGATTAGCGTAATCGTAGCGTTGTTACTAAGCGTTCGAAAGAAACGTCTTTAGTCGTACAATTGTCAAGATCCAATTCTCGGCCATAGCGCATGCATGATAGAATGCAGGCTGAGTGGGAAAAATTCTCGACCACGATGGCGAACTGTTACCATGACTAGATAGACAGGTTGATCGTCGTTATAGAATTTCTGCGGTTTGTAATGTATAGGTATTATGTCTCCCGGTTTGATATGGTTGAGGAAACATTGGATCTCCATGGAACGTGTGCACCTTGGAGAACGGTCTGGTAGTTTCTGAGCGGGACCACGAGTAATAAAAAGGAAAAGATTCAATTCGAACGATAAATCGATTGAGATTGATTTTTCGACGTCGATTATTGATGCTCCGAATCAACGGAACAACGTTAGTGAAAGTGCATGCATAGCTGGCACTTGAACAGGTTCAGTTTGCATCGGTCTGGACACGTTGTTCCTTTCGTGGATATTCGAGACACACACCAGTACTTTCTCTCCTTTACCGATGGATAGATATTCGATTCGAAATCGCTCTCTTTTTACTCAGTTATTCGGAATTTGGCTCGCTGTAGCTTCCAATGAATCTGACCCCGAAAAGAGTCATTTGGAACATTGAGATCCGCGATTATTTTGATATTTACCTTTTCTTCGTTTTTACAATTTACTTAGTGTTCAACGAATCATACCTTTGTCGAAAAATATTTAATTAGTGATATTTTATGTTCACATTTATTCTTTTTGTACCATTGTAAACTGTTAATTTTGCGTCTCTATAGTAGGAATGTTCTATCGTGATAAGAATAGAGTTCAGTTGATGGTACGTCAATTCTATCCGGTGCACTAAGTAAACGATAAGGTGTCAATCCTTCACAGGCGCAAGAAGGACATCTCTGGCATATTATAATAGGTACCGTTCCGCAGCAAAGGCGACAGGATGTCGCTCTCACTGTCAATTATCTGCAGGTATTATCATCACAAAAGGAACTCTGTCTGTTGATCGTAGTAGCAAATTCGATCTGAATGTTACACGAGTGAAAAGGCATATCTGACAACTCTAGGATAATAAAATGTAAAATTCATGGCCTATTAAAGTCATGTGTATGCGGAACTCGTGGAGAATGTGACATTTAAATGGCGAATGTTACTAATTATTCGGCGATATGTATTCACATTTGACATTTCAAATAATCGATGGAAATTTTTTTGTTCTTGTTCCTACAGTAGATTGCTTAAAATTTCTTTTTTTTTGGGAAAGTATTAATATCCATTCGTGTAGGTATTATTACCACTTTTCGAAAGTGTAGAGGCGTTTCATTGTTTCTTTAATAGTCTCTATTTTCAGCTTTCTCTTCATTCTCTGATAATCAATACTAATGTACATTTTTGGTGATCGGTGCTCTGCTTTTAACCGTTACCTTCCAAACGTTCCGAATACAAGGAAGATTTATACTCCGTCCTATGGATATTACGTATTTTATATTTTTCTCCTTCATCGTTCTATACTCGATTTTTCATTCCTAACTACGGTAAAACAAACTTCTATGTAATATCGATTACGTTATAACACTTAATATCAACACTCTTGCACTTTATTATACGCTACATATGTGTCTACAGAGGTAATAAAATAGTTTCTCGACATAGTAACTCGCCTTTTTTTTGTGCCATAAAATCCGAAAAGCTTTCTGGCACTTGGTACAATTGCCTTGGTGTTCCACTAAAATCTTCAACACTTTATTACTTTTTATTTTTAGACGGGCACCACGGCGTTGTTTTTCGCCGCTCAAGGTGGCTACATGGACATCGCCAGCCTTCTATTAGAGCACGGTGCCATCGTTGATTCTTGCAGCATAGTAAGTTGGAACGAAGTAAAAAGTATCGTGTAGTCAGGTGAAATGGAAACGATCGACAATTTCTGGTTGGGATTGCAGGACGGCGGTACCCCACTTTTCGTTGCGTGCCAGTGCGGTCACCTAGATGTTGTGGAAGGTTTGATCGAAAGAGGCGCCAATCCAAACGCTTACATGAAGGTGAGATAGTTTGGTTTAAGATTTACGATAGAAGAGGTTGTTTACTTAATCTTGGAGAATTATAGTTAGCGTCTCGTTAGTAATCTCTGAATAAAAGGAAGGTAACAACGTATTGGGACTTTGTAGGATGGTGCCACAGCATTATTCATCGCCGCTCAAAATGGCCACGTGCGTATCTTAGAGGTTCTTCTGGAGCACGGGGCAAAAACAGACGCGGCAAGAACCGATGGTGCCACGCCTTTATGGATAGGAGCGCAAATGGGACATGATCACGTCGTGAGGAGGCTTTTGAAAGCTGGTGCGAAGGTCGATGCCACCAGACACGTAAGTCGAGAATGATCGAACAAAGAGAGGAAGCTGGAATCGACTTTTCAAAAAGAATGGTCGGTCTAGAGTGTTTTCTTTTGTAGGATGGTGCGACCCCGTTGTTCAAGGCAGCACACAAGGGCCACACCGCTGTTGTAGGTGAACTACTTAAGTATCGTCCATCCCTCGGTATTCTTCCAGTAAGTAGAAGTACCTCTTAAACTGGGAATTGAAGATTTGGAAAAAATCAAAAGTAATTTTACAACCAATAAAAATCATTAAAATCTTTGTTGATAACTAATATCTACAAAAATTAACAGAAATAATTTACATAAAATTTTAAAAGATATATTTATAAAGAATTAATTTTGTATTATATACTGGCAAACATAATAGCATTTAAAGTGCCTTGTCTCTTATAGTTAATTTGAAATTACACGAAAGATTATTATTTCAGAATGGTGAAAGTGCACTGCATGCAGCAGCATTAACAGGACAAATGACCGTTACTAGACAACTGGTAGGTGCGGGAGCAGATCCTTTACTTGTGAACCAAGAAGGCATTACGCCCCTCCAATTAGCTATTAGGCACTCGCAAACACAGGTGGCCAATTATCTGAAGGATAAAGTTAGAGCACGAACAGGAACATCTTAGCAAAATTTCCGTTTATCTTCAACTCGATAAAATAGAAATTAAGATAAAAGCATAAGGAGAAAAGAGTATAGACCAGTGAAAGAGATCAGTATTTCTAAAGAGAATGTAATATATATACATGTTACAAATTGAACATACTTTAGACAGTTTATATATGAAATGATCAAGTGAATACATCCTTATCGTCTTTCGCTTCGCGTTAAACAAGAAAGGTAAAAGGGATGTTAATCTATATTGTAATCACAAGACTGTGGTTTGAAATCCGTCATTTCCTTAAAATTACTTGTTATTTTCAGTGTGTACATATATTTAGAGATAGATACAAAGCACATCCTATAGTATCTAAAACTAGGTCAAATATATTTTAACGCATTCTTTTGTTGTAAATATACAACGTCGAAACTTTTAAAATACTCTTTTGATGTAGATGACATACATCTCATAGAGTTGTTTTTATAATAGAACTCGTGATTACTTAAACGTAATATGTATGTACCTTCGAATATTGTTTTGTTCTAATTGAGGGTTCTATAAGACTGATTGATTTTCCTTGGAGAAAAGAGTAAAATTTAATAATTTTTTAGTATTATATCTATTTCTTCTTGTTGATTTATCTGTATGTTATATTAGTGTTAAGGTGGTACGCACATAAAGAGAAAGAAAAAATATATTTTATGTTCTTAAACTATTCTCTATGGTGATATTAAGATGTTTTATTTAGATATATTAAAATATATTTATAATTGCTTGTTTGATGTTACTTTATAAAATAATAAATACATTTACTGTTTTCCCAAAGTGTCATACTTATTTATAACAAATTGATTGAAAAAAACAAGGACATAACATTTAATATGGAAATTCTGATTGATATAAAAAATACTTTCGTAATAACTAACTTTTCTCTATAATTGTATGCTGAAATGATCATGTATAAATATTGAATATATTTTTTTTCATTTCATATCACAGAATTTCTGCTTTGCTTATTTTCTAGTTGTACTTTTTATTACCAAATTAAAATATAACCGTATTGTAATAAAAATATGAAATGTTTACCCGAAATATATTTTTGAATAAAAAATTGTAATTGTATTGTTATATTACTAAATAAAGCAATTTTTTTTAATTTCAACAAAAATATTTTTCATGCAAAAAAGGAAACGTTGTAGTTTCAAATGAAAAGAAATATTACTATTATAACAGAAAAAATATGTATGAAAGAACAAGTCAAAGATTTACAATTCATGTCAAAGATGTCCTTGTAATCCAGATGTTAAGTGCCTATTTCCTATTTCATTTCAGATGCAAAGCATCTTCTAAGTAATGTAGTGTAGTCGTGTAGCGAGTTAAACTGTTCAAGAAAGAAGACTACTCACAAACATATTTGAATGATTTTTGTAACATGAAGGCAATCAATTATAAGTAGTAGGCCAACGTCATGATGAATTTTATCAATTATCGCTGCTGCACTGATAAGATAGATAAAAAACATATTGTATGTGCTGGATTTACGGAATTATCAGTTATACGCTGATTCTTAAGCAATAGTTATCATGGTCCGCGATCGAATGCCAGAGTTACGTGCTGTTAGTATCTAATCATTCAATAAAATCAAATTTAAACATTATTACTTACATTATGACGTTAAATTGTATAGAATTACATGTGAAATGTTATATATAGCAATAAAACCTACCATAGTAAACATTGAAAAATAATTAACAGTTGTTTTTTTTAACTCAGTGCATTTTCTTTTCGGTTTTTTAAATATTATTTTTAATTAGTAATTTTTTGTTGAAAAATTGTGCAATATGATATTTCCTTCTACTTCTTTTTAGTGTCAAAATAGTAGCACTACATTTGGTAAAGGATTTTTACAAGATGTACACATTCAAATGTCTCAAAATAAAAAACTGAAGGAAGTATTAAATGAAGTACGTACATATACATATATAAATATTTAAGTCACCATTTAAATATCACAGACTTTTGCATTGGCAATAGATAGATATACAAATAATATTAATATAGGTTGAAGAAGTTCGAGATTTAATCCAACTTATTGCTGAAAATGTCGCTATTGTAAAGGATTTACATAATAATGTTTTATCATACACTAATAAAGGTAAGAACAAAGTACCAAATGTTGTGGCTACTTAGTAATGAATAATTTACATGTTTTAGATATACAAAAAGAATTGGAAAGTCGAACATATACTATTTCACAAACGTCATTTCGTATTCAACGAAAATTGAGAGGTAGGTATAATTTTTCTTACATTTCTACATAGTGCACCATAAATAAAAATGGAAAACCAAAAATAACTTGTCTTACTTATCCTAATCAGACTCACTATCATCTCGAATTTGGGAAATATTTCTTTCTCTCATTTCATAATGAGAACTAATTAATTCATTTTCATTTTGAAAAAAACTAGAAAGTCTTCTAACTTTTGAAGCATGACCAACAGTACCATTAGAATCGAAACCTTTGAATGACATAGGTGAACTTGTACTAGGCCCAGGTTGAGAAGGTGAATATAACATTGGAGTTGAACATGTTGGAGTATTCCAACCATCTAAAATACTAGTTGATGAAAGAGAATTTACCGGTGTATTTCTACAATTTGATAATTGAGAAACTGAAAGACGTCGTAATACGACTTTAGGGTGTAATTTACGTGTAGATAGATTTAAATTTTTGTTAGATGCACTGTGATTGTTCATTCCTGATGGTGAATTTTCTTCTTCAGCAGAATTCTCATCACTAAATGTAATATCTTCTACTTGTCTGAAATATGTTACAATTAGTAGATAATCAGTAATATACAATATTAAATAAATTAGTACATACTTTTTAAACTGCTCTATTTCTTTCTCCAATTTAGGATATTCACTTAATATGTTTAATAGTTGATCCTTGTTATATTCAGAATATGTTTTAATTAGAACCCTTTTTACATAATTTTCTAATGGTGACTTCAGAGTAGATAACTTTACTCTAAGTTTTATTAACATTGGTAACAGAACTTCCAAACCATGTTTTCGTACTCCTTCTACAATAATGCTCAATGCATTAGAATTTGGGCTAATTATTTGAGCTGTATATTCTTCGCCCTCTTGTTGATCATCATCATTATGTCTGTTAAAAGATGACGGACGTAAACGGTCGTTACTAATTATATACAATGCATCCTTTAAAACGCATGATCCTTCTTCTTTTTTAACATCGATCGAAGCGACGCAAGCTCCACCGAGTATCTGACTAGTTATTTTTACAAGTAATTTTATTTTTCCTGGAGGATCTAAATGATCCAACATAAAATCATAAATTGCTCTTCGCTTCTCTTCATTTGCTTTCCTAGGAAGCGTTAAAACTTTCTTTTCTTTTTCACGCATCTTGTGATGATAAACTTTATGTTGAGATTGGTAATTATTATAATGATATATGCTCTGTAGAAATTGCTGTGATATTAAAGATTTATTCTTTGTTAAAAGTCGTTCTTCTATAAGAAAAATAGTTAATTCACGTATCATACTATCCGAATCTGATAACATTGTTAATATATGAAAGAAGAAAGGACCTTTAACTTTTATGTAATCTTCCAAAAGAAGTTGAATGAATATTACCATAATAGCCTCTCGTACTTGTGGTGTTGAATTTTTCATACTTACACACATATCTGGCAAATATGGTTCAACCAAAGCAGTAAACCTAACACAAATATCAGCTAAAGCTTTTGCAGCATTTATTTTTACTGCAATTTGAACAATCGAATGCAAATTTATTTCTTGCCTCATTAATCTACCAAATATTGGCACTACTTCTTTTGCAATTTCACGATCTCTCAATGCTTGCTGCCCAAGTATAACAACTGCAGAGGGCTGTAATTCTTCTATCTCCTTTATTATTTCTGGCAGTGCTTCCCATTCTAATAACACTCCTTGCAAAATTCTTAATGTCAATGGCGAAATTTTGTAAGTACAAAACATTGTTGCATGTCCTAATGTAAACATAGCTTTTAAATAATTGGGTGTTGCTTCTATAGCTTCATTTTCACTCCTAAAAATTTTTGCAATTTCTATCTCTGAAATTTTTATCAAATTTATCATATTTGATTCCAACATATTATTTTTGTCAGGATTCAAGTAGTGCATTATATTGTGTACAATATCCAAACAAATGCTAATTAACCCAAAATTAATCTTAAATTGTTGTAGACATTTGTATAGATAAATATGAAGATCTTTTAAAACTTCACAATCTAAAGACTTCCAAGAATATTTTAAGACTTGTAAAACCAAACTTGTGTAAAAATTATTTTCTGCAAAAATTTCTTGATAATTTAGGAAATATTTGTTCATATTTGGTAAATTGGTATTTTCAGCCAATGCTACTAGCAAAACCCAAGCTTCTATGTTATTATTTGTCCCAATATGAGACTGTATATTTTTCATCACAAAATTCGTTATGACACCATTTTTTACCCACAGACTACAAGCTTTTGATAAATGTTTTCTCATTTTCATATTAGTTATAACATTTAAAATTTTCCATGGTAAATTATTTGCAATATTATCAATACTCACAGAAACGTTTTGTATTCTATTTAATAATAATTCTTGTAAATATTCTAGCACTTTTTCTTGTACTTTAATTTCAATGTCAAATATTTGTGGTATAACAATTTGTACCCATTCATTTAGAAGGTCAGGGTTGTCTGGAAATTGTTGCAAAAGTTGAGATAGAACTTGTACAGCAAATCGACGTACCGTTAATGCTGGATCTCTACATCTAAAACTAATTATAGATGTAACTTCATGTATTAGAAATGGAAACATTAAAATTAAATTTCTCAAGATTTGCAATGTACTTCGTCGTACCATTGCTCTTTCGTCTTCTATTCTTTCTGTTAACATAGATAATAGGACATTTGATCCTGGTAGTAAGTCAATGTCTGTAGATAAAGAATTCTTTATATCATGAAATGGAAGAAATTGTTTATTTGACTCAAGTTCTTCAAATATAATTTGAAACATTTCTTTATCTGTTTCACTGTCTGATTCTGTAAATTCAGCAATTATTGCCATAGCTTTTCCTCTTACCATGCTTGAACAATCCATGCATCTACTCAATACAATTGCAAAAAATGTTCTTTGTATCTTAGCTTTCAAACTATCAGTTACATAACAATTTATTAAAAAGGCTTCAAGTAATAATTTTCCAATTATTTCTTGAGCAAATAATCTAAAAGCTATCTTTGAATGATGTGACAATAATATTAAATCCTTAAAAGCTTCCATTACAATATTCTGTTTACATATTCCAAGAAGCTTTAATAACACACTAGCTTGTCTCTGTCTAGCTTCAAGTCTATCTGGACATGTTAGCATTATGTGTTGTATTAATGTTAAAATTGCAGTTTTGGCTTCCTTCTCATATGTATGCAATAAATTTTTTAAAAAATTTATAGTGTGTTCACGTATATTTGCAATAACTTTTACTTGTGCTTCCATATGATTACATAGCAAACGTGGTAATATATATTTTGCTATGAATGTTATAGTTACTTCAACAGGTCCATGTTTACTATCACATAATTCTTTCAAAGCTACATAAGCATTTTGTGTCAATGAAACATCCAAAGTACCTATTTGCTTATTAAAATATTGAGAAGCTATGCAATCATCATCTATTTTTGTGACCTCAACTAATCCATGAACAGTAATGTCCAATGATTGTATATGATCTTTAAACCAGAATGATCTTATCATCATAATAAAGCTGCAAATAATAATATTTAAATTTTTTATAAGAACTTCTTTTTCATTGGGTGAGAGAATAATGATTTCATTCACTAATTCATCTGTAATATTTAGATCATCTAAATTCATTGTTCTGTTGCGTTTCTTAATAGGAGGCTGTAACTGCTCAGAGACTATATTAAGAGTCTCTATGGCTCGTTGATACAAATTTGAATGAAATATATTAAATGCATTGCTACCAGGAATAGCCAGAAGCACAAAATATAAATTAATTGCATATAGACATGATTGCCTTATCTCTTCATCAGCATCCTTACTATGACCACCTTTTATTATATAACCCAATACAGCTAATAAAGCACGCACCTTTACATCCATAGTGATTAATGTGTTCCAAGATATTTCAGAATTATAATTTTCAGTATTATTCTGATCTCTATTTTCTTCTAGCCAAGCTTTTACAACAATATAAGATTCGTGTAAAAGTAATCTCATGTCTTCACTCTCTAAAAACATGAGGTACTCATCAGGTGGTTCATTATAAATCATAAATTCTCCATCCCACACAGATTGAATCCAGTCTTCGTTCAAATCACTGAATTTAAAATTATCGAATATTTTTAAGGATTCCATGGTGATAATTGTATTCAGTTTAGATCATTTTAAATGAAACTACAATTATTATCACATTTCTTTAACTATCTTACAAACGTAAACATAACCTTAACTTATCATTTGATAAAGAAGAATTATGGCTTCAGGTTATCATTTTCTGGATACATATCGATACAGAATTTAGTATTCCATTACGGTATAAACCAACAGCAAACTTTACTGATGGTTTATCACAAAACATTTCGTATAAGCTGTAAAGGATTGTATGAGAGATTTTGGCGTCCATTCGAAAGCGGGAAATCGACTGACCAATTAGATTCATTGAAAAGTGCAGCGTAAAATATTGCAACATCCTACATAATTTTATGTACAATACATATGTAAAATTGGGAATGTTTTATGCAAACTTCATATTTTATAAAATGTTCAATGCTAAGTAAATAATTAAAAGTACTACACAATCACATTATATTAATCAAAAAATACTTTAATCACGAATACCTATTATTTACGCGCGCAAAAATATTTTATGAAAGTTATTAAGTCACGTGGTGTTTTACAAATATTGAATTATACAAAACTAAAATAAATTTGATTATCTATCAATTAATGAAGTTTATATTGAATTTTATTTTATTTTTTGTAATTTGTTAATAATTTTTTTATATATTTTTTAGAAATCGGAAAGGAAATTGCACCAATTGATGATTTATCTTTAACTAGTGTCAGAGAAGGACCTATACATATACGAATTAAAGCACTACAATATGCAACGATGTTAAGATTATTTTCTGAAATTATGGAAGAGTACAACATATCTATGTTAAGATATCACGAAAAATGTCGTTTACTCTTGCATCAACAAAAAATGTTAAGTATGTTTTGTCAGGGAAATTTTACTATTCTTATTTAAATATCATTATGTTACTTTTACTCATTTTTTAGTCAAAGAACATATTACACATGAAGAATTGGAAAAATTACTTAATGCTCAAGAAAACAATTTATTTGTTGACAATGTAAGGATTAAACTTATTTTTTTATACTATCAATTTTTATCAAATTTAAATAAATTTTTTGATAAACAGATTTTAGAAGATAGTAGAATTGCAAGGCAACAATTATCAGATATTCAAAGTAGGCATAATGATATAATAAAAATTGAAAAATCAATTGCAGAAGTTAGAGATATGTTTACAGAAATGGGATTTCTTATTGAAAGACAAGTGAGTGTAAATAAAATAAATTGATAAGTTGATAAGCTTTAAATATGTAGACATAAAAATTTGTATACTTTGCCTTAATAGGGAGAACAATTAAACAGTGTGGAATATTTTGCTGGAAGAACAGCAGATAATGTTGATACTGGTCGTATTGACCTTCATAAAGCAAAACAAAGGAATCAAAGACATAGAAAGGTATTTATACTAAAAGTGATAGTTATATATGTAACAAAATAATAGCAACATTTAATGAAAATATATTTTTTTAGAGAAAAATTAAACTTGGTATCATACTTAGTATAATAATTATTGTTTTCCTAATGATCATCATCTTTTTATAGAAAGAGGAACAAAGATTTGTAAAAAAAATGAAATATTGCATAATACTGAAAATATTTATTATGTAAATAATAAAAATCAATACATTTAGATAAATGAAAAAAATATTTTTTATATCATTAATCCCTTTTACAACTAAGTATAACAATCATTAAACTTATGTAAATAACATTAAAAGTATATCACTTATTAGCATTATATACATAATTGCTAAAATAATTAACAAGACCCTTTGCACTAGGCCTAATTTTATAATCTGCAGTAGTGCATGCAAAAAATACTTCAAGTACCTTTTCATACTCTTTTCCTAGATTAATAGCAGGTAATGCAGGACGAGTACCTATGATCACCAAGGTATTGTATTTAATACACTAACTGTTAAACATTACTCTATTTGTAAATTATTATTAAGGTACTTACCATACTTTATATTCATCATTGCATTAAAAGAACTGCTACTATAATCCGTATTGATATCATATTTATTCGATTTTGTATTGTTTCTCATTTGCATTTCTACCATTGAGTCATCTAAATAACTGTCATTTATTTCTGAAGATTCTACATGAGGTGGTGTCAAAGCTATCATCTCCCAAACAACAAGACCACATGCCCAAATGTCAGCTTTATTTGTAACAGGCCCATCCTCTAAAGCAACAAGTTTATAATTAAGCACATTATCATTTCCATATTATACAAATTATTGTGCACAAATATGTAAACTTAACTAACCAAATATTATTTCAGGAGCACTCCAACATTCTGTACCCACATATGTGAAATCTCCATTTGAAGTATCTACTTCTAAAGTGTCTTTCAGTGGTAAAGATACTCCAAAATCACATAGTTTAACTGTTTTATAATCTACAGAAACTAAAACATTATAACTTTTCACATCACCATGTAAGATGTAAGCAGTATGATGCAGATATTCTAGTCCTTTTATAATTTCATATGTAATTTTCAAAATGTCCTTAGCAGGAAATGGATCATCATCGTTTTCAAGTTTTTCTTCTATCTTATTACCTAATAAAATTGTATTAATAGAAATATTACATAAATTTTTAGTTTACTATAATCATTTATCACTAATTTTAGATATTTTTTATACCTAAAGAGGCATCCAATTTTTCCATTGCCAAGCATGGTTCACCGTTCGAAAGTTCAGTGAAAGCTCGAAAACCAACAATATTTGGATGATTTAATTTACGAAGTATTTCTGCTTCGAATCGAATGCGTTCTGTATACCTTCCATCTTTCACAACTTTGCAGTTGCGTTTTTTAATAGCCCATGGTGATCTAATAAATCCGACTTTTGGTGATCGCTCCAGACTAAATACATTAACTCCTATTAAAATATTGTATTTACATATTAAAACGATATTAATATCGAATAGTAATAAACTCGAATAATCATGTTTTGTTTACCACATCCATAACCAATTTGTTCTAAAAACGGGGAAGCTGGGATTTTAATTGGTGTTTGCAATTCTGGATTATCTTGTACTCTACTCTTATGTCTTTTCATTGTTGGTGTTTTAAATTCACTCATTTTAGTAATATTACGTAAAGAAAATATTTAAGTTTAAGTTTTACTTTACACGTTATTTCACCGTTTGTCCGTTGATTTTTAAATTTTCTTAATACTAATACACAAGTGATACCAACTTTATATATTACATAGCAGAAAATTAATTAATATTAACCTTTGTAAACGAAGAATATTTATATTTATAATTGAATTCTTCTTTAAAGACTCTTAAATTACTTTTTTAATTCTTACACATTATGCATAAAGCAGTAATTTTAAGCACCATTTATGACATTTCATATTAATATGTTAAATTATTATTATTGGCTACCTTGAAAGAAGCGCTTTTACTAAAGATAGTGAAGTAATTTAAATCTTTCAAGGTATTTATGTTATTAAAATCTAGTATTAGAACATTATTGAGAATAGCTGATATATTCTCCTTTACATATTAGAAAATAATATCTTTGATTTTCAATCGAACAATTCTTTAGTTCTTTGAATTTGACATATCCTTTTTAGTTAAATAGTTCTAGTTATTTCTTCAACTTGATCTTATTGTTAATAAAATAAAATTGATTAATAGATTTGCAGATTTTATATAAAAAAATTAAAAGATTTGAATTACTTCCATTTGTCACAAAGTTTGAGAAATGCATAATATCATACAATATATTTAATACTCTTAACTCTCCGGATATAATAAATTTATAATCAGTGTAGATGTGTCCAGTAACCTATCAAGTTTATTCCGTAGCTTTGCATTTTCGTTAGTCGCTCGAGTAGATACTCTATCGAGTGTAAGGTATGCCTCTAATGATGCTTTCTGCTTGAAATAATTGCGTGTTTTTTCAGAGACGTTTTTGAATATCGACAGAAATTTAAAACTCACGTTAAAAAGGTAATTTTTGCCTAAAACTGTTTATTATTTCTTCAAACAATAAAAGTTTATTTCTTTTTACAACATTTTTTGTTCTTTCATCTTTTTAAAGTTATTTAATTGATTAGTTCTTGTTCTTCAGCATTTCACGAAACTTCTAATCTTTTTCATTTCAGGTTAACGAATGTATATATGTACTATCTCAAAATCGAGGAATAAGTATTTAATGGCGTATTAGTCGATTCACTATTTTTCCCTTTGTGGAGAACGTGCTGTTATAAAAGCAACTTCTATTATGCGTAATCGATTTCTTTAACGTCATTTACATTTATTATATTTAAATTTATAAAAATTGTAGAAAATAGATCATAATTATACTCAATAATTCTTCGGATGGAAATTTAATTGTACTTCGGTTGTTAAATATTTTCCCAAATATTCGACAAAACCTTAATTTCATTTTTAAAAGTATTAAGTAACATCGAATTGTTCACTTTCACGAAGTAGTATCCTTCGATTGTTCCTCTAAAGTACGATAGGAGTAAAAATTATCTAACGTCAGAGCTTTCAATGTGGCGGTACAGAAGCTGATGAACAGCATCACCATAAACAGAGATAATCGATTAATTTAGAATGTATATTGTAGCTAAGAATAAATCCGTATGACGTCGAATTTTATATATTACTAGAAAAAATGGGGAGCTTTTAAACCCATAATGAGATTTCATTAAAAAATTAAGGGAAGCGATCAGAGATGAACCATTTCACACTGTATTTATACCAATTCTATTTATCCTTATATTTAGTAATACGTAGCGAATTTTTTATAGTTAAATGTTCTATTTTTAGAAAATAACATGGAGGAAGAAAAGATTTTAAAGATAAAATAAAGTTTTCCTTCAAAACGCGTTACCAGTTATCATCACGATCTTTCAAATACTTCTGTCGATTATTTACGTTATTGATATGATATATATTACTATTTGGAATAAATCAATAAAATTGTTAGTTAAGGGCAAAATATGTTTTGATCGTACCTTTAACTGATTCAACGTAGAGGGCTGAAATATAATTATAAGGTAGAAGTAAATATACTTCGGCTACAACAATAAGTCAACCTTTATAAGAGCATGCGCATTATCGACTTTTCATGGAAAACACTGTACTAAATTCATCGGGGATGGATCTTGCAGAACTTGTGCACCCGTTGCGTTGATTTTATCCAAGTGACTATTAATAAAAGCTGAAAAATGAGTGAAAAAATATTCTTGAAAATATCAGTAAATTCAAGTAAATTTTTAATGTGATTTTTAAATTGAGTTTTCTCTTAAATATATCAGTTATTTTATATCAGTGTCCACTATGTTAACGGGAATACTTAAAGGGTATGTTTTAAGAAGGAGAAGACGTCGTTTATAATCTATAATATCGATTAAATATAAAAAATCTTCATTGATTTCTAATTTTTAAAGCTTTTTATCGTAATAAAAATTTGTATGTTAAATATCATAGTGTTTTTCTTCTTTACTCAATATAGTAAAACTTTTTTAGAACGGTTTTATGTTGCGACGGTGAAAATTCTACTTGGAACAGTATATTTAATACGGACAGAAATATCCTTAACGAGACCACATCTTTATTACGTATCATTTATAGAATAATAATTCCGATAATCGTAATCAGCGGTATATTTGGTAATACTTTAATATTCCTGGTGTTATCTACACCAATGTTTCGAGGAATTGCGTACTTATATCTTCGAGGATTAACATTAGCGCACATTGGGGTCCTTCTATCTTGGATACCTGTATGTAGGTATCATAATATAAATATAAAAAATATATATAAATGTAAGAATATTTTAAGTTAATTCTAATAAAGATATACAATTTTAGTTATTAGATTAGGATACGGCATGAAAAATAATTACCCATCCGTTTTTTACCACGCTCATTTGGAACTGGTTGCTGTAAACACTTTTGCCATAGCCACCATCTTAATTATGACCTGCTTAATCGTCGATCGATATATTTTTATTTTTTTCCCGGCCCGTATCCGCAGCAGAAACGCACGCAAGAATGTTCACTCTTTTACTCTGTGTTCTTTCATTCTTGGATTTGCGGTATCAAAATGATATTTCTTACTTTTATCTAGAAATATTATATACACAAGTTTTAATTGTAGAATCATTTTATAGATAAGTGCTCCATTAACAGGAATGAGAATAGTGTATGAACAACAAGAAAGTACCGAAACTGTTTTCACACTACGTGAAAATACATCCATCACGCGAACAGCCTTATGGAATACATATATTTGGATCATGGAAATCACATTGCGACTTTGTCCTACTATAATTCTTCTTCTCTTAAACAGCTTTGTGGTAAAGAGATTTTTGCAGCTTAATGCTAAAAAAAGAGAATTTCAATCGGTTTCGGAGAAGTTTCGTACTCCAAATGTTCCCGAAACCTCTTTATTGACTCGCAATCGAGGATACAGGTAGGGTTGAAAAAACAAAAAAAATGAGAGGAATAATTAGTTCATTAATACATTAAAAAAACTCGTTCTCGCTTTCATGCTGTTCAAAAGTTACGGTTGAGATGATTTTAGAAAGAACAATATTTTTGTTAATAAACATATTACATTATTTAGATAATAAAATAAATTTTACTTAAACAAAGAAATAATCGATTTTTATATAGTAGAATAATTATTTTTTAGAGAAGAACAACATTTAGCTATATTAATGTCAATGATGACGATATGTTTTATAATAACAATGATTCCATCGATATTAACTGAATTTATATATCATGATTATTATGAAACCAAAGGAAATGGTTACCTTTTATTCCGAGCATTTGCTGCTGTCACAGAGCTTTGTAATTTTGCTATCCATATTATCACATACTTTTTGTGCAGTAAGGAATTTCGGACAGAATTTCTTAAAATTCTTCGGGTAAATAATAATTTTAAAAGGTAGATAAAAATTTAAATCAAATTTACTAATTTTAACAATTTTAAATATAGAACAGATGCAGAAAGAATATCGCTGAAGAGGATTTTGAGCGACCAATAGGAGAAATCGAAGATTATAGTCGACATGGTACAACAGTTCGATTAACACCTGAACAGACAAAATTAAATTCTCCAGCTTCAGCTAGTAAATTAAATCCTATGGAAGAAGATAAAGAGTCGGAAATATTAAATGCCTCTGATATAGTCTAAAGATTATATTATTACAAATAAAACAAACTTTATTTAAAAAGAAAACATATTAATTTACTTATACGTATAATGAATTTTTTACTTTATCATGTAGTAACTGTACTACTGAAATTAATTTTTTATGTATATAATTTTATTTAGATAATAAAAATTTTACTTCTAAAAATATAAAAAAATTAATACCTTAAAAATATTAATTCCAATATTTATTAAAATAATATATTTTAATGTAACACAATATTTAATTCAATTATTACTTTAAAAACAAAATTATTAATCATTATAATAATAATACTAGATGGCATTAGTAGTCACGGATACACAACATCATCAAAGAACAATACATAACCTAAACTGTCAAATTGTATATAGAGTACGACGAATAGTACAAAATTTTCTTGTATACAAAGTTTTAATTCAATAGTTTTTTCTTCGATGTAGTTCGTAGTTTAAATAATTGGGTATGCTTAAACGTGTATAAATAGTAATTTGCTATTAAAAATAATTTATAGATTGGTATATTTTGTATTTTGCAAGTAATATTTGTGATTCATAAGAAAATTATTATATTTCCTTTTTCTTTACAGTGAATTCTTAATTATGTGTGAGTTACCGCCAGAATTAATTACTAAACCATTAGCTCTTATTGGTTTAACCGGTTTAGATATTGCAAATCCTATACACCGCTCTATTTGGGATGCATTTAGTAATAATCGCAGATTGGAAAGTTCTGCCATACAATTTAAATTACTTAATCCTACTCATGAATTTCCTACAGTAAAACCTAAGGTATATTATTTTGTATAATTATAAAATATGACTATTATATATATGATTACTAAATTATTAAAATAGTATTGATATATTTTAGAGAAATTCATATGAATGGTATAGACCCAAAGGAATATTAAAACGTAATTGGATGAATAAATACCTTAATGAAATCCCAGCTGTTGTTGTCGTATTCTATAACTTAGATTGGAATGATCCACAGTGGAATGAAAAAAAGATGGAATGTGCTTCTAGAGTACAATCTCTTAGGTATAAATTATATAAGATAATATTAATATTATTCATTAATGAAAATAATTTTTAATTACTTGCTAGAAATGCTTTGGATGGAAGAACTACAAAAATTGCTGTAGTACTTATACAACAATGTACACAGCCTCCACCGGGTTCTGAAGATGCTATTGCAACTGAACGTGCCACAGCTGTGTGTGGTGCATGTGAATTACCTCCAAAGTTATTATATATTTTACCTCATGGAAATCATTTACTAGGCTATATATCTAGGTAATGAACTAATTAATTTCATGCTTCAATCTCTAATTGTATATTTTAATCATATGTATTTACATGTATTACAGACTGGAAAGTGCATTATATGAATTGGCACAAAACTTTTATCATCATGAATATCGTATTGTCAAAGGGCATAGAGATCAACTTAATAAAACTGTACAAAAAAATGCATACAAGCATCTATTTGTACGCCATCAGTATAAAATGGCATTTTTAAATGAATTAAAACAAGATCAAAGTTTAGCTCAGAAGTAAGTGTAACAAGATTAACAAAAGGTTTTGGGCATAATTAAAAAGTTAAAAATTATTTTATAGGCATTATAGTCAAGCATATAATCATTTATTAGAAATACAAATAACAGACACTAATGTAATGGAAATTGCAACTATTGCTTGTTTTATAAATTACAAGTTATGTAAAATAATGTTCAATGTAAATGCTCCTAAAGATGCTATATCTCAATTTAGACTTCATACTGACAGGTCAGAAATATATGTAATAAATGTGATAATATGAGAAGTACATGATAAGTATTATCACAATAATATTAAATTGGTAGTACAGATTTAAATTATGGGCTGGTCCAAAGGAACTTATATTTGAACATCATGCTTGGATGTGCAGTCAGTTTTCTACATTTGCAGAATTATTTGATGATGCTATTCGACAGGGACTTCCTGCTGTTCAGACTCGGCACCCTGGGTATTATTTTCAATCAGCAGCTCATCATGCAAGTTTAAGACAAGCAGCTTGCAAAGAACTTTGTCAAGTATATAAATTGATATATTTAATATCTATGATACATTTTTATACAAAATTCTTAAATATTATTATATTGTTTTAGAATGTTAATATTTATCCTGAGCCAGATCCATTAGCTGGAGAGGAGAAACTTGAATTCTATGGACAACGACCATGGCGTCCTGGAAAATTGAGTGCAGAACCTGCAGATCCTGTAAAGGAAGCACTTGCTATACAGGCTTTGCAGTATAAGGAAAAATACACAGTTAATCATTCTGTAAGAAATATATCTAATATTTTTATCCTCAAAAGTTTTTATTCATTTAAAACTAGAAATTACTTTAATATGTAACTACTATACTTTCAGAATATAATCATTGATTTACTGGGCAATGCAATCTCACAATTTAAAGTGTATAGATGTCCAAGAATGAGAAGAGTACTAGGTATGATGTATTTAATTAGAAGTTATATAAATTTTCGTTTAATGATATGTATAATAATCGTATTTTAGTCATCCAAATGGCTGAAGAATATTATAATTCTAAGGATTACGGAAATGTTTTAACGTAAGTAGAAACTTAAATATTACTATATTTGCATAAACTAATTGAAGTTACTAAAAAAAAGTTTTGTACTATTCATTAGTCAAAAGATTGACTCTAACATTATTTCCTCTAGACATATTTCATAACTTAACATCAAAATCATAAAATTTGATTGGCCAGATTATTGATGCACATGTTGTGGGAATATCACGGTGAACGGTGGCCCGTCTTAATCACAAATATATTAAAGAATGCCTTGCGTGCGGCATATCTTTCTACACATATTCGAGACTACATCACCTTGGCATTTGAAGCGTTGGGACCATCTACCACATTTTCCGAGGATTACAAAATTGCTGTCTACAGTAACATCATTAATATTCTTCATGTGAGTCATATTTAATTCAATTTCATGCAATTATCTGTAATTAATGAATTAAGCAAAATATGAAATTACAGAAAAAACCACCAACTCCAGAACCTGACTTACCCGATGATGTGAAATATCCCGCAATAGAAAAGTGGGTAATGGAACTTAATCAGTCAGATCCAATTGTTTTTACAATTGATGATAATATGAGTTCATTTATAGAAGTTAAAGCAAGATTTTTACAACCTAAGTATGCTATCAATTCTACAATTAGTGTAGAAGTTATTATTAGGTAATTTTACAAGCTTACATTCTTTCGTACAGTGATAAAATGAAAGTTGTAGCAAACATTTTTATTTTATTCAGGAATTCATATAGTAATAGTGTTGAATTTTCTAAAATATCAGTAACAATCAGTAGTCCAGAGTACAATTCAGAATTCATTGTTGCCGATGCCGAACATAACAATCTTATTTTTCATGGAAAAGAAATGAAAAAATTTGTTTATCAATTTCAAGCTTCGCTACAAAATGATAGTAGCAAAATACGCATTACTACAATTTCATTGTATATGGGCAATGATAAAATTTGTTGTATTATTTTGAGATTTTCTGTTGCGGGGAAAGAAACAAATTTCTTGAGTCGATTATATCCCGAAATACAACAGTTTCGGTACGTTTGAAACAAAATATTTATAGATATTTACAGAAAATTAATTAATTTAATATTTATAATAGTAGAGGAGAGTTTGAAGCAATACAACCACTAGTCACTGCCGAAATAAAACAAGAAGAATCTAGTCTGAGTATAAGTGCTGAATCCAATAATCCAGCACTTTTAGGAGAGTGGCTTCCTATTAGTATATCTATTACTGCTAATGAAAAATTGTCGTCAGCATTTTTAAATGTATCACTTATATCTGATGGAACAAATGAACAGTCAAGTATGTATGTAAATTATTGTAGAAGTACATATTACATATGCTAATTGTAATTTTGTCAAATTGTAGCGGAATTAAGTTTAACAATGAATAACAAACAATCGGTAATATCGATACCAATGGATAATTTGGAAAAAGATTGTGTTACTCATCAAACTGTGTATTTAAGAGCTCACAAAGTTGGTGATCGGGATATTCATATAAAGGTATATACTACGTTTTTATCTATAATTTTTATAAAACACTATAGTAAATATAATTTTATCGTAATAGGTAGAATACTCGAGACCTAAACAAATTAAAGGATCTAAAGAATTAACATATTCGTTGTCAGTTACAAAACCATTTGAAATATCAACATTATTTTATACTACACTTTTTGAACCATTAATGAAAGGTTTCATTAATGAACCATTTATAATAATGCCTCACGTTTCTTGTGTTTCTCCATGGCCTATAAATATTATAAATACCTCCATAGAACTGGTAAAAAATATTTTCATTAGTTATTAGTGTTTTATTTTATATCATGATACTATCTTTCATGTAATTATATAGGGAGATTCAATAGAAAGGGAAAATACAGATGAATCAGTATCTGTTTTAACTGGTATTACACTTTCTGAAAACGAAACAGGTACAGATGCATATTGTTTGATACCAAAAATAGGTGGTGAACAACCTATTAGTACAGGAGTCTACACCATTAAATGGAAACGGTAAATGAAATTACAAATAATTGTAAAATAAATAATTTAATATTAAAATTTACTGTTTTAGTGCAAATGATGATAATGCATTAGAAACCAGCAGTAGTGTTACTTTAGCACCTTTAGGAGTTGAAGATGTAGTGATTGGTTTAGAAGCTAAATTGCCAGCCCATGGTTGGGTTCGTACACCGTTACTCATATCGTATATTATAAAAAATCATTCCGATTATATGATTACGCTACGATTAACAATGGAAGCCAATGATGCCTTTATGTTTGCTGGACATAAACAAGTGAGTTTTCATTTTTAGTTCTAAAAGATTATAATTTGATAATTTAATAATTTATCTCTTTTAGATTGATATTTACATACTTCCAAAAAATAATAAAATAGTTGAATGGATTTTACGACCATTAGTAGCAGGTTTTGTACAACTTCCAACATTATCTTTAACAGTTCCCACTGGTAATAATTTTAATAGTTAGTGTGTGTTTGGTAATTATATCTCAAGTTTAGTTACATTTGTATGTTATATTTAGATGAAGAACGCAAATTAAATAAAGCACGACTTTCGGAAGTAGTGGAACGGTCAATACCGAGTCATATATATATTCTTGTAAGTATTGTAATTATATATATACTTATAAGTATCATAATTATATACATTCTTGTAAGTATCGTAGTTTTATCATCTAGTAAAGATCTAAATTTAAAAATTACGTTACAGTTTGAATATTTTTTTATAGCCAACTTCACAAACTTTAGAAGAATAAATAAAATAACAGATATAGAGGGAATATACTAGAGGAGAAAGGAATTTTGTTCTTTTATCAAAATGTATTATCGAGCCACAGATACATTCTCTATACATTCTTACACATAGGAAAATTTCATACGTAAAATTATAAATATTATCAATCTGTTAAATATAATTTATTTAAGTTACTTCAAAGTGTAATAAACAAAGGTCCCTTATCCTTTAATATGCATTAGGTTCCGTTAACGTACATGTTCATACGGACGTCAATATCGATTGTGTTACCACACGATATTTCTATAGAAACCACGTTTAATAAAATACATTGCGAGTATGTGTACACATGAAATATATTTATCATAATTCGTTTAAAATTAAAAACTATAATAAATGTTTAACAAAATGGTAAATTGTTAATATAAAAATTGTGAATAATGACATCGATAATATCTGATAGTAATCATATACATAATACTCCCTTGGAACAACAACGAAATGAAAAATATTTAGGATTTTTAACGCCTATTTTTCACATCAATTCGGAAGAATCTTTGGCTCGTAATCGAAAATTTTTAAAGGTATGATATTATTATTAAAATTTATTTATCATGCAATAAAAATTAAGAACTGAAATATATTAAAGACACATAATAAAACTTTGCATGTTTAATTTTTTATATTATGTGTTACATAATGAATATTTAGTATAATGAAAAATATTATTATATATGCTAAATTAAAAAAATTATTTAAAAATAGGATCTGGAACTTGCAAAAGCACGTTTGCGAACTTACGCTGCATATACGCCAACTGATCGAGAATTACAACAACGTGCAATGGAATATCGCAAATACCTCCAAAAATATATACAAAATTTCACTTCATAGTAAGTCGATTTCATGTCGAAGACGAAGTATATCCATCCAATTTGATAACTCGAGCCGAACGAACAAACTTTCAAGTGAAAAGTTTGTTGATCGTTGGGATCGATGCATCAAACTGATAATTCGAACGGTAGTATTAAACTGATGAAATAAAAATGTAAACTAAATGTTGTTATAAGAACCTATAGTATCCGGTAACATGTTAAAAATAAAATGTTTTATCACTATAGTTACGTAATTTTATAGAATGAAGAAAATGTATACTTACGCTATGATGATGATCTACTACAATCAATTTTATAATACAAACTAATAGTGTTTATAGGAATATAAAAAGAGAACTCGTAGACAAGTACGAACAGTATTCACCTGTAGGAATGGAATATTCACGTTCATTTTTTACGTGTGACGGCATTATCAACGCTCGTAATTACTGACACGCAGAACGTATATGTACGATAGGATAAGTTCGTTTCAGAAGTTACCTGATAACGACCTAAACCAATAATTCGACAAGAAGCTATATAATACTTCCACGTTAAATTCCATCTATGAGTATAAATATTAGATTTCAATTTTTACAAAAGTATTATGCCATGTTATTATTGTGTATAAAATTTTGTTATAGATTAAATTGAAACGTTTCTGATGATTACCGTTCCCTAAAAAACGTTAGGATATTTTTATTACATTTCAAAATTATTATTTAGACACTGACTATTACTTTAACTTCTGCTTACCTGTTCGTTGATAAGACAAAAATTTTTTACAAATCTATCTCTTAATCGTTCTATATCCAACAAAAATTTAAGAAGAACTGACATATAACAGCTGTGCTGAATAAGGTCTCAATATATAATTTTATATTTCTACGTGGCGTTGCTTCACCAGCTGAGTAAACAAATTGACATTGAGAGTTCTCGGTTTGACCATTGTAGGTAGCCTAAAAACATCTGTATCAATAGCATCTTTATCTCTCGTATATCATTTCTTTTGTAATTTGGTCCGAGTGATAACACGATTCTCAACAACTTCTAAGAGTGTTATAATTAATAATTAGGAAATTACTTTTTATGGGAAAAATGAAATAATAAACTTTTGGGGGTATTTTTTATTGCAACCATTTATTACAATAAATTATAAACAATTTTTTTTTTAAATAAATTACCTTTCCAGGTCGTTTAAGTTCATTTTTTTTAAACTACGAAAAAAAAGTTTATACAAGAAAAAGCGTAATGATAGTATATGTCGTTTTGAGGTCATTTATCGCCGAGCTATGCATAGAAACATAAACCGGTATAACTTTGCTGCGCTGCGTTAACAGAACATTAATGCATTATCGCTGTTGGCTATCAAACGTAATACACGTTGAAAAAATAGTATACTACTAAATACTATAAAAACATCGTTCATTGGCCTTGTAAATAGTAACATTTATTACCTTTTCGATATTTTTAACTTATGACTCATTTTAAACAAACTGAAGAAAGGAGAGTTATAGATTTATTTATATTCAGTAAAGTACTATTGGCACCAAGCATCTTTGGAATGATATTCTTTTCCAAAATTATGATATGTACTTATTTCTTAATTTACTATTTTTTAAAATTGGAAAAATGCGATGCAATGAGAAAATAAATAATTTTCTAATTACTATTTTAAAAAAATAGTATGTTTTCAATAAATAATTTTTTATGTATATTCATACATACATATCAAATATTTCATTGAATTTTTGTACTTTTGATAAATTAACTCCATTAATATAAAGCACAAGTATTGCGAAAATACATGAGATATTGTAATATTGTTTAGTACATTTTCATTGTTTATACATGATGCATACAGTGTGTATACATGTACTAAAATAATTATATATTTAAATTAAATATTTCAGATTCTATATGCAGCTAATGTAGTTTGCATAAGACTAATTTTTACTAATTTAATAACTGTTATTTACTTTCACAGTTTACATCTAAAATTTTTTTTATCATTAAGTAGTTATAAAACTGTTAATTATAGGTGCAATTTTTTCAGGATTATTTAAATGTACATGATGAGTTCCCTCAATTTTGTGGTACTCAAATCTTGCAGCACCTACTTTTATCTGATCTAAAACACTGTCGTAAGATTCAGGGTGATCGAGTTTCATGCCGGGGACAGCACGGATATTAAGATAAGCGCACTTTATCCGAGTTGCATATGCAAGGGCTAGATCCAAGGATATCATACCCAATACAGAAACCTAAATTAATATCAGTATATTAATATTATAATTAATATCAAATCAATATTAATATTCTTAATAGATAATATGATTAATATTTTATATATAAAATAAATTGTGTTCAAACCGCATAAAATTTTACCTTCAACCGCGGGTCACGTGAAAAATAATATTGCTCTGGTTCACTGGAAGGTTTTAAGCCACGTTTCATTAATATTATTGCACCTTCTCTAGTTATAGAACCACTATAAGCATCTTCAACAATGTTAAGAACTTCTTCATAACTATAGGATGGAATACTATCAGGCTTTAGTGACTCATATTTTAAAAATTTATCAATACTATCACCCGTTATAGCAGAACTCTTTGTTATGTCTTTTACGCTAGGGCTTGCAATATCTAAGCTTATCATGAAATCCACTTCATCAGGATAACATGCAGCATATAAAAATGATATTGCTCCTCCCAAGGAATGTCCAAGTAATCTCACCTATGACAATAATGTTTAATTATATATTAAGATATGCAATAACCACAATCCAATATGAGATTATAAATGCTTAATATTGATTAAATTATGTTAATATGCATAATGATACATATTCGTGCACTGTGCATTTTTATTTTTAAAATATATTTTTTACATGGTAAAAATGTGAGTAGTTAGTAAATATTTTCAAAGTTGACTGTTACATTTGTATAACAATAGTTTGTGGCATGATAGATTATACAACAATATTTAATTAAACTACAAATGGAGTGGTAAAATTTAATCCACTCGCTAACCTTCTTCCACTTGAAATATTTGGTAATTCTACGAAGTAGCATAATACCATCCCAGTAAACATAATAGTATTGACTTTTTGGATAATGTGAAGACAAACCATGACCAGGCATATCCAAACAAAGTACTGAAATCTCATCACATAATAAAGGAATCAAAGTGTCAAAACTGCCAGCATTATCTTGACGTCCATGCAGTGCCACTATTGGTTGGATCCCTTTGGGACCCCACCATTTGCCTGCAGGTAAGTGATTACTGTGTCATAATGAAATAGTTATTTAAAATAACGATTCAATTATTTTAAATGTATGAATATGCTAACATACATATCTCTTAAAAAGAAATATTTTTAAATGATAATTTTACTATGAAACAAAGTTGCAGCTGAACAATAAGAATATTTTGTCATCTTGAAGATATATACATGACCTATAGTTATACAACGATACTACATGATTTGTAATATATGATTTAAACCATGAGCATTAATAATTAAGTATGTAAAAAGTCAATATAAGTCTATAACAGTCAACCTTGCTTCAAATAATTTGTATAATTTTAATTTAATGATTATAGAGATAATAATATAATATAACAAGCTTTTTTGTAGCATGACAAAAATAATATTGAAGTATAAGTTTGTATACATTATAATAGAATTAAAAAATGAAATATGATGATTAATTAAACTGAATTTTTATATTAAAAAAATTAAAATTATTTAAAGATCGTTGTATAACTTGTAATTGCTAGCTAACCTTGTTCCAATTGTAATATTTAACAACTCTACGTAGAGTGATAAGTCCATCGCAAAATATATAATAAAATTGTCCGGCAGAAAGATGGCTGGATAAACCATGACCTGGTAAATCTAGAGCTAGAATGGCAACATTTGATGATAATAATGGAATTAATTTATCAAATGTTCCAGCATTATCTTGCCAGCCATGTATAGCCACTATTGGTTGTTGATCCACTGGTCCCCACCATTTGCCTAAATTTATTATTGTTGTACTATGATATTATTTAAATTATATCAGGGCAATAATTAAAGAAAAATTTCTTTATTTATATCTGTAATTATAATTAAAATTTAAAAAATGAAATCTTTACTGACCGCTTAAGTGACCCCATGGTACAGGTATCTGAATTTCTTCCACATCTGAAAATTTTAACACATTATAGTAATGCTTAATTAAAAATCTATGATGTACAAATATATAAACAAATAACATGCTAACTTACTATGTACTTTGTGTCCATTTATGTTTCCAGTAGAAGCACTGACTTTGTTAACTGTACTCATTTGGATAATAATGGAATACAAGAATACTAATAATTGTTCACAATTTGCAACAAATTATTTTGTTATATATGCTCAACGATAAACTCCACCTTCTGTGCAACTTTCGTAAGATATACGAAATTAATATTTGTGCTAAACAATATAAAAATGCCTGTCATTTGTCAAATTAAAGTATATACAGTTATATAAAATCATATCTTAAGATTTAAAATGTCACTTATTATCCTTTACCTATGCTTTTACTGAGTAATTATTTTTATAAAAACTGTATTAATAAAATAAAATTCGTTTAACTATTAACTATATATAAAATCTTTATGATTAGAATTAAAAATTCGGTGACTTTAAACTGTTGTCCATAGATCTTAGATGCCACTAAAATCTTAGATACCACTTTACTCTGAGTTTATATATTAGATAACACTTGATTTAAGATAATTTCAAAAATAGTTAATTGAAATAATAATGTATTGGAAGATGCATGTACAGTCACTCACAAAATTGAGTGTTCACCTAATTGGTAATGAATATAGGCGGGAAATGAATATAAACGTATATATTTAAAAGTAAAAATGCAATATATATTTTATTTGTATATTTTAATGCATAGTTCGTAAAAAAAATTTTAAACAATACGAATGATTTGCTTATATTCGACAAAAAATATAATTATTTTAAACTTGTTTTAATGACACAAAATAAAGCGTACACTTGATAAAACTATTTTACATAAAATTAATATTTCGCTGCGTAACCTTCCGCATCTATAATTTTTTCTAAGCGCTATGACTACAAAGTTTCTAGTTACGAATTTTGAAATATTATTCCGTATGTCTTATATTTTAATTTTGATATTTGCAATATTGTTTATTTTATAATTTTTATAAAATAAGCAATATTGCAGATGCCCGTTTTCATTATTGACATAGATGTATGTTTAATTTTATGAGTAACTGTATATAACAATTTTTGTGACGCTTTTCACTTACGGTATGGCTTATCAATGATTTCATAGATTCATGACAATTTATTATTTCAAAAGAAAGTACAGAATTAAGAAAAAAGACTTAAGGAATTAATATATTAAATAATTCTAGTAATGGTTCGACTAAAAATAAATTTTGCACTTAAATATGTCAACCTTTAAATATATACCAAAAGTAACGTGGCAAATGTGTTTCATTATTATTGTAATTTATAGGTTAATTCGCTTGTAAAATTGTATGACCTAGAAGATCGTTTTTTATTGTATATATTTTATAAAAATATTGAAATTATAATTACAAATTATTTTAGGTTGTTATTTTTTAAAGATTCTTTTTTATCATCTGACATTATTGAAATGGAAAACAAGGAGTATATAATAAAAAATGTGATTCACGCAGGAACAAAAACAATTAATTTTGTGCCTGGAACTAAAGTACGTATATATTTAAATTAGTATTTCAGTTGAATTAAGCATGAATTCTACCTTATGTTAATATATTAATGATTATAATCAGGAACATATTTCAATTTGTAGGTAATTTTTCATTTTAAAACAACAAAATGTGACCCAGAAAAGACATTAATAGATGATAGTAAAACAATGGGAAATCCAATGGAGCTTGTTTTAGGAAAAAAGTTCAAACTCGAAGTATGGGAAGTTATTGTACAAAAAATGGCATTAAATGAAGTGGCTTGTTTTAGAGTTAACAAAAGTGTATGTTTATAATATACTAAAAATATATTATAGTACATAGAACTTATATTTTAACAATATCTATTGTTTCAGCTAGTCACAGCATATCCCTTTGTATCTAAAACTTTAAGAGAAGTTGGAAAGCCACAATCAAAAAAACGTAGTCATCATTGTTGTGGTGTAACTTTGCAAAATGAAGGAATTGGCTATGATGATTTATATGAACTCATTAAGTATCCTCAAGATTTAGAATTTACAATTGGTAATCAGTTTGATATAATATTAACTTTTCTTTATACTTTATGTCTTAATTTTAAATGTTTTCATTTTCTAGAGCTTGTTAAAGTAATTTTGCCAGATGAATATGAAAAAGAATCATGGCAAATGACAGAAGATGAGAAATTAAAAAGTATTCCAAACATAAAAGAAAAAGGAAATTTATTATTTAAAGAAAAAAACTATGATAGTGCATGTGAGATATATGCAAAAGGCATTGGAATATTGGAACAACTTATGCTTGCGTTAGTATGCAGTATATTTATACATTATCATTACATTTCTTATTTCTCTTTTATATATTCGTTATTACCTTATGTAATTGATAGTGAAAAGCCAAATGAAGAAGAATGGTTAGCTTTAAATAATTTAAAAACTCCATTGCTTTTAAATTATGCACAATGTAAATTAATACAAAAGGAGTACTATTCAGTTATTGAACATTGTACTACAGTCCTTAAACATAATCCAGGTTTGTTACTTTGTGTATTGTTTATCATACAGCTATAAGAAACATGTGATTAATACATTTACTATTTCTAGATAATGTAAAAGCATTATATAAAAGAGGTAAAGCCTACATAGGTGCTTGGGATGAAGAAAAAGCTATTAAAGATCTAACAAGAGTAATTGAATTGGAACCTACATTACAAAACACAGTTGAAAAGCAATTACAGGAATTTTCTATAGCTATTAAGAAAAAAAATCAAATAGAAAAGAAAAAATTATCAAATTTATTTAAGTAAATATATATCAAATTATATAAATATATGTAAAAACATTGTACAAAAAATAATTCACAGTATAATTTTAATGTTTTAAAGTTTTAGTTTACCAACTCTTAAATGTGTGTATTTTTCAACAGAAAAAAGTTTTGTGATCACAATAATTAACAATCATTGTTATTTCCAATTAATGTACACATTCACAATATAATATATAAAATATGAATAATGATTGTATAACAAAATAAAAAGAACAAATTGTGATTTAAAGACACCATTTTTGCAACCTTTGCACATCATTCTACACTTTAGACGCGTAATATAGTGACATGTTTTATAATGAATCGATAATGTTGAGAATGACATTAATATGGTAAATAAGCTTTATAAACTACGAAGTGTACATAAAAATGCATTGAGTGATAGATTTATTTTGCACCTCGTCTGTGCTCGTGAAGTTATTTCGGAAATATTGAATATGATTATTACATTATATAATTGAACAATTTATCGATTTACTGGCGCTGTTGTATTTATTGATACTGAATCGATAACGTCACTTGTAATACGAAAATGGCAAGGAAGTCAGGTGACCAACAAAATCGTATAATAAAAAAGAGTATTGCTTGTGAAATCTATCCCATGTTTCGTCTGCGTTTATATCGTATCTGTAATAGGAAAAACTTTGTTGTTCCCAGTTGATAAATAATATTTTTTATTTCATCTTTTAAAATTTTATTTTTACGCCATCTGTAAACGTCTGTTCAGAAATAATTTGTTAATGAAGTCATGAATGTGACTGTTGATCGACAGAAAAGTACCATGTTTGACATATGGCACGATTTATTTTACTTTATTTTAATTAAGCTTAAAACATGGAATGTTTGATTTTTCTAAATATAAATTTGTGCAATTATTCTTAAGGTAATGGCATGATTTACTTACACATTACAAAACTGTTATCTGAACATGATACGAACCTAACCTGTTATACCATTGACTAACTTTAACATGTAAAATGATCTGTAAAAACAATTTGTAAATAAATTTTTCTTGTGTTTTACATTTCTTTTTGTTCTTAATTGTGTAACACATTGAATAAATTTTGAGATATTCTTTACAAGGAAAGGCATGAATTGTATTATCACAAGAGTTATATAAAATTCATCTAAGATGTGTCTTAAAATTCTTTTAAATAAGTTATTTCAGATTGATAGAATATAATATTTTATGTTTAAAATTTCTAGACCTAATAAATGAGAAGAATTATATAAAATGAAGCTTGTATCCAAGAATGTTGATAAAGATGGGAAAGGGTAAGTAAATTATTATTGCTAGTAGTAAAATGTAATAAGATTAAATAACAGAATTTCAAAGAAAAGAAACATTTATTAGGAGCGTATCCCTTGTCCCAGAAAATACAGAAGATATGTGGCATGCATATAATCTTATCACTGAAGGAGATTTTGTTAGTTGTTCTACCATTAGGTAAAAATTTTAATTTTAATTGTGTAATTAAATAAGTCTTGATATTTTATTTAATATAATTATATGATATAGGAAGGTGCAAATGGAATCTGCAACTGGTAGTTCCAATAATTATAGAGTCAGAACTAATCTGACTATATGCGTAGAGGGTATTGATTTTGATACACATGCATGTGTTTTAAGACTGAAAGGTAGAAATGTAGAAGAGAATAGATATGTTAAGGTAACTTAATCTACAATTATCCAAAAAATTATTAAGAATATGATTAATTTATAATTATTTTAGATGGGAGCATATCATACACTGGATGTAGAACAAAATAGAAAATTTAAAATTACTAAAGCTGAGTGGGATTCCATTTCTATGGAAAGAGTTGATACCGCATGTGATCCTACACAGGTAAAATTACAATAACAAGAATAAAGAAAACATTAAGTATTGAAGTCTAATAAAATAAGTTATTTCATTTCAGAATGCAGATGTTGCTGCTGTGGTAATGCAAGAGGGCATAGCACATATTTGCTTAATAACTTCCAATATGACAATAGTCCGTGCAAAAATAGACCAAGTTATTCCTAGGAAGAGGAAAGGAAATGTCTCTCAGCATGAAAAGGTTACATTTCAACTTGTTTTTAGACTAATTTTAACTAAATTTTCTCATTTGATAAATCTTTAGGGTTTGACAAGATTTTATGATAATATAATGCAAGGAATTCTGAGACACATAAATTTTGATATTGTAAAATGTATTATTCTTGCAAGTCCTGGTTTTGTCAAAGATCAGTTTATGGATTACATGATACAACAAGCCATTAAAACAGATATTAAATTAATATTAGAAAATAAAAGCAAATTTTTACTCGTGCATTCTAGTTCTGGTTTCAAACATTCATTGAAAGGTATCTAATTTTTAAAGTTAATAATTATAATGATGTACATTTTATAATTTATTTCTTGTAATAGAGATTTTAGCTGAACCTGCAGTAATTTCGCGAATTTCGGAAACGAAAGCGTCAGGTGAAGTGAAAGCTTTAGAAACATTTTATACAACACTACAGACTGATCCTTCCAGAGCATTCTATGGGAAAAAGCATATTGAAAAAGCTAATGAATCACAAGCTATTGAAACATTACTCATTTCAGATAAATTATTCAGGTACATAGTGAAATAATATTATTTTATGTAATAGATTAAATTCATATATTTACGATTGTAATAATTGTATCCAGATGTCAAGATGTTAGTGTAAGGAAAGAGTATGTTGAATTAGTTGAAAGTGTGAGAGATTCTGGTGGAGATGTAAAAATATTTTCGAGTTTGCATGTTTCAGGCGAACGTAAGTTTTCGAGACAGTTGTCTAAATTTTAAATTCTTCAAATTTTCGTATAATATTTTTAATACTATTATATATAATTAGTTAATTAATTAACTATACATTATAACTTTATATGTAGAATTAGAACAAGTTACTGGAATAGCAGCTATACTACGTTTTCCTATGCCAGAATTAGAAGATGAAAGTGATGGTGAAAGCGATTCAGACGAAGATGATTAAAAAGGTTAAAGAGATACGTCATTGTATAACTTTGTATATGTTTGTGCTGTGCGCAATCAAAAATACAATACAATAAAATATATTAATAATAAAAGTTGCAAATTAATATGATTTTCGTTATTTTTCTATGCTAGTGGTATTTTCAATCTTAAATATTGAAAAATGTTTTATCCCCCATCGTATGGTGGCGCTGTTTTATGTTTCTAAGTTCTTAAGCCTTCTGTTATTTTTTGTTGAGGGGCACGTGGTTCATGTTGTAATTTATTTCTTAAACGTTTATGTTGTTCTACATTTTTATCAGATAAAAGTAAGGTGCAAAATGGTTGTAATAGGAAAAAAGAAGGTATGTATTAAGATTATTTGCAATCTTCATGAAAATCATTTGTACAACTGTAATGTTTTAGGTTATCTTTTGAATAAAATAAAAAATTTGAAGTATACATATTTCTTAATCTTCTGTTTTTATTATTAAAAGAATTATTTTTATTTATATTTTAAATTTAGTATCAGTCTGGAGAAGGAGCACAGTTTATGTCGAGAAAAGCTGCCTTAAAAAAATTGCAGCTCACTTTAGTTGATTTCCGTAGACTATGTATATTAAAAGGTATATATCCAAGAGAACCACGTAATCGTAAAAGGGCACAAAAGGGAGAACCTGGTATCAAAATATTGTATCATAAGAAAGATATTCAATTTTTGATGCATGAACCAATAATATGGAAACTGAGAGATTTTAAGGTATGTTAAATTAATCAAGCGCTATACTATAAATCAGAGACTAAATATTGAAAAAAATGGTATTTTTTTTAGGTATTTAATAGGAAAGTTGGCAGAGCAAGAGCCTTGAGAGAATTTTCAGAGATGAAGAGATATTTAAATAATCATCCTACTTTGAAACTAGATCATATTGTTAAAGAACGTTACCCAACATTTATCGATGCACTTAGGGACTTGGATGATTGTTTGACTTTATGTTTCTTATTCAGTACCTTTCCATCACTTCATCATATACCCAGAGATCAGTCAGTACTGTGTAGGAGATTGACAATTGAATTTTTACATGTTATAATTGCTGCTAAAGCTTTGCGCAAAGTTTTTGTTTCTATCAAGGGATATTATTACCAAGCAGAAATTAAAGGACAAACAATAACTTGGATTGTACCACATCATTTCAGTTTTGAGCCTCAAACAAAGAATGATGTAGACTTTAAAATCATGTCTGTATTTGTAGAATTCTACATTGTGATGTTAGGTTTTGTTAATTATAGACTTTATCATACTCTTAATTTGTATTATCCTCCACAACTTACCAGTAGTGGTAAGATGATTTTTCTAAAACATTTTAACATAAATAATAGATTTTATTTTGGTACAATATACAATATAAATAAATATTCAATATGCAGATAACAGCGAAAAGATACTTGTGGATGAAGAGGTATATGTATCAGAAAGAGTAGCTGCATTGAATGTACCATTGGTAAATCTGGATCCTTCATTACAAAATGTAGAAGACGAAGAATTAGAGATGGATGAATTTGCAAATGTATGATCAAATTAAATTAATACTTCATTTAAATATATATATTTATATATGTATATATTAATATATATATTAATATATGACTGCTTATGTTAGGAAGGCGATGCAACAAAATTGGAAGAGGCTAGGATAGAAGTAGAAAAAGTTAAAAAGTTGAAAAAACTTTTTAAAGGTTTAAAAGTTTTTTTAAATAGGGAAGTACCGAGGGAGCCTCTAGTTTTTATTTTACGTTGTTTCGGAGCTGAAGTGTCTTGGGATAAATTACTCTTTGTTGGAGCAACATTTGACGAAAATGATGAAACAATAACACATCATATAGTGGACCGACCTAGTTTGACAAAACAGTATATTTCTAGGTATTGTACAGGAATCCTTTTTTTTGTTATAAAGCTTTTAATCAACATTATAATTATGTAATATTTTCATAGATATTATGTACAGCCACAGTGGATTTTCGATTCAGTGAATGCTAGAGAACTATTGCCTGTAGAAAAATACTTCATTGGTTGTGTACTTCCGCCACATCTATCGCCATTCTCGGATAGCCACCATGATCAGATATACATTCCACCGGAAGAGCATGCTCTTATGGATTCTGAATTTAGGCTTAACGATGGTACATATCCGTATTTTATGCAAATAACAATTATCGTAAACAATAAATAGTGAAAAATGAATTTTTTTTTATTTATTAGAAGAAGATTCCGGCGAAGAAGCAGAGGAGAACGAAGATGAAGAAAAAGAAGATGAGGTAAAGGAGAGAGTTTCAGAAGACGAAACTGAAGAGAGTAAAGAATCATCTGATATGAATAAGGCGGATACAACGATGAATGAGAAAGAACAGCAACGAGATCGATTAAGAAAGGTTGGTAATCTTCAAAAACACATATTTTTGTGATATCTTTTATTTTAATATTTATATATTTTTCTATATATCTACTTATAGAAAATGAAAGTTAAAACTGGAGAAGTAACGAAGGAAGATCCATTTGAGAAGAAACGACAGGAGAGGCAAGAGTATCGACTACGAGAACGAATGATAAAAAAGAAACATCGCAACTTATACAGGAGCATGATGGAAGGACGCAAGCAAAGAGCCAAGGAAGTATGGCTTCTTCGTAAGAAGAGACGGTTGCACGACGCTACTGAGAAACAAAAACGTAAAGAGGAACGTAAAGAGAAAAAGCTAAAATCGCTGAATAAAAATGAATAAAAAGAAAAAGCTAGTAATATAAATTTAATATTTCATCTACCCTGGTTGTACATACTCGATAATCGTAAACTTGAACTACTATACCATATCATATTTTTTATATTATATTATCCTTCTCCTCCTTTTTTATGTTGTACCTAAATGATTTCGTTTGTAAATTTGCGGCGATTCGACAGGAAAACGCAATGACTTTCTCGATAATCGTGGGTACAGTTATGCGTAATGGAGAGATGAATATAATCCAGTCCTCCCACTTACCGGAAGCCCACGCATGCGACGATCCTGGTCCCTACTTTTCCACCGAAGGACTTTGAAGGCCATCACTTTGACTACCCACGCTAGCCTACGCAATCCCGAGCACCGTATATGTGTGTACATGCTTATGAAAGTTATTCCTCGCGATGGCCCTCTCGGCTCGATGTTCACGTACAAAAAATTCTGCACGTTCGACATTGCTCCATTAATAGCATTACCCGAAAGGTCGTACATTGATCTCGAACAGTTCGATCGTGAGTCCACACGGTGTTACAGGTTCGTTTTCGGTCATTCGATCGTTAATGCGTCTTTGATTACTTCCGTGACTTTCGCTAGACGAATTAACATTGAAGGACGAATCCATTTAGCAGCGAATAAATTACCGTCGATGCATCCGGTCACTTTGCGTACTATGTTCGTGAGTCACCTTGAATCGAACATTGGAATCGCGAGAACGAGATATCCATGGGCGGGCTATATTTGTGACTTTGTAACTTCGCGATTCTCTTTTTGACATAGTTATGCGAGGAGAAACTTGGAGTATTCGTGGGCGATGTTTGAATTTGGCTTAAAGATTTTTGCTTAACGATCACGCCGTCTCAATCATAAAAGCAAAAGTGTACATCAAATATCTCATGCAGCGAAAGTGTACGTCTCGTTATTCGCTGGTTTTGTGCACGTTGGATATCACGTTTTATCAATCTATCATCGGTACAATTTTAATTCTCATTCAATGCACGAACCTATCTATTTGCAATGCCGATTGACAACGATGCTGTAACGATGTCAATCGTGCTAGTAAATCGTCCAAAGAACAAAGCAACGTTCTAGTACACCAGTATCGAAGGCGATGGAAAATTATGGGAAATTAAGCGAGAGGGAGTAAAACGTAACCGTTTCTACGTAAATCGGCTCGAACTCGAGTAACTTGTTTCCTTTCGACAAATCATTTCCCGCTCAAACGATCGACAGATCGCCGTGTCTTACATAAAAAACCGCCAGTTCCGTTTCTTTCGCAAGGACGATGATTGACTAACATCTATTTCTGAAAAATCGGTTAGAAACATTTTCCTCTTGTCCGATATATGCACGTTTCTTGCGAGAACACGGTGTTCTGGTCTTTGGAACGACTTCTCGTCGATTTCTTCGGCTATTTGCAGTGGTGACTGAACCGATGTGTCGCGACACTGGCGTCTGTGAAGTCACCAACACTCGGTCCGATTCAGGTGTGCGAAGCCGTGTGCACATTGGGTGCTTACGTCACCCTTGCTATTCCTGTTCCAGCCCATCTCCATTCCGAGTATCCTTAAAACGAACATCCCTAGAACCTGCAGCGCGATCTAATAACATCCTAATCTCGTTGACCTCGGCTTCCTGCGACCACGATCGTACTGCTCCGCTTCCTCGAATCTTTCCATTCTCTCTTCTCTTCTAACCCTAAAATCTATAATAAAAAATCAATAAACGCTGGACATTTGAATCCAGGAAAACTGGAAGAATTCGATAATCGAGGGAATTTAATAGCGGACATACATACGTGCGATAAATTTATACGAATTCGTTAACGAAAATTCTGTTATTGCGATCCTTCGGTTTAGGTTAAGTTCGACTGGATTTTTCATGGACTATTATTTCCGTCTGCATACCGATGATGTTTGCCAATTTGTTTTATAGTTTGCATATTCGAAGATGTCCTTTCTCGAGCGCGAGAGAAGGTGTAATATAAAAGAAGGATACGGGACAGGGTTATGTTCCGCGGTGAAGGTTCCAGCAGGCGGAATTTCACGCTGGTTCCTGGTCGTTTTTTCCTCGAGATATCGATGCTCGATTTGGTGCGAAAGACGGAGGTGACTGCGTGGGACGTGCGTGCGAGAACATTGGGATTGCCAAGATGGCTGGTGGTAAGGCACCCGACTGCCAAGTACTTTCGGCCATTTTTTCGAGTGCGTTCCGAAATCGATAGAACTCGAGGGGAGCGTTCGCCGCGGGAGTTTAAACGCCGACATATTTAAATTACGGATAACCCAGAGCGCGGGAAATAAAAGAGGGCGGCGTTATAGTCGTTTATCCTGTCATCGTAAATTATAGGCGTTGGAGGGAATAAAAACGGTAAAGACGTGTTCTTGTGATTACCGTTAACGAATCGCCACGAGCCTTCGCAGATACAATGTTTCAAATGGTTGCACAGGCGTGTAATTAATCGAGGATGCAAAGCAAACATGAAAGCTGCCATAATCTCGCCTGTATTGACATGCGGAATCGATGGAGAAAGAACGGCCTTGAGTTTCATCAGATCCTCGAGTAATTACAGTGTAGCGTTTCGCGGGGGTTCCCCATCGGCGAGGAAGGAGAGGCGGATTCCGTTTTCGCGAGACGAGCACAGTGGATCGTTACCGCTTGGAGAAAAAAGTATAATAAATGACGAAGGATGCCTCTCGAACGAGCCGGCGAATAATTATATAATCAAGGTTATTACGGCATTAGATAATCGATGCACGACGACGATAAAGACGCAGCAGCGTCCCAGAGGCGAAATATATGAAAGAATGGCCTTCGAAGATTTCCCGAAGATAGCCGATTTATAATATCACGGTGGAAACTTATTCTATGCAAAATATATTCCAGCCGAATGCACTTTTACCCGTTTAATTGTTCCACGGTCGGTCGTTCGCCTTCGACGATGATTAACCACGGTGATTTCAATGCTGGCATAGGCGATGCGTCTGCTCGGGGAGGTCTCGGACGGGCTCCACTTTTCATCCTGCTACGACGTTGGCGTGAAGAAAACTTCGATCACGTTTATTAAACTCGCAACGGATGAAAAAGTCTCATTAATAATGTTTAAGATCGCGTGACGATGCGTTCTCATTCTAATAAATGCTCCACGAGCCTCTTCGGCCAGCGAGGAGAAGCTGGCTCGCAAGAAAGCCGTTCGCGGAAGCAATAATTTCACTAAACGGACGTTGAGACTGGAACACGAGGGAAGTTATATATCGACGAGATAATTGAATGTAATCAGAGAAAGAATATTCCATTCGACGGAAAATTATCGTCGAACAAATATCATTAATCGGTAGTCAGCAATCGTTACGACTCTAACCTACTCTTCGCATTCGAGGTGAACGTTCGCAGAACGAAAATCGCGTGCGATGCCAGCCAATCTCGTCTTTCTTTGAGCATCCAATCAGCCCGGCAGATTAGCTATTTCGATCGGTTGCGGCGCGAATCGGCGTGAATCGGCGCCAATCGGCGCGCCGATAAATCAGCCGCGACGCTGTTGTTGGACGCGACGCTCGATCGCGAAGCGGGAAACGCGTCGATTATCGTGACCTCCGGCTAACCCAGGCATTCCTCTTGCGCGACGGAAAATCGCGCGCGCGTTATCGTGTGTCGTCGGCGAAGCGTGCGCGATTGCATTGTGACGTAACACGCGCGATGATTCAATGGAACGGCGATCATTCACGTCGCCTGGCGACACGTGCCTGGCTCGTTTGCAAATTGGTCAATTACCGTCGACCACCGACGATATCGGCCGGTATTTTAATCGAACGCTATACCCAGCCGCCCCGTCTTTTAGCCTAAGCGGAGGGTTGAACGCGGAGCAACCTGTAGAACGGGTATCCCGCGTTTTTCCGTGAAATTGAAATACCTCGGTGGTAGGGCTTTTTCTAAGTAAAATTACCCATTACCGTGCATCAACGTCCGCTTCGCTGAAACAACCGATAATCGAGCGTTAAATCGAGGAAATTCACGCGCTGGGAAACGGCTACTCTGTTAGTCCAGGCTGATCGGACGGGATGTTCCCTTTCTTTCGTGGGAGAAATTTGATTTCGATTAAGACAGAGGAGAGAGAGAGGGTGAAAAAGGAAGCGAGGAAGGGTGGTAGCCGAGCTGCTTAACCGGAGCGAAGAAAGATCTTAAAGGGACGGGTATTTATTACGGAAGAGCCTGACTCCGGAGAACGGTGTCAGCGTTCATTCTCGTCATCCCGGGGTGCCGTGAGCGTGTCCGTAAAAATGTACAAGATGTTCAAAGGGGGACTAATTACAAGGTGGTTTGCGTGGCGGACGGCCGAGCTTTTGAAATTTGATCGAGCAACCGATCAGCTCTCCCCTGGCCTGGCGACCAAGTTATCCGCAGTTGGCCAGGCGGATGACGCATCGTCGAAAAGAATACGAAATGAACGCGTGCCCCAACGAACCCGTTACCCATACCACGAACTCGAGCTGAGGTATAAGGTGTGCTTTCGAGGTATGCCTGAGATCAGGAGATTCCGCTTGGAAAATAACGCCACCAGCCCCATATTTCTCTCGTTACAGATTCCCACCCGAGGAGCAGAACCCTGGGGACAAATTTTTCAACGCGACTGAAAATCGTTCCATCGAGCGAGTTGTCGATCTCTCGATCGTTCGGACGCATCTCGATCGAAAGGAGTACGGACGGTGGACTTTCTCGGGGGCCCGAGAGCCCGTCCAGCCACGCAGCCATGAATCGCGGTTAACGTAATCACTCGACGTTGCGCAAGATCGTTTGGACCGAGGTAGCTATAAACAATGAGATCTCGCGAAAGCAAAGGTTTACCCTTTTATAATCGGGCCGAGGATCGTCCGATATCTTCGGGGAGGATCGTCGGTTGGATTCACGGAAGCCGAGATCTGCCTCGACCGGGTCTCATGGATCGTTGCCCGATGCTTCAAAAGATTGCATCGTGCCTCACGGATCGTTGCTCCGATCCGCGGAAGGAAAAATTCATGGGATCCGAGGATCTTGCCGGGAATCGTTGTGCGTCTGCCAGCTCATGGAGCAACAGTTAATACTACCAGTATTATACATGTAGAACCAGGCGTACTGGTATATAGAGCCGGAGGAGGCAGGAAGGACTAAAAAACCGGGGACTGAATTGCTTCAAGGACATCGGGGAAAAAGTTTATCTGGTATTTCGCCGGGTGAAACGTTCGCAAATATTTGCCGTGTAATTATTGGAGGAGCAGATCGATCCGCTGCGAAGCCACGGCTCGGCGGCACTCGTTGGACATCTTCTATGGTTGTTAAACGTCGAACGTTGGCAATTAAGTCGGGAAAACATAAATGCTAGAGCATACGGTATCTCGCGTATAATTGGATTCCGCGATAAAATCAATTTTTCTCCATTCGTCACGATTGAGATTCATTGCGGATATCTCGTACGAGCGTTAATTTATTCCAGTACCCTCTAACCGCGGTAAGCATCGAAGTCGTCACATCCGAGAGACGTTCAGCCACCACGTTTCCTCCTTCGACTTCAGCTATTAGCATAAATTAAATCGCGTAGCCAGAATGGATTTTTTCCCTTCGGGATCCTCTTCTCGCTCCCCTTTACCCTGTTCCTTTTTCGTTCCACTTCGAGAACCGAGGAAATGCTTTTTTTTTTTCGCCATTTCCGCGCAGACGATTCCGTGAAATCACGTGCAGCGTCGTCGAACGAGACCACGAAGCCTGGTTACACGCGTTTCGCGCGGCTCTAATGACACCGTGTAGCCCGGCTAGAGTACATCGGTGTCGCTGAACCCCGGCGCCTCGAGGCGCTTCACAGGCGGAGGCCAACGGAGAAGAATCCACGGACGTGCAGCTCTATACTTTGCACCATTACGCTTAATCTACGGCCTGCCGTGGCAGCGCGTCGATTCATAGAGGGACGCCGCGCGGAAACGAGCGTCGCGTCACCAGGAACACGTTCGACGTCTCTCGGTTGATTTGTGATCTCGCGACCGGAAGAAAAACACGCGAACGCGTGGTAGATGCGCGCCTCGCGTCGCGGGATCGCGTCGCCGAGGAATTTCAAGCTGGCAAGCTCGCGAATCTCGCGTAGGTCCGTGAAAAAATCCCACTAGCCTGTCGCTTTCGCACCTTTTCTCGTGAATTATGCATCATCGGCAAACGGTTCAACTGGCGCAACTATGCCAACCGGCCATCGCATCGGCCAGCGTCGCCAAGGTTGCTTAACCACCGCCATTTTAAGCCCGACGTCTAAGTCGAATTATACAATCGAAGGAGACGAGCCTTTTTCGGAGATGGCCCGTATGCGGGATGCATATCGATTCTTCCGTCTCGAGCCGCGAAACGTGCATGAACAGCTAGGTGAAAGGGCTCCACCCAGTGCAGGTATCACGGCAACATCATCGGCCATTAAATAGCAAGTTCTAGGAGTCCGTTCGATCGGTCTTCCTATCTACCGACCGATGAAACGCGACCAACCTTGAGGATCCTAACGGCTGCGGAGACCCGCGAAATTCCGAGGGTCTCGAGTGCCCTGTGTGGTCCTAATTGACGTCTGGCTGAAGGATCGTCTGTCCCCTAAAAATATCTTCTTTCCCGCCTCCAGTAATTATATCCGAAATCGTGCAAAGCAATTTCGCGGGGCGTCGCGGCGGCCATATTTGAAGCTCGTAGCGACGCGATGAACGTGTTAATAACGTTACCAAGGTTTATCCGTGACCCGTTTCTGTCAGATTTCCTTCCCAATTGCTCTGCAAATCGATTCTCCATCGGCTACAATTTCGAAGATAAACGGATAAATACCGAAGAAACGTCTATCGCGGAGGGCTGTTTTCATGCCGGAAGACTCGAATTGGGGCTCGGGAAAAAGTTGAGCAGAGCCTTTCGCGAGTCTACCAGAGGATACCAGAGAGGTCAGGACTTTAGGGTTACCGATGTTCCCTCGAAAGATGCTTAACCCAGCATCCTAGCCTAGACTCTGGTATACCTCGCGGAGGCTTTCACACACGGTGAAGCATGCGCGAGGGAGATTGGTTCCAGGCGCCGAGTTCTCCGAGTTCGCGTATCGAGCAACTCTACGTAGAGTTCTGTATCGCTGTAGAGTCCTGCGGTGGTAGGTCGGAGCAGGTAAGAGCGATCGGTTTGATCCAGGTGAGAGACGGAGACGCGAGTGAGAACGTGCAGGTGAGGTCAGAGGGAAGGGAGGCAGAAGAAGGAGGAGAAGGCAGGAGAGAGGCGAGAGAGGAGCTCGTAGAAGGAAAAGGAGAGGAGGGAAGCTCGTGAAAAGAGAGAGGCCAGTCGAGCAAAGAGAAGGACCGTCGGCCAATGAGACACCAGGCCGGTGATGACGTCGTCGTTGTCTCACGTCGAAGTCTCGCCAAAAGTCTTCGCCAGCCACTAGTTCGTCCGCGGTCTCCCGGCTGGACGAAGAGTTCGTCCTTTCCACGAACTTGATCACCGACAGGTGGTTTATTTATTTATTTATTATTTTTTTTATTTGGTACCGTGGACCGACCAGTGAAACAAGCCAGCATTGGACTACGGATACACGGAAGTATCGTGGCTGAAGGAGGCTGCTGTCAGCCATGGGGACGGGTAAGTTGCTGCACGGTGGTCCACCGGGGTACCGTCTGCTTCAAGGATTCGAGGCCTCAACTGCTGCCCCGATGCCGTTGCTTCGTTCAATTTTAACGATCCCACCTGGATTACCCGGTCGTTTTTCTTTCTCCTCCATTAACCTGCTACACTCTGTTCGCGCGACGGGCCTTTTCCTTCTCTTTTCGATCTGGCGAACACGGCCAGATCGGCGCGGGTCTGCCACTCGCCGGACATTATCGATATCCGGCGATAGTTTCTCCTTTCCTCTCGTTGCCCGCGATCTCTTTCACGATCGCGAGATCACCGGTCTCGCAGGATCGATGGAAAGCATTAATTTTAGTTGATAAAGTAGAGACCGCCGGTGGCATAGCACGGATAGATAGCTCTCGATCGTTGAATCCGCCGCTGAACGGCTTTGGCCTCTTCTAAAGTCAAGGTCATTCCGCAGGAATATTCGCGAGTGACTATCTCGCCCATTTCGATCGCGCGAAAGTCGTGTGTCGTTCAAGGATACACCGAAAAGCGGGATAATTAATCCGGCCGCGGCCGAAGGTTCCTGCGATTCTCCAAAATGGACGCCCTTCCTCCGCAAGGCCTTTGTTGTTCGCCGATTACGTTATCGTACCTCACGCGCCACGCTCGTCGCTCCTTTCTCATCTCGATCTTCGGCTTGGCGATTTTCCAGCCTGACCTTGAATTAATTATAGATCCCCTCGAAGGATGACCGAAAGTTCGCCGGTTCTCCACGATCCTCCGCGTAAAAGTGTAACGCTTTTGCCGAAGCTGCGTCACTTTCATCTCGCGTTCCGTCGACCGAGAATTTGACACGTTTACCGGTGAAACCAGCACGGTAAAATCTTCCGAGTATCCGTTACGATCTCCTCGAACTTGATCTCGGTGAACCAGCGCTAGGTGAATAATATTCAAAATGGACGAAAGGCCGAAGGTTTTCCGCGAGAACGACGCGTATGTTTCCGACGAACGCGGTTATGTCAGAACGCAACGATAGTTTCGACCTTTAGCACATCCTTTAGGCAGATGGTGTCAAGGATGTGCGCGAGGTGTGCGCGCCATCCGATCAGAAATTATGCGACTACCTGGGCGTAACGCGAACCGGTTGCTTTTTTTCTCTGCGCGCTGAAATAAATCCACCGTTTTCGTTTGCCCGTCACGTTTTCGTTCCCCGTCCATTGCACTTTCTTCGCTCCTCCAGGCGTACGGTTACGTGAGTATTTGGCGATCGTTTCGCGTGATCGCATCATCGCGATATTCCTCTCTTTTTCGACCGGCCACTTCCGGTTTCGTCGGTTGCCGGCCACGTTAACGGCTTTAGAAAGTGCACGTGGTAAAAGTCGGCGACGTTGGCAAAAGGGACTCGCGAATTCTCTCTGTGGTCGTATGCCGATCACTCGCGAGGCTTGCGTCACGACTCGCTGGTAACTCTTCTTCGAAAGGATCGATCGGCGGAAGGCCGGTTCTACTTGGAAATTGAATTCGACCGCATCGAATTGTCCGCAGCTGCTATTATCTAACCCGTTGTAGCCTCCTCTGCTAACCTTGAATCTCTCCCGTGATCTCGAGTGGCTCGGCAAACGGTTAAATAAAGTATCCAGCTAGGTGGATGGGTCCGACTCGAGTCGATCCGACGATCATCTTCGTCTAGACTATGCTCCACGCAAATTCTCTCCGCGATCCACGGTTTCCACCACGAAAGAACCGATCCTCTCGAGGTTTCTGGAACCTCGACGCGAAGCTATCTCTCAGTCGTCGTGTGCGAAAGGACGAAATGATCGAGCTACGTAGATCGGCGATCGATCGTCCCGAGGCGGCTGCGAGGTTTACTCGAGCGTACGTGATACCCGAGGTGCAGTGAATTCGAGCAGACACTTTCTGTGACAAGTATATACACGGTAGAAGTTCGCTGGCTCGGATCCGGTTTTGCGACGCGAGTGCGTGCTTTCACCGGGACGTCGAAACCGTCGAGATGTGCAAAAAGGATCCTAGGATGACGATGATTAAGCGGCGAAAACGGGTCGCGAGTGCGGCGGGACGATGTGAGTGAGTGAGCAGTTTCGGAAAACGCATCGGCCTGCTGAGAGGGGAAAAAAGAGGATAGCAGTGACGGACAGAGTGTGGATCCTTTGGTGGTGAACCCCGCGGACCACGGACAGCGTCATCGTCTCTGGATGTAACGCAAGTACCTATTTTTACCAGCGAACCGACCACCTGTCGGTATCATTGCGTCAGTCCTGTCGGCGGTGTAAAAATATCCGTGATTAAGGGAAATGAGATTGTAAATTCGCAAAAGTCATGCAATCGAGATTGCTATCTAGCGGATGCTGAAAAGAAGCGATAACTCAACAGGTTTTCTCACTTATCGAATTTACTTTTCTTCTCGTTTTAGAGCGACACTAGTTTTGTTTTCCCATCGCACAGGTTGCTCGGAGATAGACGAACGATTCTTTTTCAATTTTTAATAACGGACCGACCACCTGTCGGCATCATGGCGTCACTCCTGTCAGGAGGCTGAAAATATACACGCGCGATTAAGGCAGTCGAGATTTTAAATTCGCAAAAACCGTGCCATCGATTTTGTCCTTTTTCCTTTCTACTTTAGAGCAAGCTTTTATTTTTCCTTACAGGTTGCACGAAATATTCGAAGATAGATGGAGGGCTTTTTTTAAATTTTTACCCGTGGACCGACCACCTGCCGGTACCTTTGCGTCTGGCCTGTCGAGAGTATAAAAACTGTGATTTAGGGAACCGAAATTTTAAATTCGCGAGAGTCATCCCGCCGAGATTGCGATCTAGGGAATCCTAAAAAGGGGGATGATTCTACGAGCTTCTTTGGTATCCTTTTTCGATCCCCTATGATTTAGGAAACCATTTTCCTAACTTGGATATTTACTCGCGATGCTGATAACATTTCATCGTACTTAATTATTGTAACTCAACTGAATGTCAAACAGACAAATAGCACTTTTTATCCGTTTCTTCCAAGGGAACTTGAAAATTCCAGTCACGGAGGGTCAAGAATCATAGAGGGTGTTCCAAGACAAAATTGCCGAGGACCCTATCTTCTTTGTCATGCCGTTTCATTACGTGAAAGGTAAAAGAAGAGAATCGAATGTGAGAAAAAGCGTTACCTTCGCGCAACCCGACACAGGTGTGCGTAACTCGGTGGTAACGAAGTCCAAAGGGAAAAGTCCGTGACCTTAAATCGCGCGCAAGAAGAAGAATAAACATATCGCTTTTTCTTTCGGCAGACTCGGGACAAAAAGATATCGAAACAACTTTCCCTCCGTTGCTTCACGAAATCGTTAATTTAAGCGTTACCTGAAACGTCACTGCGCGCGAATAGGAGGACGATGACGCGTAAGCTTGAGCTCACCTGCCGGTTGGAACACCGCGTAGATGATTGGTTAGGCCATTTGTTTGCGGAGGTTCCACGGAATCCGTCGTTCCCGCGTCTGAGCAGAATGCGGGAGCCCATTTTCACGAACAGCGACCACCGATCCTGGTATTCGAACGCCATCGGGAGGAGGCTCCATTATCTTGCAAATGCATTCCGAATACATTATGCGATCATTTGCTTCTGGCCCGTGCTCGCCAGCACGTCCTGCGACCGGCTAAAATCGATTACACCGGTGTTCGTTTCCTGGAATTCCTCGAGTTGTTGGCTGGCGAACAGCATTCAGAAGGAAAGATGCACAATGAAGCCATATTCGCCGTGGAGACCGGTATTTTAGCGTTCGGCGCGGCGATTCGCGGCCATTAAAACGTGACCGTGCAAATGCGAGCAACGTTTTGCTCGTTCACCGTATTATCTCTCTCTCGGGTGGAATAGAAAGAAGGGGTAGTGAGAGAGAGGGGGGAGTAAAAAAGAGGAAAAAAGGTAAAGAAAGAGCGCATCCGATAGAGTTTTCGAAAGCGAGAGTTCGATTCATGGGATGATTTACGCGATACTTTATGCTTATTGAGCTCGTTCGAACGGCACCGCAGCTATTACGCGATTAGTACGTCTGTTACCGTGAAGTTCCCAGTACACCGACGAGATATTCATTGACGTTCAATTTCCTATTTGTTTCTATCAACGACCAGTCGCCGGTGAAAACTCAATAGAACCTATTACTTTCCTGCGACGCCGATCCTTTTCTTATGTCACCGCGATCTAGACCGGCATGGCGCGGCGTGGCGGGGCGCGTTCGATCCACGTCGATCGACAGCGAAAGGCATTGTCGAGGTCACGGTGCACGGGTCCCCCGTTTTCCCGGTCGCGGCTCGAAACCATGGAAATTGGAGCAAATGCGTGGGTATGGCTGTGGGTCGGCCGTGGGTTACTCAATCTTCGCGATCTTGACGACGCGTGTTCTAAATAAGATCGGATAAGCGACAGAGACGCGCCATTTGCGTCCTCAGATCCGATTATTAGGCCCGATCCAGATGCAACCTACGAGGTGCATGACGCCGTTGTCGATTATGTTTGACGGTATCGTTGGATCTTCGACGGACGAGCTGGATGAAGATCGTAGATCCTTTCAGGCCACGGATCGGCAATAATAAATCCGATGACGCACGACGTTCTCGTTCGGCAGATTCTAGCGCGTGATAGGACGAGAGAAAAGAATGGGAGGAACTCGCGGTTACTTGCATTTGAAATTATGATTTTACTTGGCTCGAGTGTCGTTCGAAACGACTGGAATGGCTAAACGAATGCCTGGAATCGCGAGTCCTCTGCGAGTGATCTCGTTCGCGATGGCGGCTGGAATGATCAGCGCGTACCCGGAGCCTCGTGCTAAAATACGCGAATGAAATGCTGCGAGCGGGTGATCTCGGTATATTTATTCGAGAAACTCTCGCCGTCCGAGTGGAATTGAAGAGTCAGTGAAATCTCCGTGTTTAAACTTTCCTTCGAAATCGCAGTCGCGTATAGGCACGAGTGTCGTGGAAATCGCTGCGACTGGCCTTTGCGTGTCGTGCATGCGCAGGAAAGGTAAAAAAGCGCGTGGAATTTTTCGTGCATTAGCTGTAACCTCGTTTGAACTCCGTGATGACAGGTGGCTCGGTTGCGTAATCGAGAATGTGTATCGCACGCGAAACGCGCGCGTTTCAGACGAGCTTCGGTCGTCGCATCCTTCCGCCCTCGTCTCTGCTGGAAATAATTAATAAGCGCAACGCGGACTCATCCTTGGCAGCGTTTAATTATTCGACTAGGCGTACACGGGCTTGGGAACGTTGGCATTGCGACGAGAGAACGGAGGAACCGGATGGAGGGAAGCAGAAATCGATCGGCGTCGATCGACGTAGATTTTCCACGTGGAATTTATTCGCCATTGTCGGCGGGGAAACCGAGATGGCGTCTACGTTTCTTACTGCCAGGTGCAAACTGTTGGGAATACAAACGGGAAGATAGGAAGCGTACAGGGAAATCTAGATTTTCACGAGTTGCGAGTTCGTGTGAAAATCTCTGGATAATTAAGGAAGTGCAATTAAGCCCTCCTTCATCGGGACACGGTCTTGCTTCAGCTGGTAATTTTCTGTCGCATGATACCGAGTCGTTATTATACCCGGAATCGCAGTAACCCGACGTCTTTCTTCTTTTCGTCCTCCTCTCTTTCGCCTCTGACTATGTAACAAGAAATTCAAGCATACACGACCACGAAAAGCAAAGTTTCAGTCGGTTCCCGCGATTGTTCTTCGCGGCAACAGCACACATTCCACGGTGGAGTTAAGGTCGTTGCAGGGATATTAAATTCTGCAGTTTCTGTTTTTCTAACCGGTATAGAAGATTTAATTCAATCGTAGACTTTCATGGGCACTCGGGGAAAAATCGAAGCTTCTGACTGGCGTAATGAGCTGAAGCGCGCGCGTTAGCAACGCGTAGGCAAGGGACGAGATCGAGGGACGCTTTTTGCCAGCGTGCCTCGGAAGATGAAAAGTCATGAAAACGCTCGGCGAACGGGGCTCCTGTATAATCTCTGCATATTTATGAGTTTCGCAAGTAATATTTAACTTGGACTTCATTCAATTATGCAGCTCCGGGCGGTTTCCTCGGCCCAATTGCATCTTTGCCGCGCTCCTCTATTACGAATGCGCGGACACGTTCGAGATGGCCGATTGCATCGATTGGTCGCACCATCTTCCGCAGGAAACACGATCTTCCTCGAGTCACTGATTTCGCGTGAAAAAGTGCCAAGGTTGATCGATAAATCGCGAAATTTATATAAACGCGAAACTCGCGTTTCCATCTCGTCCTTGGTGCCCATCGCAACCACGATCCTTCGAGATGGGGCGGTCAGAGAGGCTGCTTTCCGTCCAAACTGTTTACCGCCTCGAAGAGGCCCATTAGGTTAATTAAATCATGGCTGTCCCAGGCTCGAGCCTGGCCCACACGAAATCACTGGCTGGCTACCGTATAATAAATACGATCATGCGTGCGAACGATAGAACACCACAGTGGAGCGATGATGATTAACCGGTCGATCGGTTAGACCGGTATCCACGTCAAGCAACGCGAAAGTGGCGAGGTGCGGTCGTCCATTGCCGATTATAGGCATCCTTCGTTTCTCAGACGCCACTCGTTCCTTCTCCCTTTTTCCTCGTCCAACTTGTCTACGAGAGAGAAAGGAAAAGAGAGTGTATCCGTTACAGTCAGCGTCGAGACGAATGTAAGCTCGCGTTCGAGTGTAAATTTCTACGTGCACACGCGCGTGTACCTGGCATCTTTCTCCCGTCCTGCCCAGCTTTTCCCGGCCAGCATTTTTCTGGTCACGAATGAGTACATCTCGCGACCTTCTACGTAGCATGCCCGCAGGTATCATTCCGGAATGGGGGAAGAAGTCGAGGAACATCGGTGTACATTAGACAGCATCCTCCGCGTCGAATCGTTAATTATCAAAGGATTCACCTTATAATTTATGGCACCATCCCCTTCAAACGTCTCCCCCCTCGAGCGAGTGCATGTTCTCGCGAGAAATTTATAAATGCTCGCCTCGGCTTACGAGAGAAGGAGGAAATATTAGAATTCTTCCATTTTTGTTTCACTCTGGGAGGTACAAGTCGAGGTACCGAGTTCTCCGTTACCGAAGATTCCGGACCGCTCAGACCGTGGGTAAAATTCGATTGGAAGGTAGAGGTCGTTTGGAAAATGTCGACGACCCATGACAACCGTAATTTTATCGAGGAAAATATCAAGAAATTTAATTTTCTCGACTGCTTAATTAACCATGATAAGAACGTGGGAGAAGAAGAGAAACAACCGGTATCCACGCTCTTGGATATATTTTCCACGCCGTTGTCTCTCCTTCTCTTCCCCTCGGACTATCTCTGCGCTGTTTTCTTTTCCTTTTTCCTGCCCCCGATGCAGCCGCGTATTCTGCTAGCTCGTGTATCGCGATCCTCGGAAGCAGAATATTCTTCGACCTTTCGCGGCCACCGAGTGTAGGCGCCATTACTTGCCTCCGGGTCTCCCTTCTCCCTTCTTCTTCATCGTCTTCTTCTTCCTCCCTTCCTGCTCATCCTTCGTCTCTTCTTCTTCTTCTTCTACTACTACTTCTACAACTACTCACGCCGTTTCTCCTTCTTCTTCTTATCTTGTCGGTCTCTACGAGTCAAGGACCGTTCTCAAGGAGGTCGCTCCTTTTAACTGGGCGTGTAGCTGTAGTACACGTTTTCCTTTGTCTCCGGGAATCGCTTTCGTATCGCGCCTGTTACGTCGCCAGACGTTTCCCTCCGATGTTGCTTTCCCTCCACGGCGCTTTTCTTCGACCTCGCGTGCGTCCATCGTCGAGGAAGAAAGCCGAAACGGGGGACGTTTTAATTTTCGATTAAGAATGCTTTACTCTCGGCCGTATACCGCATCGAAATTTTCTTGCTTTCTAAAATACTAATTACTCGCAGCCATTTAAGCATGCACCACGCACGCGAAGCTTCATCTCCGTTTTCAACGATCACGCGCCCCTCTCGTGCTTCCAGCGTGAATACCAATTTTGGTCGATCATCGTAATGTCCAGTCCCGCTTTTACCTGCCATTATTCCCGGGGAAAAGAGAGCAACACGCCAAGACTATACTTAGCGACCGATATTAGTTGGCTCTGAATTTTTTTATGCCGCTCGTGGTAATCGATTCTCGCTGAGTAACCCCGTAGGTCAGGATGTCATGGTCATTGGCTTCGCAGAACGGAGATATCATCGCGTACCTGCGAGCAAAGTGGTTCGTAATCGAGGAACACCTGTAAAGCAACGATATACGGCCAAGTTAATAGCCCGAGTAAATTTAATCATATCGATTCCTCAAGCTCCTCTTCCTCGTTCCACGCCACCTCGCAACGCCACCGCGAAGCTCGCCAGCTCCAGTCGCGAGGGTTCTCGGTAACGATTACGCGGATGGCACGTCTGGAAGTGTCACTTTTGCTTTTCTCAGTGCTTCTGGAAACTAGTTTGTCACGTTTCTTTCGAACGCACCGGGGCGTTCGAGTATCTGGTCGATCTGGATTATTGCGATCACCGCTTCCAGTTCGACCGCACCTCGCGGATCTTCTTCCCCTCGTTGTTGCATTATCGTGCGCATTCTCCACGGGAACCAACCGCGCGATTATTAATACGATTCCAAGTATCCGTACGTTTAACGTCGGCCTATCTCTCGGAACGGTCAGAACGAAAACATCCCGATGGACTACGGTTCTTTAATTGCGATCGGTGCACGTAAAAACGGGGACCCTCCGATCATCAGCTGGCCTTTAAATACGCGCGCCGAATTTGCATAGAAATAATAGGTTTGCGCAGTACCCGAGCGTAGTACCCGACGCACGACTAATTTCTAGCTGGATGTTTGCCTAACTGTAAAATCGCGTCACGTCTGTTTACGAATTCGCGGCAACCTGCTATTCGAAAGCTCGCCAACGGACTTGCAAATGCGGCGGGTGTTGAGGTTCCGCGTCTTCTGCTTCTTGCATCACGTCGGGGGGAAAAGAACGTCGGAAGAACGGAATTACGGGAACGATTACCGGTCTATGCAAAGCGTGAATCGATTTGTACCGTTGCCTTCGGTAATGAAATTACCAGCGATTGCGTAAAAACGTCGGGAGAGCGAACGAGCCGCGTTACGTAAATTTATATTGGCAGAGCAAACGCGGAGGTATTGAAACGAGGACGTGGCTCTCTGTTCGGAGAGCAAACAAAACCTCTCTTCTTCTTCCTTCGCAGAGGAAGCTTCGAGTGTGACCTCTGGCTTCGTAGGCCGAGAGTTGTACCCGGGCGAAAAGTGGCTGACATAACTCAAACGCGGTTCTATTCGTTGCTATCGTACAGCCTAGGCTTGATTAACTCGCAGAGGAGCTCGTTTAAAATCGAACTCGCGGACAGGGGCAAAGTATCGTGTGGCTATAAACGGCGAGAACATGGTCACTCGGATAAATATAAAATCGCATAAATTAGTATGACTAAACGCGTCTAAACCACAGTTCCTCGACAATGGGTCGTCAGCATCATCGCTCAATGTCGTCGGTGACAGGAATGGGAAAGAAATGGCGGCGGGTTATCCAACGTAGATACCACGAACCCTATATACGACTAATAAAATTCCGGCATAGCTCGGTTGCCGGAAGACGTTAACAGAAGCCTCAATCATCGTCATGGAGCGTCTCGGCACCGTTCAGCCTTCGAGCATGCTTGTTTATGCCGCGATTGATTGTTTAGGATAAACAGCAATGATGAATGTCCACTGGAAGCGGCAACGAGCTCTGCGGCTCGCTCGCACCGGCACAATTTCCACTAATAATAATTCTCGCGCGTCGTCTAGCACGTTCATGATCGTAGACCATGCAGGATCCGACCTTCCACCCTTTAACGGTTACGATGCAATTATTCGAGCTCGGAGATGGCTGTGCCATAGGTCGCGGCGTAAATTACTTTTCGAGCCGCTTTCCGCGGTTCCGTTACGCGAGCGCGTGTACACGCGCGAGCGCACGGTCATTACGAGAATGATTTTATTATTTCATTGAGCGAGCACGCGGTGACTCTAATAACGAGTCATTACGCGACCCGATGTTTCCTTTCGTCGTGTCTCTCGCGTTGCTGCAGCCAGCTACGCCTTGTATCGATTTCTCGACCTGACCTTGCGGTTTCTTCGGCAACTGCGATTTTTCCCGTCATCGCGATGGAATCCGAAAGACGGGAATTTCAAATTGCGAATATCGCGCGGGACGGATAAACAGCGATACGTCAAGCGTTTTATGCGGAGAGGCTGGTTTCATTTCCTAGATATTTCCTGCAGGTGTGTGGCAAATATCGAGCCGATCGATGAGTCGCGTAACGTTGCAGTGTGAGAAACGAGTCGAACGGGATGATGATACGTATTTTAAAATTCCGAAAGTTTCCACCGGAGTCTCGCGCCTTGCTCATTACGAAAGTTCGGTAAAAATGAACGTTCGCCGGGGTCTTCGGAGGCTCGGAGAACGAGATGGACGCGTGAATCGGTTCTTGGAAACGGTTGACCCCAATTCTATGCTAAAAGCTCGTTCTACCAGGGTACAGGTGGAAACGAATCGATCGCAGATAGCCGGCGGATAATTCCCGTTTATCCGGTAATCTATTTCCCGTTCCGACGAGGTGCGTCTTACAATGAAAAAATAGCCAGCGGCGCGAGAAACGTTAGAACGGTGAATTTTCGCAACGATCAATTTGTTCGCTTAACAATCGGCAACACGTGTTAGACGGCGATCAGGAAAATTGCTGTAATTTTACCGTTTTGCAGTAGTCATCCAGGCGTGCGTACGCGCTTCGTCCAAACCGATAATAACGCCGCCGTTTCAGCGCGAGTCGTGCACCTTAAGTGGTCCATCGAGCCGCGATACGAGTTATTATCCGCCACTTTGCGTTTCGTACTCGCCGTTGCTCGCGCGTATCCTCTCCGAGTAATTTTAATTCGAGATTTATTTTTGCCAAGATGCGCGCCGTTTCGACAGGAAACGTATACGAGGCAACGTGCCGAAGACATTCCTGGGATAACAATGTACTCCGCTCGATGTTCGCTGGTCGTTGGAAAATTCTCTGCTTCGTTCCTGGCCGCCGCTCCCGGGGCAGCTGTGGCATCGTTCGTCGTGAAAGTCGATGAATCGTGAGATGAAAACGGCGCAGAAGTAAAAGTAGTCGGGGATACTTTATTTATCGTGGGTCGAGATCGAGGAACGATCTCGTGTTACGTGGTAATGAAACTAGGTGCGCGAGTGCTTGGCGAATAACCAGTGACACGTTCGCGTAGCGCCTTAAGTGGACGGGGCCGGAGAGTTCAATGCTTGCAGAGGCGGTGAGCGCGCGCCAGGCAGTGGTAATCGATTACAATCGTGTCACCAGTCTTTCCATATTTAGGGAAAGCATCCGTTAAGTTATTGCGTGTGCACCACGTGGAAATATTCCGTGATGCATTTGCGACAGGAGGAAACGAAGGTCGATAAAATTCGCGTTAACCGGATGAAAGTATCGTCCTTGTTAAAGTATGCCGCAGAGATGACCGGAGTCTCATGGATGTCGATCGACCATAGAACCTACATGCGTTTATCGGGTCTTATCCGACAGATTCTCACGGATTGAACAACCAGAACGTCTTACCGTTAGCGGGATACGTGCTCGTGGGAAAAAATGGCGGGACTCACGCGAGAAAATCGTTACGTTTAATATAGCGATAGCAGGATCGTCGCGTACGTTGGATAAATTGCTGATTAAAATAAATGGAAGATTAGAGGGAAAATAATCGTCTTTACGACATAATCCGACCGTCAGCCGGGACGTCTCCATCGCGGACAGAAAGTTTTATCGCGGGGAGGCTTAAAACTGCTTACAACGTCGATAATTGGTATTTTACGCCGCTTCGGTAATTAGCGTGCCTCGGCCAGCTATCGTTAAACAACTTTCATGGTTGATAAGCTCGAGGATTATGCGTCGGTGGGTTCTTTCGTCTCTCTGCGATTTCTCGGCGCACACGGTACCGATGGGGTATTCGGAACGACTTCGTTTGCACGCGTTGTTGGCGCTGCGTCGCGAATCGCTTGAAACGCGTACCTACGATGGATGGATTTGTTCGACTGTGCCAGTAGATCGACTTCGGAACATCATGCTAGAAAATTACTTGCTTATCTCTATTATGCAGCGTACCGATACAGATCTTATTATCCCGAGAGGAATCAGAGTGTGAAGTTCTGCTCTCTTCATGAATTAACATCGTAGATGAAACACGGTATATATACTGCGTTATTCGATAATCCCGTATAGTCCAACAATTACGTAACGAACGAACGCACTTTTGCAACGATTTGATAGAGGTGCGTTCGAATGGCGTCTGCTCGTCACCCGATCCAGACGATTCCATCCGGTATCGAGGTCAGAGAGACGAAACCTTGGCTCCCATTCGCGAGTCCACGCGTAGCAGGTATACCACCTGGCTTTCCCGCGTTTTTCTCACGTCCTACGCGCGGCGTTCACCCGCGTTCCTTTTAATCGTCATGCCACGCATTAATTTGCCATTGCCGCGTGCGTCGTCGCCTTGTCCCTGCCAAACATGGTATTCCGATCGTCGAATGTGACGCACCGCGACGTAATTCACCACGAGGGCCACCGATAGAGCGATTTACGCCGCACGATCGCGAGATGTCCGGAGCGAAGGCGGACCTTAGGGAAACACGGCCGACGTAATTGTTCGTCCGTTCGAAGCGGGTTGAACGCACCGAGGAGAATTTCGATCGCTTCGGGACGTCGACACGCGGGAGTTGCACGCGGAACCGTTTGCCTCGACTGGCACGGGCTTGGGAGATGCTCGCGTTACGACGGACCTTTACTGTTAGACATCCACTTTACGACGCCGGGCGTCTCTCTCCAGGTGGATCGTAACAGCGCGGGCCAGCGCGAAATCCGTGGAAAACGTAACGGTATCGAAAAGGCGCGTAACTTCGCGGCTCGACGCTCCCCGCTAAGCTTTATTTATACCTCGCCATTCCACCGAGCTGTGACGTGTAGACGTTTCGCAGCTCTTGACTCGATCCAGGTTGAAACTCCGCGCAAGAAGCAAAGAGGCGAGCGAATTTCGAAACACCGTAGACCCAAGAACAGCTAGATCCCGGTGATCGTGCCGATTTTTCGCGCCTTTCGGTCAGATAACGTACTCCGCGTACTCCGCGCCGAAGGTTGACGTTGGAGATTTAATTCGCTGGAAACAAAGTCGGAGATAAATGTTTCATTAGCATTCGCCTGATGACGCAAGCCACCGTTAAACAATGGCCGCGCGAGTTTCAGTTCGTGGCCGCTTTCCACGTTCCGGTGTCGGGCTTTCGCGAAAAACAGACACGTCCCGCGAGCCGCCGCGACGCCTCCGACCCCGGCTGCTGGACGGAATCGTTCGTTGCCTCTGCTACTTCCTGAGTCCCCGCTCGCATACGAATGAGCGTTGTTCCGCAGCGCCTCGTGGCGGAGTCGACGAAAAAAAGGAACGATGATCGATCGAAGGTTTCCTTTGCGCAGGGTATAATCTGCACCGAGGTGTCGTAAAATATAGTCATTGAGCAAGTTTAGCAGCTGAGAGGCTAGTAAGTGGACAGTGGCTGAGAGAACCTGTAAATACAGGAATATAGGCGACCGAGGGGGCTAAATCGTGGATGAAAAATCCGCTCGCATCGCGCGTTTCTAGAACGCGTCGCAGCTGTGTGTATAGCGCGACTAAAATTACTCGATCATTTCGTATATCCTACCTGTTTTTGTCCACGTTGGAACAGGTTAGCCGACAACGATGATACTGATCGAAATATTCAACGTTGTTTGAGAAAGCACCGAGAGCCTTGGAGAAAAATTCGAGCAAAATTAACGACCCACTGTGGTATTACGTCGAAAGGAAACGAGATATTCGAGGTGATCGAGTTATTTTCTTCACCCATACCCCAGTAATGCCAAAGTGATACCGAAGCAATGCTCGAGCAATGCCCAAGCAAACTCAACGGACACGATGACGACGAGGTGCCGCCGGCGCAGATTGCATCGGAGGGCCAACGAAAATATGTCGGATTCGGTTCCGATGGCCGAGAATGGGCGATGAGAGGCCCACGCGTTACGCCACTTTAGTTTGTACTCGGAGCAACCCGAAGAACTTTCACTTCGCAACGGAATAATTCTGTCTCGCCTGGTTCGGCCGCTCTCCCGTTGTTGTTGGCTCGCGGTGGGCGTAAGTTTTAGGCCCGAATCACTTGCCGGCTTTTATACCGCGTTGATTCATGCCGGATGTTGCCACAGGCGAGCACGATGGACGCCGTGTCGTGTCCGGAATAGGAATTTCCTAACGCGCTGCAACCGAGGCTGACTCGGTTCGCACGCGCATCGTCGGCCGCTTCCTCTTCTTCTTAAAATAGCGATATCTTCATCGATCCTCGTTTCGCTCGCAAATGGCGTTTAAACGCGCCGTTTAATATGGCGCCGTGACCCAATATGGCGGCGGCCGGAGCCGACTCGAGGCGTCGCTTAAACGATTAACTCGTAACGCGATTAACCCGCGCGAACAGATCTCGGATACGTTTCAGAGGTAATTCGAGCCCGCAGAGTAAAGTTTGGTTATCGAATGGTAATGAAGCAGCTGGTCCGGTTTCAAGATTTCATTCGACGCGTATTTCAATAGCGTTCATCGATTAGGCTGCGTGTCCGTGATGAGGAAACGCTAATGGCCGGCGCGTAATCGATCATCGAGCATAAGGCGTTCGCCTAAAGCCAGGATGTTGACCCGGGCTATTCGAGGATCGTTATGAAACGACGTTAATTAACCGGTGTCTGGCAGCGCGAATAGTGGAAGTAATTCGCGATAAGGTATATCGCAAATTACACCAACTATCGCGACGATTATGTCAAATCGCGGTAGACGTCAGGGTCAACGCTTCGAAGCTATTAGATAGAGGAAAAAGTTAAAGACTTTAACGAGCGACGAATATTCTTGAATTTCAATGAGAATTCCTGGCGAAACTGAATTTCTCGGCTGGCCCGAATACAAGCGGAACTACGCGCGACTTTTTCGCGGGCGTGAAAGAAATTTCGCTCGATTTGCGAAATTTCTTATTCAACGGGACTCGACATTCGGTCGACCCAGCGAGTAGAAATCTAGGATCGACGATCCTCGTTCGAGGGAACCGTTACGTCGTTTCGAAGCACACGAATTCGTGTCGGTCGCCGAGGACAAAGTTTCGCTTGCATTTCTCCTTTTCCCGCGCGGATCGAATCGGTTTTGCAACAGATACGCGTGATCAAGGCGAGGAAGAGTCAGCCGCCGTGTCATTTCTTACCGTTAAATGGCACAGCGATTAATAAATATTCATCTCCTCGCCCGTACAGCGCTGCGCGTGCACTTTTGCGCGTCTGAACGCTTAGCCGCGGCGAAAAGGCGAATAGCGTAATAATTAAGGCTGTGTTTCAAGCTCGACGTCTCTCGCTAAGTACCTAACTGTATCCCGAGGCGTTGCTCTGCGACTAAAATTTAAAGTCTCGTGGAAAAAGTCGGTCGCCGCGGAGCGTCACCTATCTTCAGCTTCTTATGAGAAATTGCGCTTGCATGCGCGCAAGAAAAATAACTTGCAACATAATTATATGGATTATGCGTTCATTAGAATTTATCGAGCAAGTAGTTAACGTCGTAATAAAACGAATACTTTCCCAGGTGCCCATAATATTAGCCCGAAAGGAGAAATTTCTCTTCGACACGTGCTATCTCTGAGACCCTCGGAGCAAAACGCGTGGGACGATCTCCACGACCACGTAGATTAAAACGAGAAAAATAGCACAGGCGGTATCGGAACAGGCGGTCTTGTGTCACATTTAAACACTTTCACGACGACGAAGGAGCAACGCAGCTTCCATGGAACGATCTTGATACGTAGGCGACTCGAGGAAAGAATCGCATCGATATTATCTGACGAACAGGATCGTTATCCTTGGGAACGGTGCTCGTTCGCTGCATTATAATTATACCGACCGATTAAGTCATCGGTCAGAGTCTATGGACACGTCCGACGATCAGAATGTCGAAATCGAGATGACTTGGTCGAAATCGAGCTAACCACCTCGATAAATAAGGAGGGAAATCAGGAGCAGCGATGGGCCGTGAGTTTTGTCACTTTCGAGGTCCTTTCGCCTCGATCTCGCTACGACTAATTGCAAGATCGAGCATTTCGAAGTGGGTCACGGGAAAGGACTTCGACGAATTCTGCATTAACCCGTTCCTCCTTCGCGGCTGTCGCAATACAAACGCGTGGGAGTTTCGCGTTATTGGCACGGGAGATACATATGTGCAGAGGCACGCGTGTCACCGTGGCTGTGACGCGTGTGCGACGCCGACTAATTGATAGGTTTTGTCATCGTTTCCTTCTGTCTACCTACCGGATGATATCATTGACACGGTAACACATTTCACGGCGATACCTTTACCGAGCGCCGCGATAATGTTGCACGCGGCCATTTGCATAAAGCGAATGCATGCGAGAGTTGCACATGTGGATGCTCCGTTCCGTTCACCGGTGCAAAAATAATTTCCCCTGAAAAAAGAAGTGGATCGTCATTTCTCAACCTCGTTTCCCGGCCTCCTTCATCCCGGCAGAATTTCTGTCGGCCACGACGGGACAACGTTATCCCATTCGCTAGTTATCCAGTTAAATACCAATGCGAATGGTACAACTCCGTTACATCGTACCATTTGCAGGCTGCTTCCGGGAGTGGTTCGCACGGAGTTGCGGAAATGACGCGGTATCGTTGCATCTGAAATTCGTGGCCGACGAGGAGGGTGGCCAATTTCCGTGACGGAAATTTAGCGTCGAGGGTTGGCTGGTCTCTAGCAGCTTGTCAGCTGCCTGGCCATTCGTCCTCGTGGAGTTAAGGGTACGAGAGGAGGCACCGATGGTAGGTGCGAGCAGGATGCTCACGCTGGCCACAGGTGCATCGCACTCGCACGCTCTCCTTTATTACGTTCCTCCGAGTCGGTCTCTCTCTTTTCCGTCCCCCTTACACTCACCTTGATCCTCTTGCTCGTTAGTAGGCTCAAGACGTAGCAAGGTGTATGCCACGTCGTATTATCCTAAATTCTTGTTTACGTACTTTCACGAGACGTGTGTGGGATTCGTGAAGCCACGGGGAAGAGTACGTTCGAGCTTGGTGATCGACGGTTTCGAATGCTTCGTTCTCGCTAATTCAATAAGGAAACGGTAATACGGAGCGTAGTAATAGCTGCAAAGCACTTAGATGTAATTCGAAAGAAAAAGCGAGGAGTAGAAATGAGCGTGATTCTTCGATTCTTCGAGCTTTCTCACGAAACCTTGGCAGACCGCGAGTTCGTGACGAATCTTTATCAAGATCAAGGCTAAATCGGTAGAGAAAAACTCGCAAGACGAGGAATCAAATGGCCATCTCTGCTAGTTTTGCTCTCTCCTTTTTCACCCTTCGTTCTGCCTCCTTTCCGCTAGTTTCTCCGTTCTCGTCTTCTCGCGGACTCGCTTGTTCATCCCTCCTCTCTCCCTCTCTCTTTATCCCTTCTTCTCGTAGTCTCTCGAACGTTTTCCCTCGCGATCTTCCTCCTTTTTCCAGCCGTCTTCACCGCCGGTTTCCTCCTCATGTTCGTTTTTCCTGGCCATCTTTCTGCGTTCCTTCTGCTCGTTCCCCTAATTGTCCTTCTCTTTTTCCCCGTCGACGTTCCACCGAGCCGCTCTCTCGTGCGTTCTCGATCGTTCCTCTCTCGCCTTCTCCCTCCGTGGTGAATCCTCTTCCCTGCACGTACAGTCGTTAACATTTCGCCGCGCGGTTGATCGCCAGCCCTGACTTATTGTGCGACGTGCCGGGCTCTACGCTCGCGTACGATGCGTCCGCTCCGTGCGTTCGCCATAAGCCGCCGTTGCACGTGAAGGACGCCTTCCGCGAATCGCGTGCACTCGCGTCCCTTGAAAATTCCGCTTCCGGTGCGTCGTCTTGTAATCTTCATCGACGATTGGCCGGGCGACCGAGAGAGCAAAGTATCGCGAAAGTCTCGCAAAGGTATCGCAAAGGTATCGCAAAGGTATCACAAAGGTGTTTCGCGTGCACTCGCGTCCCTTGAAAATTCCGCTTCCGGTGCGTCGTCTTGTAATCTTCATCGACGGTTGGCCGGGCGACCGAGAGAGCAAAGTATCGCGAAAGTCTCGCAAAGGTATCGCAAAGGTGTTGCGAAGGCATTGCCAAACTATCGCAAAGGTATCGCGAAGGTATCACAAAGGTGTCGCGAATGCATTGCCAAAGTATCGCAAAGGTATCGCGAAGGTATCGCAAAGCTATCACAAAAGTGTTGCGAAGGCATTGCCAAACTATCGCGAAGGCATTGCCAAACTATCGCAAAGGTATCGCGAAGGTATCGCAAAGGTGTCGCGAAGGCATTGCCAAACTATCGCGAAGGCATTGCCAAACTATGGCAAAAGTATCGCGAAGGTATCGCGAAGGTATCACAAAGATGTCGCGAAGGCATTTCCAAAGTATCGCGAAAGCGTTACCAAAGTGTCACAAGGGTATCACGAGGGTATAACAAAGGTATCACAAAGGTGTCGCGAAGGCATTGCCAAAGTGTCGCAAAGGTATCGCGAAGGTATCACAAAGGTGTCGCGAAAATATCACAAAACTATCGCAAAGTTATCCCGAAGGACCATTGCTTAGGAACGGACAGGCTGGTTGTTCGTACTCCTGGAGAATCGCATTTGCGACACGTTTTGTTTTCATTGTGAATCGTAATGATAGGATATCAGAGAATGTAATGTTTAAATTTCGTCCCTCGTCGTTCGGGAGAGGCAGCATGGCCGGTCGAAGGAGAGTTAAATTTCCTTGCATGCCTATAATTACGCGCGCAGCAAAACCTGACGATCTTTAGTCACGAAGAAAACCAATTAACCCTCAATTATCTGCTCTACCTGCATACTCTATTCTCAATGTACTACTCAATTACGTTAAGCTATCATACCAAAAGAAGAAGACAAACCTGCGCCTATTAGACAGTCGGTTTTATCATTCCTCCGAGTATCATGCTCTCAATAAAGATTAACGATCCTCGATCATAACGAAAGCTACGAGACTTTTCAGTTTTCGTTTCACCATCGAAAGAAGACATAAAGTGTCTTTCGATAATTTCCTTTAACCCGTTGCATAACCGCTTGCCCCCGGTTATCCTTGCGCTCGAGGAGACAGGAACGGCTTCTTAAATTTCAAAACAACGCGTAACCAGGAAATTGGGTTTTCAGGGCCAGGGCTAACGTAAGTTGATACAGTTAGGTTCGGGTTTATTCGTGAGGGGGTCGCGAGTGCCGACACACGGCTGGAACAGGTGTTCCCGTGCATCGGTGCTCCCGTGTAACCGGTAGAGGTAAGAACGATCGGGTAGTTCTGTCTGGCCCACTTCGAGGATGGATTTTTTGTCGGTTTATTACGAACAAGTCGTCGTCGTTCCTTTCCATACGATCTTTTTACTTTCACTTTCCATTTTGCTCCCTTTTTCCCCGTGGTGCGAGATAAATTTTGACGAATTTTCGTCGTCGCGCAGAGGACGATCGTTCGAGTAACACAGGCCTCGGAGGATGATGTAACAGAACGAACGTAATCCAGGAAATCGTTGAGAACGCACGCAGGTGTGTTTGGTCTCGTGCCAACATCGCAACGCGATGTTCGAGTCCTATTGTGGCAGATTTTATGCCTCTAGAAAATTAACGCGTTGATAGACGTGGATCGATCGATTTTTGATTTCTGTTTCAGCCAAGATGAAACATCTTTGGCCGTTGGTGGTGTGGATACTTCTATCCCTGTGTCCGGTAAGTGGAATCAACAGTTGCTCTAGTGGTATTCTAATCAAGAGCATCGTTCTCCATGGAATTTTAATTAATCCGCTATTTTATTATCTTTTTAATGGCTACACGTGCAAGCATTTAACACGTTAATATATAACGTTCCGCGTTATGCTGGTTTTGCGCCTCCTTCACTGTGCATCATCGATGGTGCATGGAAAAAGGGGTACAGCGGTTGCTATGAAACGTTTTCAAGCGTAAAATACCGATTGTGTTTACTAACTTCTTCAATTTATTTGTTTACATTTCCGATCTATTAATTTGCACTGTCATTTTCTTTATTTGCATCCTCCATTTGCCTAGCTGCATTTCCAGCTTATTTATTTACTCTCGACTCGTCTATTTATTGCACCACTCGTGGAGACTTTTCCAAAATCAGCAAAATTTCATCGACGATCCACAAATCGTGGAACCGATAATATTCCACGAGAAATCGGATTAAACAGTCTCGTGATCTTCCAGGCCGAATCTCTGAGAGGACTCGGCCACGGACTAAGGAGGGAAGTGTTCTTCCTGAACCTCGAGGACGGCTACTTCGGATGTCAGGTGAACGAGTCGACGGACATCCTGCAGCTCCTCGAACTGTCCAAGCTATGCGACAGTAACGTCGACTGCTACCAAGGCACGGACGAGCAACGCAATAGGCTAAAGTGTACAGGTAACGCGTTAAGCGAAGATTTTTCCTAGTCAAGGCGAGCAACGCGGAAAAATAGTCGTCTGACCGGACTCTGGCAGGAAAAGAAAGGATCCACTCGTTCCATGACACGATCGCGCTACCGTTACAATCTCCACTGTTCCTTTACGTCATTCTGTTGTTCCCGACGCCGATTACGCCAGCGATCCTCGCGTGAAACCGCAAGCACACTCACGCCGACGCGGCGTATAACGTCGCCTCGTCACGGCTTCTTCCGCTGCTCATCCGCTGCTCATCCGCCGCCGATTAATCGTCGGCATTCATTTTTTATCGCTATTCCAGCGGCGTTTGCACGCGCGTTAAACACCGTTTTGCCCCAGCGATCACGACGATGATGAACGCGTTATGTAAGGCGGAGTGGAAACGAATTACTCATCGTAATCGTCATTTTTAACGCGGCTTCCCGCGCTGTGTTTTCTCACCGGATGACTAAGGGATTGTGCCGTGTCGCTCGTGAGTTACCCACGATGAATCGGTAATTGATTTCCTTCCACCTTCTGTTTTTCTCACAGACGACTGCACGAAGGAGGACGGGACCAGGTGTCTGAACGGCGTCTGTCTCGACTCCGTCTGCCATTGCAACGACGGTTTCGGTGGTTGCAATTGCCAGGTACCAGGTAAGGCATCCCCGAGGAACGATTCACTTCCTCTTACTTTCAGCCACTCGGTCAGCTACTCCGAGCTGCCTCCGGCGCGACACACGTTGCCCGTATTTCATGCAAATGTAAACACGTTGCAGACGAGAACGAGTGCAAGTACCGACCCTGTGATACATTCGCGCATTGCACGAACACTCTTGGTAGCTTCCATTGTTCCTGTTTCCCCGGCTACCAAGGCGACGGTTTCCATTGCACAGGTATGCGACCACCGATCGTTCCTTGTCGCGGTCTATCCCGTCTAGACCGCTCTTTCATTCCGAGATCGTCTCATTTTTGCCCCGACGCGTGTCCGCAGACATCAACGAGTGCGATAACCCGGTTTTTGCCGCGAGATGCGTCGAGAACGCGGAATGCTGCAATCTGCCCTCGAATTTCCTCTGCAAATGCAAACCTGGCTACATCGGCGACGGCGAGGTCCATTGCGAGGATGTGAACGAGTGCGCGATAGCCGGAGCGTGCGCCGACAATGCCGTCTGCAACAATATTCCGGGGAATTACACCTGTGCATGCCAAAACGGCTTCACGGGAGACCCGTACGAAACCGTAAGTACCTCTGAAAGGCTTAAGAGAAGTTGCGAGAGAAAGAAGGTTCGAAATAAAGAAACGGAAGCAGCACGGATCTGAGATTGTTGTGGAAAGACCATTGCAAGATATCCGGGCATTCTAGTTCCCTTCGTCAACGTCGCGTATTCCTGAACTAATATTTATCACGTTAATTTGTCATTTTTATTTTACATCAGGGTAAAAATTTATACCGTACAACCATACTTTATGTGCAAATTTTGCGAAATTTGTGATATTCGAGAAATTTTTATTCTTTGCGCCAGTTTTGTACCCCTTATGGAGAAAAATGTTCAGAAGTTTGTTCAAAATTTGATAAGTTCACAGCTGAACGAGTATTAACCCTTTGCACTCGGCGATTTTTTCGTTACAGGGGAATAGTAATTCGAAGACTTTCCGCCATAAAGTCGCCGATATTTCTAAAACGTTAAATAAGAAATCGTATGCAAATTAAGACGTGGAATTATTTTATTTCGATATTCCACGCATCGTTGGGTAATTGTAAATCTGATATATTAATTAACGTCCATCTTTAGAATATGATTAAATGGCGACTGAGAGGAGCCTCCGAGTGCAATGGGTTAATTATCCACAGCGCTATAGAAATTTCGCGATACCTGATTTGTCACCTGCAATAATCGTGAAAGTGTCGATGCAAATCAGGGACGTCTGCAGTGAACGTGTTAAGGTAGAATCATGGGTGTCTTCAATAATGTCGTCCTTGTTCAGTGTATCGATATCAACGAATGCAACTACGCGGGTGCTTGCGGAAGGGGTGCGTTGTGCGTGAACCTGCCGGGCTCCCACAAATGCGAGTGTCCCGAGGGGTATAACGGCAATCCTGAGGAAGAATGCGTGGACATCGACGAATGCCTGCGTAGTCCTTGCGGTCGTTCAGCTCAGTGCACAAACGTGCACGGCAGTTTCCGCTGTTCTTGCCCGGAAGGAATGAGCGGCGATCCTTGGTTAGGCTGTCACGGTGGGTAACTCGATTTCTAATTATCCGAAACATTTTCTTACTAAGTTACAAGCTCAGCGGACTCTTCGTGTAAAACTCCATATACTAGCTAAACTGTGCAACATCGACATGACAAGAAAGGTAAAATGCGAGGAGGATAAAAGAGCAATAACGTCCATAAGTAAAGCATTTTAACATTCGTTATGTAACACGGTTAATGTTTTCTTATTAAGTCACAAGCATAACAGAGTCTTCGCGTAATTTTTGCGATTTATGATTCAATCTATGCAATATCCAAATGGTAAGAAAGGTAAAAGAGGAAGGTGACGATTAAATAATTCAACGATGCTTTAGTGAAATATTAATACTGTCAATCATAACACGATGAATGTTTTCTTATTAAGTCACAAGCATAAGAGAGCCTTCGCGTAATTTATGCGACTTGTGATTTAATTTATGCAATATCCAAATGGCAAGAAAGGAAGAATAGGAAGATGACAATTAAATACTGCAACGATGCATCGATGAAATATTAATACTGTCAATCATAACACGATGAATGTTTTTCTATTAAGTCACAAGCATAACAGAGCCTTCGCGTAATTTTTGCGACTTGTGATTTAATTTATGCAATATCCAAATGGTAAGAAAGGTAGAATAGGAAGATGACAATTAAATACTGCAACGATGCATCGATGAAATATTAATACTGTCAATCATAACACGATGAATGTTTTCTTATTAAGTCACAAGCATAACAGAGCCTTCGCGTAATTTTTGAGACTTGTGATTTAATTTATGCAATATCCAAATGGTAAGAAAGGTAGAATAGGAAGATGACAATTAAATACTGCAACGATGCATTGATGAAATATTAATACTGTCAACCATAACACGATAAATATTTCCCTATGAAGTCACAAACATAACAGAGTCTTCTCGTAATTTTGGTGACTTATGATTCGACGTATGCAATATCGAAATGGTAAAATACGAATGTGAAACGCTGCAGCGGCATCCAAGCTTCATTAATAGCGTCACTATAGATAGCGTTAACAAATAATTAACAAATTTACCATAGATTAATCGAGACGTTGTAGTAAAGACCGACTAACCATCACTAACAGATGTAAACGAGTGCGAGGAGGGCACGCCTTGCGGCACGGACGCGGAGTGCGTGAACACAGAGGGTAGTTTCGAGTGCAGATGCCAGGCTGGCTATCAAATGGACCCGACGCACGGTTGCATCGACGTGAACGAGTGCAGTCGGCCGGATGCATGCGCGGAGAACGCAAGATGCATCAACGTGCCTGGATCGTACAAATGCATCTGTCCCCAGGGCTTCATCGGTCAAGGACTAACATTGTGCGAAAGTCAGTCATCATCTAACTCATCTTATTAGAAAAAGAAAATCAAAACAAAAAAAAAGAAAACCATAGAAAATCTGTCAATCCTGAGATTTAATTTTTAATAATCCAGTTCCAGTAACAAAGGATAGAATTAATGCTCATCGTCAGATTAACCCGTGTTGATTAACAGATGTGAACGAATGCGAGAGAAACCCTTGCGGAGAGAACGCTGAATGCAGCGACACGATTGGCAGCTTCGTATGCAGTTGCAAGGCGGACTACACTGGGGACCCGTTTAAGGGATGCAGCGGTTAGCAACTGAGATTATAGTTTCTTTTCTTCCTTTTTGCTTTCTTGGGGTTCTTTGGTTCGGCTGGAATCAGCAATGTTCGAAAGATCGGAGTGTATCTCACCTTGTGTTTAGACGTCGAAAATCGAGGGTGTTTTAAGGCAATGGGACGATGTCAATCGTTGTACTATCTTCCTAATCGGTGTTGATATTTTTGATCAACGTTAACTCGAAGATCGGGTCTCTGTTTCTTAGACATCGACGAGTGTACAGCGTTGGAGAGCCCCTGTGGAAGGTACGCTATTTGCAAGAACAGCGAGCCCGGGTACAACTGCGTCTGTCCACCGGGATACAGTGCCAATCCCAACCCGACAGTCGCTTGCGAACAGGTGATTATACCGTTTTTAATCGCTTTACCATTTTCTTCCCTCTCTACTGATGTTCCGTGGCATTACGAAAATTACAGACCGACGTGACTACGCTTTGCAAATCGAACTTCGACTGCGTGAACAATGCCGAGTGCATAGAAGGACAATGCTTCTGCAAGAACGGGTTTAAGGCTGTTGGAGCTGAATGCGTGGACGTAGACGAGTGTCTTTCGAACCCCTGTGGACCTGCATCGATCTGCAGCAATACTAAGGGAAGTTACCATTGCGAGTGCGAGTCTGGTTTCGTTGGAACTCCACCACACATACCCTGCAAAGGTACGTGAATTTAAACTAAGTGTAAAAGAAATAATATTAATGTAGGTCATCGTCTGTGTGGACAGCGTCCTCTGTGTGGGTATGAATGTAGAATGTATGGGAATGCTTTGACCCTTTCTCAAAAAGAAGCGACAATGAACAGCGGCCTCGAGTTCGGCTCAAGCGTTCAGGCTGATACCTGGAGTGCGTGCGAAAGGACGAGTGACCGCGTGTAAGGATAGCATGAACGGAATATTTATGGCAGTGTCGAATGCAAGTGAAGAGTGAAAGTTTAGAAATGCGTCCGAGTGTTTAGGATACGTGACTCACTATGGGCGAGGCTACGAGCTGTGCGTGAGAAATGCATGATTGAGGAAGAAAGCGTGAGTATGACAGAGGACAGGGTGTAAAGTTTAAGTAAGGGTGCAAGAATGCGGGCGTGGGTCAAAAAGGAGAGTCAGCTGCGAATCAGTGAGAGTTTAACATTGAGAGCTAATTCTATTGCCCATCAATTATTCCTAAATTAATATTATAGGGTTGATTGTAACCGTGTTTCTATTTCTCACAGCACCCTGTGACGAAGTAACTTGTGGAGACCACGCGTTCTGCAAAGCGGATGGCCACGAAGCTTATTGCATCTGCGAAGATGGCTGGACCTTTAATCCGAACGATATTGCTGCTGGATGTGTTGGTAAGTACTTTCAAATTTTTTTTAAATTAATTGGTACTTTAGTGTCATGTGGATAATGAATAATATATTTTTCTTTGAATTAGATATAAACGAATGCGACGCGATAAATGGTCCTTCGGGACGTTGCGGTAAAAATGCAATTTGTACTAATACTCTGGGTGGATTTAGTTGTCAATGCAAACCTGGATTTTCTGGAAATGCCTTCAAACAATGTCTAGGTACGTAAAGATCCAACGCTACATCTGAATACTGAGGAAGTAGTTGTTATATCGATATTATTAATATCCATGTCTCATTCTCGGGCTAAAACAGACGTAGACGAATGTGCCAAGCTAGACTCCTGCGGCCATGGTGCTACTTGCACCAACACCGAGGGTTCTTATTCGTGTACCTGCCCAGAAGGCACTATCCCGGATCCAGACCCTTACATCAAGTGCGTCGGTATAGTTACTTGCGAGGTCGATGGCGACTGCCCTGGAAATGCCATTTGCGATCCACAGAAACGTTGCCTGTGCCCTGAACCCAACGTTGGCAACGACTGCAGACGTGAGTACAGGACCAAGCTGCAACTTGTCAACGACTTGTCGGAATTTTTCGATTTTTCCTAAATTCCTGTTTACATGAAATTAGATCCATGCGAGGACCTGACTTGCGGACCGAATGCTCACTGTATGCTGTCCAACGACGTGGCTACTTGTCTCTGTCGCAATGGTTACACAGGAAAACCCGGAGTGAAGGGAGGCTGCAGGGACATCGACGAGTGCGCCATTAATCCGTGTCCTCAAGGGGCAATTTGCAATAACGAGCCAGGATCCTTTTCCTGTCAGTGTCCCAGTGGTACCACAGGGGATCCTTACAGCGGTGGCTGTCAGGAATCGAAGGCTCCTCATGTCTGTGGACCAAGCACACCGTGTCCCGCTGGAGAACAGTGCATCAAGGACGAATTCGTGGGTAGCAGCGTGTGCATTTGTCAGAGAGGATATACTAGGGATCATGAGACCGCCAAGTGTAGAGACATCAACGAGTGCATGGAGCTCAGAGATAAACCTGCTTGTGGTGTTAACGCCATTTGTAAGAATTTACCCGGAAGCTACGAGTGCCAGTGTCCACCTGGGTTTAACGGCAATCCGTTCTCTCTGTGCGAAGGTGAATATATTTATCATACGTTACTGGTAATTCTTAAGTAAAAATTGTTAAACCTATGTTTAGTCGTGACTAGAAATATCTCTAATTATTTTGTTATATTTAATTACATTGCAGAGTGCAACAGCATCGAGTGCCAATGTCAGCCTCCGTATAAGATCGTCAATGGTAAATGCATGCTGGCCGGATGTTCCAAGGGTGAGAAGTGTCCCAGTGGTGCAGAATGTATCACTATTGCTGGCGGAGTCAGCTACTGTGCTTGTCCCAAAGGCTACACTACCAAGGCTGACGGTTCTTGCGAAGGTTCCTGTCAAATCTCTATCCTCTTTTCTCACCTGAAATTCACCTGTATAATTCAATGAACGTTAATTTACAGACATAAACGAGTGCATCGTTGGACACCAAGTGTGTGGCTACGGAGCAGAGTGTATTAACCTTCCAGGATCCCATCAGTGCGTCTGTCCACACGGTTATGGTGGAGACCCATACAACGGTCTGTGCTCTCCAGCTCAGAAAAGATGCACGAACGACAACGAGTGTAAGGCCAACGAGAAATGCGTGCAGCCTGGCGAGTGTGTCTGTCCTCCGCCATTTTACACGGACCCTCTCGATGGAAACCTCTGCAAGAGTAAATATCTTTTTACGAGATTTTTATCTAGAATTCCAGAATTCTTTTAAAACGAAACAAAAATCCTGTTTTAATTCTTAGATCCTTGTGACCGATTCCCATGCGGTATCAACGCGAAGTGCACACCGAGCGATCCACCAAGGTGTATGTGCGAGGCTGGCTACGAAGGAGACCCCCAACATGGCTGCGTCGACGTGAACGAGTGCGCGAATAATCCCTGTGGACATGGCGCCTACTGCATCAACACCAAGGGCGACCATATCTGCGAGTGTCCAAAGGGTACAGTGGGCGATCCTTATGGCGGTGGTTGTACCGGAGTCGTTGTTCCAAAGAACGAGTGTTCCTCTAACGACGACTGTGATAACATCTTCGCCTGTGTGAACGGCAGATGCGTGAATCCTTGCGACAATATACCCTGTGGGCCAAACGCCTACTGCGAGCCCGACAAGCACGCTGCCTGGTGTCGGTGTGTTATCGGATTCGTAGAAGGCAAGAACAACGAATGCGTTTCACGTGAGTACTCTTGCGTAATTCCCAAATGAGTCTAAAATTACTCGAATAAATATTTTGAGGCTTTCATTAATAGTCGGTATATAATTAACGGGTTCCTCGTGGGTTCGTTATTCGAGTAAAGGAAGGGTCTAACGAGATAAACCTATTCCAAACATAACACTTAAATCTTCTTATCCAGCTTAACACCTTGACCGGTGTTAAGTAACCAGAATATTTCGCACGGATGTCTTAATGAATCGATGGAAAGAAATTGTCAAAATTATTATGCAGAGTGCGATGGCTTCGTCTGTGGCTCTGGGGCACAGTGCATCGTGAGCTATAGCGGACCAACGTGCAAGTGCATCGAGGGTTTCATGGGTAACCCGTTCCCTGGCGGTCAGTGTCAACCGGATGTCTGTTCTCCGGAAGTGCCCTGTGCGGAGCCAAGCGTGTGCATAAGTGGAAGATGTAAACGACGCTGCGAAGGCATCGTCTGTGGTGTTGGTGCCTCTTGCGACCCGGCGACCAACAAGTGCGTGTGCAATCCGTATTTCATCGGGAACCCTGACCTCCTTTGCATGCCTCGTAAGTATTGCAGGAAGTAAATTTAATTTTAGATTTCAATTAAGAGTAGCAGCGAGGCGAATCGGTGTGCGTCCTTACTTCTAAGGGAGTGCATAGAAATGTTTGGGCGGTTTCTTGAAAAGCAAGAGATAGCAAACGGCGGCATCATGTTCGACGCGAAAGAACAAACGATAGCGCCAAATCCTTTTGTCGGGATGTCTGTGACTATGTCGAATGATTGAAAAGGAAAGCATGTGTATGAAAAGAGATAGATTTGGCTTTAAGTAAGCATGCAAAGATGCGAGCCAGCCAGAAATGAGAAGAATTGAGAAGTCAGAAGTAGGCAGATTTGAACTGAGTTAGAAGGCTGAATGTGTGTAGAGACATAGTGAATAGAGGATCGTGTGAGAAACTTAGTGTAATATTTTAGTTGAAATGAGACCTGTTTTGTTACAGAAAGAGAGTTATTGTTTGCTAGACGCGCAGATCTCTGTCTGCATAGGGTTAATTTAGCCAAAAATCCTGCAATATCGATTAATATCTGCTTCCTTCGTCTTACAGCGATTCATCCAGCTGTCTGCGACCCTGCTTGTGGATCCAATGCTCACTGCGAGTACACGTTGCAAGAATCAAAGTGCGTGTGCAATCCAGGTACAAGTGGAAACCCGTACCACGGTTGCGGGGTGCAACAGAAGTCTGATTGTTCCACTGCACTCTGTGGCAAGGATGCCCACTGCAACGCTGGTCCGAATGCCGTCGAATGCTTGTGTCCTCCTGGATACGCAGGAAATCCGTATATTCAGTGTCACGGTTTGTACTGTCAATTTCTAATTGCACGAAAGCAGAAGTTACTTTGCTCTCCAATTTCTAATTTCAACAGAGGGACCGAGAAGTCCTTAATAAATGCACACTGGTCATCTTTTTCGAGCAAAGACGTCTATTGTTTCAGATATCAACGAGTGCAATGGAAACGCTTGCGGTGGTAACGCGGTGTGCATCAACACCATTGGTAGCTACGATTGTCGTTGCAAAGAGAGCTTCTTCGGCAACCCCTTCATCGGTTGTCAGCAAGTCCAAGTCGGTGCCTGCACCGACCCTGCGACCTGCACCTGCAGTGACTCGGTTCCCTGTCCGTTCGATTATAGCTGCGTGGCTGGCAAGTGCATAAATCGGTGCAGTGACGTGAAATGTGGTCCCAGATCTGTTTGTCAGGACGGTACTTGCGTTTGTCCACCTGGCTACAGCGGCAATCCCAATGACCTAACGAAAGGCTGCTACCTTCATGGCCACTGCTCGAACGATCTCGATTGCGAACCTCAACAAATCTGCTTCCAAGTTGGAAAAGGCGTTAGGAAATGCGTGGATGCGTGCAGCAAGCTCCAGTGTGGTCCCAACGCGTTGTGTGTCACTCAGAATCACGTGTCTTCGTGCTTGTGCGTCGACGGCTACCAAGGGAACCCTAGCAATCTGATATGCAGGAACACCTGGATGTAACCATGATTCGGATTGCTCGGAAGGATTCTTCTGTATTCTTCTGGACAGTGGTGCTCGCGAGTGCGTGAATCCGTGCAGCAAAGTGGTCTGTGGAGCTCATCAAAAGTGCGAGCCTGACATAATCCCTGGTCATGCCACTTGCAAGTGTCAAGACGGCTACGAGTGGAATCCGATACTGTCATCGTGCGAGAAACCATCCGTTCCTGATTGTATATCCGACGACGACTGTCACATCACGGAAGCTTGCAGACCTGATGCTCTCGGTGTGTTGAAGTGTATCTCAGTGTGTCGAAGCTTCACCTGCGCGATTAATTCTCAGTGCGTGGCTGAGAGACACCGTGGTCGCTGCGAGTGTCTACCTGGTTTCATCGGCAATCCAAACGATCGTCAGGGTTGCCAGACACCTAGAAAGGATCAGTGTTCCACCGACAGTGAGTGTCCAGAGGATCAGACCTGCAGGAGCACCAAGGAGGGTCTCCTGACATGTCAGCCGGTCTGCAATTTCGTTTCATGTGGTCCAAACGCTTTGTGCGTGGTTCATAATCACGTAGCTAATTGCGAATGTCCACCTGGCCTCTACGCTGGTGATCCTAACGACGTGGTTAAGGGATGTCGAGCGGTTCCTTGCGTCTACAACATCGATTGTCCACCTACTCAGCTTTGCAATAGATTGACGCACACTTGTTACGACGCTTGCGACGAAAATGCTTGCGGCGTGAACGCCGTTTGCATCGCGGATGATCACAGAGCGATCTGTCAGTGCCCACCTGGACTGAAACCTAATCCTGTTCCTGACGTGGAGTGTGTCGCCATCGAAGCTTGCCATCCTAGTCCCTGTCACGAAACGGCTCTGTGTGTCCCAGGACCTACCAATAATCCCGTCTGTCAGTGTCCATCGAATTTTGTCGGGGATCCTTACTTGAAAGGTTGCCAACCGGAAGGCTACTGCGCCAGTGCTAAGGATTGTCCAGTGCATTCCATCTGTCACAACCATCGCTGTGCCAATCCCTGTGAAAATGCCTGTGGATCGAATTCCATTTGTGATGTCATTAATGGACAACCCACTTGCAAGTGCATTCATAAATTTATTCCATCCTCGAAGGGTCCACAAGATGGTTGCGTCCGCGCCTCGAACTATTGCAACGTCGATGCTGATTGCGAGGAAAGCGTCTGTCTCGAAGGACAATGTATAGGTAGGACGTGCTTCTATACTTAATTAAACATAAATATACTCGATGCAACAGGTTTTACTCAGAAAGATGTTAAATGTTACAGCTGTTTGTCGAATGGCCACCGATTGCTCAGATGGTGAAAAATGTGTGAACAACAAATGCATGATCCCTTGTGTCACTCACACGCAGTGTCAGACAGATCAGGCTTGCGTCAACGGACTGTGTATTCTGGGTTGTCGAAGCAACAAAAATTGTCCTTCGACGGAATCCTGTATCAATAATAAGTGCCAAGGTACCCCTCTAAAGAGGGAGAACAAAATTTCATTTATTCCAGTAGGTCTTTATAGGTCGCTAACAATGAGCTATACCCTTTATTTAGATCCATGCAAGAGGAAGGATGTCTGCGGTCCAAACGCGATTTGCAGCTGCACTAATCACGCCACGACCTGCACCTGTCCCCTCGGTTTTCATGGGAATCCCACTCCTCAACAGGGGTGTGTCAGAGTGCCAAATATCTGCGAGGGTCCACAGGACTGCCCCAGCCAGCACCTGTGTGTCTCTGGCTTCTGCCAGTGCCAATGCAGCGAACAGAATAATTGTGCCGAAGGAGAACGCTGCAAGAGTGGAATATGCGTGAAAGTGTGCTATAGCGACAGCAATTGTTTGCCAGGTGAATTGTGCATCGACGGCGTGTGTGAAGTAGGTTGCACCTCGGACGTTGGTTGCAACGATAACGAGGTGTGCATCAACAACAAATGCAAGTGAGTATGAAATCGAACAGAACGAGAAATATTTCCAATTTTACCTTTAGGTATTTTATTGTATAATATAATTTCGTATTCGTAACAATTTTCTTTTTCTAGGTGCAGTCACGGGTTCATCGCTGGACCAGAGCACTGCTTAGACATCAACGAGTGCGACGATCATCCGTGTCACTCGAGTGCAGAGTGCGTTAATCTTCATGGGTCCTATCGCTGTGTCTGCCCACAAGGCACAGCTGGCGATCTCGTGGGATCTGGTTGTGTAATCCCTCACCAGTGTACAGTGCACACGGATTGTCCCGATTCGCAAGCTTGCATCCAACACAATTGCACCGACCCTTGCTCTCAGGTCGACTGTGGGCTGAACACAGTTTGCTCTGTTCTCGATCACACAGCCGCCTGTCAGTGTCAACCTGGTTACATTGGAGACTCTTCTGGCTGCTTTAAAGTGGAATGCCTCTCTAACAACGACTGTCCCACTGACAAGTACTGCAATCAGGACACGAACAAATGCAGCAGTAAGTGACAGACAGATTTATGAACTGATCTATTTGGAAGCCTTGTTTAAATTTTTATTATTAACATTTAATTTATCCAGGTCCTTGCAACCAAGTCAACTGTGGCTACGGCAACTGCATAGCATCTGATCACACTGGAATATGCAAATGTTATCCTGGCTTTGAACTAGTGGGTGACATTTGCGGAGACGTTAACGAATGTTTGGAGAATCCTTGCCACTCTTCTGCAGTGTAAGTAACTCTCCTAATTTGAGACTCTTTTACGTCCAGTCTCAGTTGAGTTTGCAGAGAAGATGTTCAAATACTCCTTTACAGTTGTCAGAACACGGAAGGCTCTTACGCTTGCGTCTGTCCTCACGGTCTGGTTGGAGATCCTTTCAAGTCAGGCTGCAAACAACCAGGGGACTGCTTCACGGACTTCGATTGCCCGAATTCTGCCGCCTGTATTGACAACAGATGCTCCAATCCCTGTGACGTGTCATCTGTCTGTGGTAAAAATGCTGAGTGCTTCGTTCGGGATCACGTTCCGCTTTGCAGGTGTCCTGGCCAGACCACTGGCAACCCAGCGGTAAGTACACGTTCGAGCATTCGAATTAGAATGATCTTAATCCGATTTTGCCCTAATCATTACAACTCGTGTGTTATTTATCTTCAGTCGGAGTGTATTCACCTGGAGTGCAACTACCACAGCGATTGTAGCGCTTCAGATGCATGTTTCAATCACAAATGCGTCGATCCTTGTTCCCTCTCCAACGTTTGTGGGCAAGGAGCAGATTGTTCTCCTCTAAATCATAGCGCTGTGTGCACCTGTCAACCTGGTGGCACGGGAGATCCCAATCTGGGCTGCACACCTGTTCAGTATTGTAAATCAGACTCCCAATGTGCCACAGGTTCAGCTTGCAATGGAGGAATATGTACTGGTAAATAGATTTCAATTTCATCGATAAACTTGAATTTAATCAGGATTGAATCACAATTTTCTGCATCTTGTTATAGCGCTCTGTGGTAGCACAAGAGATTGCATTGGTGACCAGCTCTGCATCAATGGCCTCTGTCAGCCTACCTGCAAGAGCAACTCCAGCTGTCCCGAGTATCAGTACTGTCACAATAATATCTGTGTGCAAGAATTGCGTTGTGTGTCCGATGATGACTGCAGCGTCGACGAAAAGTGTATCAAGAACAACATTGGTCAAGCAGAATGTCAAAAGTCTTGCGACCTGGTCCTCTGTGGACGCAACACCGAGTGCAAAGCGGACAATCACGTCGCAGTTTGCTCTTGCAAGCTTGGATTCTTTGGGAATCCTAAGGACGATAAGATCGGTTGTCAACCTATCGAGTGCGAGATTAATGACGACTGCAGTGGAGAGAAGATTTGCGATGCACACAAGTGCAGGATCGCTTGTTTGGCTTACAATCCTTGCGGAGTTAACGCTATCTGTACAGCGGAGAACCATGTCCAGGTGATTAGTTGTCTATTAAACTATGGGTGGTACAAAATTTATTTAAAACAAATTTTATTATTGGCTATTTTATAGATTTGCACATGTCAACCTGGTTACACCGGAGAGCCCACTCACGGCTGTCAACTAATAGATTACTGTCAGAATGAACCTTGCGCTCCAGGAGCTCTGTGCGAAAATTCCAGAGGATCCTACAAGTGTCACTGCCAACAGGGTATGGTCGGAGATGCCTACAACAGCGGCTGCCAACCACCAGTAGAATGCTTACAAGACGAAGACTGCCCACTCACTGCCAAGTGTATAAATGTCAACAATGTTCCTAAGTGTTTCGGTAAATTCCAAGTGTTCAATTTTGAAATAGTCAATTTCGATCTTTAGACGTCATTTAATGGTTTTAAACGTGACGTGGATACCGACTGAAAATCAATTTGTCTTACGCCCGGTGATTCTGACTTTCTACCTGACGTTTCAGATGTTTGCTCACGCACACAATGTGGACCGAACGCGGACTGTGCTGCCGCTAATCACGCTGCAGCCTGTCAGTGTCGATCGGATTACGAGGGTGATCCGAACAATCTAAGTATAGGCTGTCGACCTAAACCGGTTATTTGTTCGTCAGCCGTAGACTGCTCGCCCAATACCTACTGTTACGAGGGGATCTGTCGACGTGAGTATTGTCTAACGAGCTAGAGCAATCGTTCGATGCTCTGTGCCCGATCGTAAGGGACGTAATTTGAAATTCTTCCAGCGTCCTGCCAATCGGACGAAGAATGCAACTTGTCAGACGTGTGTCTGAACGGACAATGCTTGGACCCTTGCAACGTGAGAGCCGCGTGCGGAATAAATGCGGAATGCGACGTGAGGAGTCACATTAAGCAGTGCAGCTGTCCACCTGGGTTCACTGGTAACTCGGAAGTGGAATGCGTGAGACGTGAGTTAAAAATTTTGCAAATTCACCCAACAAATTCTCCAAATATCCCGTACACTCAGAAAATATCTATTGGCAATAAAATATAATCAAAGACGAATTTTTATTTAAAATGAAATGAAAATTACCATGGACAAGTTGTCTGCTGGAATATTAAATTTTCTTTATTATAGAATTATTTAAAAAATATCATTTTCATGCAATAGATTATTTAATTTCTCCATGTTCGATTCCAGTACCCGTGTCATGCAGAGACACCAACGACTGCAACGATGGAAATACCTGTCGCGACAACGTGTGTCTTCCCATTTGCTCCAGCGACACCGAATGCGCGTTCAACGAGAAATGCGTCCGTGGCAATTGCCTGCTGACTTGCAGACTAGACAACGACTGCTTCCTAGGTCACATCTGTCTTCACAATATGTGCACCTTCGGTTGTCGCGCAGACGAAGACTGCAACGCGAACGAGGCGTGCATCACGAACAAATGCATCAACCCCTGCGAGGCCACCCCCTGCGGACCAAACGCCAAGTGCACAGTGTTCAACCAACGAGCCACTTGCTCGTGTCCAGCAGGCTTTATACCGAATCCAACCGCGAAAGTGGCTTGCTTGAGATCACCCGGCACTGTCTGCCAAGCGAACAGGGACTGTACCACGGGAACAGCTTGCATAGGCGGAGTCTGTACCCCGGTGTGTTCCACGGACATAAACTGCCTGAGTAACGAACGCTGCGATCCCTCAGGAATCTGCAAATCATTATGCAGAAGGGACGAGGATTGCAGAAGCGGAGAAATCTGCGAGGGACTGGTTTGCGTGATTGGCTGTCGCGCCGATGTGGAATGCCAAGAGAATTCCGCTTGCTTGAATAACCAGTGTCAAGGTAAGGAGTCGGGAAATACGATGATGCTTATTAACATAATTGAATTGCATTTTAAGCACGCTTTTGTCCACGTCTCGTAGATCCTTGCTCCCTGCCCGATGTCTGCGGTGTGAACGCCAAGTGCGCGGTCGTAAATCACCAGAAATTGTGCTCTTGTCCCACCCCATTAGTCGGAGACCCTCTAATTGGATGCAAACAGGCGTTCCTGCCTTGCAGCACGGAACTGGAATGCGCGACTGGTCAGACTTGTTACGGAAGATCCTGTTACGCCACGTGTAGGAGGTAAGGCGATTAGGCATTCGAACGACGCGATTGCTTCTTGCTCCCCTCAACGACTCACTTTATTGCCATGTAAATCATTTTGCAGCGACGCTAATTGTCTCAGCGACGAACGATGCGACGGCGGAATTTGCAAGGCTATCTGTAACAGCGACGATCATTGCGTAGCAAATCAGATCTGTCAGAACAGGTTGTGCGATATTGGCTGCCGCAGCGATAACACTTGTCCCAATGACGAGTCCTGCATAAATAACAAATGCAAAAGTAAGAAGTTGTTACATCTGACACTACAAATCCTGTCCGACTGTTTGCTTAATTAATCCTTGGTTTTTGACTTGCACAGATCCCTGTGAGGGTGGCAAGGCTTGCGGAGAATGCGCAGGGTGTCGCGTAGTAAATCACGTGGCACAATGCAGTTGTCCTGCCAATTATTATGGCAACGCTTTGACCAGCTGTGCCAAGTCCATGATCCCATGCGACGGTACCTGCGAATGCGACGAAATTGGATTCTGCACTAACAGCTGTTACAGCCAGGACCAGTGTTCCTGTGGAGAAGTGTGCCATACGGGAAAATGCCGAATTAAATGCGACGTTAATAACTATTGTCCAAAGGTACTGCTTCTAACATTTAAGAATTCTAAAGAAGACAACCAATTAAGAATGGGACTCGCGATTAATTTGCATACCGATCAAGCTATAGATAGACAATAGTTCAAACGTTAGTCATATGACTGATCGAATTCTTATGTCAATACGAATGCTATCTCTTTCCATCAGGGTTACGTTTGCGACGAGGGATTATGCCTCATCGGCTGCCGCACCCATTCCGACTGCCCATCATCTCTATCCTGCGTCAGCGGCCAATGCGAGGATCCATGCTCAGCTAATGGATCTCCCTGCGGAATCAACGCCCTGTGTCGCGTTTCGAATCACAGAGCAGTTTGCCTGTGTCCAGAAGGCTTCCAGGGAGAACCAAGTCAAGAATGCTACCAACTGGAGTGTCATAGAGATGACGACTGCGAGGCCAACAAACGCTGCAGCGAGGACGGAGTGTGCACCAATCCTTGCCTGCAACATGGCGTCTGCGGCTTCAACGCGCAATGCAGGGTGGTTAATAGGAAAGCTCAGTGCTCCTGTCCACCTGGACACTATGGCAATCCCAAGATCAACTGCAAGAAAGGTAACAGATACTACCTATTTTCCTATACTCTCTGACAGAAATACAATCTAGGTATACCAATGGTGTTTCCAATTCGTGTTTCAGGAGGGGACGAGTGTCTGAGAAGACCCTGCGGAGTGAACGCGAAGTGCAGGGAAACTCTGAACGGATTCGAGTGCACTTGTGATCCAGGATGCCACGGAGATCCTCATCAAGTCTGCATCTGCGACGGAGGGGAACTGTGCAAGGATATGCGTTGCGGAGTGAATGCTGCATGCAGGATTTACAAGAATCAACCGCAGTGCTATTGTCCGTCGAATTATCCCTCTGGCGACCCGATGCATGCTTGTGAGTATTCGCCTCGAGTATCGAATAATAACGATTTCGATGTAAATGCTAAAATTAAAGATCCCGTTCCTTTGTGTCACGAGAGGATTGCTCCATTGGTATTTGAATAACAAAGGAACCATTTCCTTTGTGCGTTTGTAGCAAAGAAAAATGGAAGGTGTAGTCTGATCGTCGATTGTTTTTCCCTTTTCTGTGAAATCGTCACGCGTGCCTAATCTTTTATTGTGAGCACAGGTAGCGCGGACAAAAGCTTAGGCGACTGTCGCACGAACGGCTGCGGCAAGGGAGCAGAATGCATACGAGACGGTGCGATATTCGTGTGCAGGTGTCCACCTGGTACCAGTGGATCGCCGGATATCGAGTGCACCACAGGTAAGAGACGGCCTACTAACTGTTTAACCGGGCAGATCGATTAATTTCATGTACAGCATTTGTGACTAGCGAGCAATACTGACGAAACAGAGGAACATGGTCCGTAGAATAACCATGTATTATCGTCTTTAGTAGGACTTGAAGTAATACCATTAGAATGTATTAATCCAGTGAATCGTTTAACAATCGAGAGACAGATGTGATTGGACCAGTTTCTTAGACGATTCTATATACGCATATATATATACATATTGTACAAAACGATACAATGTACGACACTGGATTTTACCCACAAATGGTCGCGCGAAACATATACCTGTACATATATATCTATACAGTTAGGCAATACTGTACATAATGTGTCCAGGAAAGGAGGAACACGTTTCACACATGTCTCACACATAACTATTCATATGTAGAATGTTTATTTCAGTATCCAATCTGTCTTGTGGAAACCGTGTGTTATGTCGAGAAATATGCTCTAACGGAAAAAAAAAAGATAAAAAAGATAAAAAGTAATAAGATAACGAAACGATAAAAAAAAAAAAGTGAAAAAGTAGAGACAGAGAGAGACAATATATGCAAATATTTCGATTGCAACGACATAGAGAAAAAAAAAAGGTACACATCTTACAGAGTATGAAACACCGATGATCCGTTTTTTTTTTAGACCTAGGACTAATGATACAGATTGGGAACTGCGAAAGGGACATTCTCATATACCCATGCTTGTTATTTTTTTGCTGGATTTATCCACTGTTTTACATTATTTTCCCTCTTATTTTCTTTTGAATTCTGTGGGGGCTTGTGTTGTAAATATCGCTGCTTGCCAATTTATACGTACATATATATATACACTCGTATGTATATATATTGATTCATTTCTCTGGACAACGAGAGAGGATCCTGTCTCGTATTGTCCCGGAAAAGAGTGTAAAGTTCGGTTCTCTATTTTACTTCTTCACAAAAGCTACCCTACTTATTTCCGTATTACGAATACAAAGCATGTGGTTTATGTTATTTGTGAGAAAGTTTCTTTTCACAGTTCTTATAAATGCTTTTTTCTTTTTTTTTCCTGTCCCATCACCACCACCACCACCACCATCACCACCACCACTACCACTACCACCACCTACCGTTCTCCACCGACTCTACACCACGACACTACGACTCTGAAAAAAAAAAAAATAAAACCAATAAAAAAAAAAATATACAACATGAACCAATCGAAATCGTGGGTTTCTCGGTGATCTAGAGCGCGAATGCACCAGCGACCTAGAGTGCCCCAATGAAAAAGCCTGCATAAATCTGCAATGCGTGGACCCCTGCGGTCTCCGCGGCGCCTGTGGGATCAACGCCCTGTGTCGTGTGGTTCTGCACAAGCCGCGCTGCTCCTGTCCGCAGTGTTATATCGGTATGCCCCACACGGCCTGTCATCCAGACCCCAAATGCGAAAAGCTGAATCCCAGACCTACGCCGAACATCGGTTGCTCGTCCGATCGCGACTGTCCAGAGAGTCTGTCGTGTCATTCTCGCACTGGCGAGTGCCGGGACCCGTGCTTGAGTTCGCAATACACGTGCGAGGTTAACAAGAGATGCCAGGTGCGGAACCACAGGCCCATGTGCGTGTGCAAGTACGGGTTCGTCGTGAACGAGGTCGGGGAGCTGACGTGCGCCCCCGACACGTTGACATGCACGAGGGATTTCGACTGTCCGTCGAACGCCGCGTGCGTGAATGGGAAATGCCAGAACCCGTGTAACGTGAGAAAGAAAAAGCCATGTCCGGCTGATAAAACCTGCGATGTCCTGGACCACCGTCCCGTCTGCATATGCACACAAAACTGCAATCCCTCCCTCTCCATTTGCCTGCGAGACAGTGGCTGCTCTCCAGACTTGGCGTGCCGCAACTATCGCTGCGTGGACCCATGCAGAAACTCCACCTGTCCGGCTGATGCCCCCTGTTACGTGGAGGAGCACAAGCCTATCTGCAAGTTCTGTCCCCCCGGCTTTGTGCCAGATACTAAATACGGATGCATGAAAGGTAAACACCATTTCTCACCACCTATCTCTCTCTTTTCTCGCTCACGCTCTACAGTCTTTCTGTATTATTCTATATCTAGATCTGTCTCGCTCCACTTTGATATATTATATATAAATATATTACTGACACCGTTATATTCACCAAGTCTGTTCACGATGATATATATACACGTATGTATATCTCGAACCTTTGTCTACGATTCTTACTCGCCTATACTACTATACGCCTCACACCAAACATACCAGTTGCTACTTTTCAGGTTTCTATGCCATTCAGACAGTGGAATTCGTCCATACGTAATTGCTAGTTAGAAAGAATTGTTCGGAAGTTCGAAAATTTCATTCGTGTATTTCCTTGTGAAACGAGTGCATTCCGTTGTCTGAATGGAGAAAAAGACGTTTCAGGTTCCAAATACCACAGATACAACTGCTCATCCCGATACCTATACTCTCCTGCCTTTTACTCTGCCGACGTCCTCACTGTTCAACGATATTATTTTCTCCGTTACATCTGTCTCTGTAAAGACCTAATTGATTATATACTTCTGATCGTTAGCTTGTCTATTTATTACGCGAGCATGCTTAACTTAATCTTAATAATTCGTAGAATTTTTACTTGGTGTGAACCAGTACGATGACCAGTAGTCATAGTCTAATCGCGATAAGAGCGACGCTTGAAACGTTTCAACCGCCTCTTTGACTTGAGCTACTCGACTTTTCTTCGCTCGTTCAGCGTGTTTATATTCTATTGTATCCGCAGCAGTACTCCACCACAAGCCTGACAATTTATGCGAGTCCGATGACGACTGCAGCGACACAGAAGCCTGTGTCGAAGGGTCCTGCGTCGATCCTTGCGTCGACCACTGTCGTTTGGCAGTTCGATGTCGGGTTAAAGCACACAGGCCTGTTTGTGGCTGCGACCAACACGATCACACTTGTACAGACACCACAACAATGCAAACCACATCGACCTTTGATTATTCCACACCGATAACCGGCGAAACCGCTACGTTTTTAACAACTACGCTATCTAATCTTGAAACCGAATCTTATACTTCTTCTACCGTTGTCGAAGAAGCCACAACGATTTCGTACACGAGGGAAAGTACCGAATCCTCGAGCGAGGTTGTCACAGAGGCTTCCGAAACTACTGCTAAAGAAAGTACTTCTGTGTCTCTGGTAACTGAATCAACTTTGCCAATAACAGCAATAGTTGACGCGTTGAGCACTTCTACGATGTCAACGACAAATGCTGAAAGCGTAGAGAGTACTACTTTTAACGACAGAATGTCTACTTCTACTTCTTCGGAGGTACCTACAGTTGGAGATATCTCTGATAAAAGTACCGAAGTTGTTCCGACAGTTCGTGATATCGAATTAAGTAGCGAGGGAGTTTTTGGGACGACCACTGTATCTTATAACGATAGTACACGGTATGCTTCTACTACTGAAATTGCGTCTACCACGGATTCGATCGGGTCCCAGGGAACAACTATAGGTAGTAAAGTAACTGAACCGGATAAAGTTCAGATAGTCACTCCGGTTACGTATGTTTATCCTCTAGAAAAGACAACACCGTCGAAAGATGTGGTTACTGTTACTCCGATATACGTAGGTGAATATACGACGGAAATGCCGGAATTTACAGAGACTATACGTACTTCTAGCGAGAGTAGTACTACCGAGCTAGTCTCGTTCGAACAAACCTCTAGTACAATGCCTTTGGCTACGGAAAATTTAAATTTAGCGACGACAGAACCCGTAACATTGATCACTGTGACGGCGCGATATCCTTTGGATACGGGAACAACAACCGAGTCTGTCACAGAGATCACACGAACAACTGAACAGTATTCTACAGAAGCATATGCAACAACTGAATTATCTACGGAAAAGTCAGAAACAACCAGGCAGTACTTTACTGAACAGCCTCTAACGACAGGACAAGTTACTGAAAAAGCACTTACGACGGAATACCTTACGGAACAATCTTCAACGACTCAACAATATTCTACGGAGCAATCACAAACAACAATAATGTATTCAACAGAACAATCTTCAACGATTGATCAGTATTCTACGGTACAGCCAAAAACTACGGTGCAATATGTCACGGAACAACCTTCTACAATTGATCGTTCATCCATTGAACAATCAACGATACAATACTCAACTGAACAATCAACAACAGGTGTTTCATATTCAACAGAACAATCTCCACTAACTGAACAATATACTACAGAACAACAACAAAGCACGATACAATATTTTACGGAACAACCCTCCACAACTGATCGTTTTTCCACTGAACAACAATTGACAACGCAATACTCAACACAGCAGCCGTCTGCAACTATTTTGTATACGACGGAACAACTTTCAACGACTGAGCAATATCCCACAGAGCAACAACAAACCACAATGCAATATTTTACGGAACAACCTTCCACAATTGATCGTTCAACCGCTGAACAATCAACAATACAATACTCAACTGAACAATCAACTACAAGTGTTCCATATTCAACGGAACAATCTCCAATGACTGAACAATATACTACAGAACAACAGCAAAGCACAATGCAATATGTTACTGAACAATCCTCTACAACTGACTATTTTTCTACTAAACAACAATTAACAACGCAATACTCAACTGAACAATCGCCTACAACTATTGCGTATTCGATGGAACAACCTTCAACGACTAAACAATATTTCACAGAAGAGGCTCCAACTACGGTACAAAATATCACAGAACAACTTTCTACGACTGATCGGTATTTTACCGAACAACCATTGACAACAACACAATTATCAACAACCGTTCCATTTTCTACAAAGCAATCACCAACAACTGAACAATATTCTACAGAATCGCAAACTACAACGCAATATTTTACACAGCAGCCTTCTACAACTGACCGTTTCTCTACCGAACAACAATTAACAACAACACAATACTCAACAGAACAATCTTCAGTGACTGAACAATATTCCACGGAACAACTACAAACCACAGTGCAGTATTTTACAGAACAACCTATTGCAACTGATCAATATTCCACCGAGCAACAATTAACAACAACACAATACTCAACAGAACAATCTACTTCAACTGTTCCATACTCAACAGAACAACCTCTAACGACTGAGTCATATTCCATGGAGCAGCCACAAACTACGGTACAATATGTAACAGAACAACCTTCAACAACTAATCAAAACTTCACAGAGCAACCAACAACACAATACTCAACTGAACAATTTTCTACAACCATGCAGTCTTCAACAGAACAATCTTTGACTACTCAACTGTATTCCACGGAACAACCACGAACCACAGTACAATATTTCACGGAACAACCTTCAACAACTTATCAAAACTTCACAGAGCAACCAACAACACAATACTCAATTGAACAATTTTCTACAACCATGCAGTCTTCAACAGAACAATCTTTGACTACTCAACTGTATTCCACGAAACAACCACGAACCACAGTACAATATATCACGGAACAACCTTCAACAGCTAATCAGAACTTCACAGAACAGCCAACTACACAATACTCAACTGAACAATTTTCTCCAACCATGCAGTCTTCAACAGAACAGTCTTCGACTACTCAACTGTATTCCACGGAACAACCACAAACAACAGTACAATATTTCACGGAACAATCTTCAACAATTAATCACAACTTCACAGAACAACCAACTACACAATACTCAACTGAACAATTTTCTCCAATCATGCAGTCTTCAACAGAACAGTCTTCGACTACTCAACTGTATTCCACGGAACAACCACAAACAACAGTACAATATTTCACGGAACAACCTTCAACAACTTATCAGAACTTCACAGAACAACCAACAACACAAAACTCAACTGAACAATTTTCTACAACCATGCAGTCTTCAACAGAACAATCTTTGACTACTCAACTGTATTCCACGGAACAACCACAAACAACAGTACAATATTTCACGGAACAATCTTCAACAATTAATCACAACTTCACAGAACAACCAACTACACAATACTCAACTGAACAATTTTCTCCAACCATGCAGTCTTCAACAGAACAGTCTTCGACTACTCAACTGTATTCCACGGAACAACCACAAACAACAGTACAATATTTCACGGAACAACCTTCAACAACTTATCAGAACTTTACAGAACTGCCAACAACACAATACTCAACTGAACAATTTTCTACAACCATGCAGTCTTCAACAGAACAATCTTTGACTACTCAACTGTATTCCACGAAACAACCACGAACCACAGTACAATATATCACGGAACAACCTTCAACAGCTAATCAGAACTTCACAGAACAGCCAACTACACAATACTCAACTGAACAATTTTCTCCAACCATGCAGTCTTCAACAGAACAGTCTTCGACTACTCAACTGTATTCCACGGAACAACCACAAACAACAGTACAATATTTCACGGAACAACCTTCAACAACTAATCAGAACTTCACAGAACAACCAACAACACAAAACTCAACTGAACAATTTTCTACAACCATGCAGTCTTCATCAACTGAACCGTATTCCACGGAACAACCACAAACAACAGTACAATATTTCACGGAACAACCTTCAACAACCGAATCATACTCTACAATGCTAGAACAATCTTCCACCGAGTTATACCCCAATTTAACAACCCCTACAAATACTCCAGGACAGACTTGCGGACAGACCACCACCATTGGTCCCGAATGTAATATCAGTTTGAACGATACTTGTCGGCCCGTGTGCTTCAACCTAACAGTGAACCAGAGTACGCCTAATTGTAACATGCTCCCAGGTAAAAGATCTTTTTCATCGGGAGTTTTGTAAATGTGTTGTTCTCGTGTTTACCAACCTATATGTCTCGGCAAACATTCTCCAGTGTTACTTCATCCGGTATCATCCAGAGAAAAATTGGAGGCAACCAATTCTGGAGAGTTCTCTTAATTTCGCTATCGATAGATCGTACTCGAACTAACGATCCACGATACGCGGTGTCCAATGATTATCCGTGGGAACGTCAAATCGAATATTTGACAAATACAATTACGAATACAAGTATAGTTCACCTCTGCAAATCAATGCAGACATGGACCTGCTGCATTAGCGCTCTTTTGCATGTTGTACATTTTTGTGTTGCGCCTCTGCACGTTCTCTTCTCGCTTATCTATACGTAGTAATTAATTGTAATTTTTGTTCAGTCCAAGGAAGTTTAAAGGAAACTTTCACAGAAAATTCTCCATTCGGAATAATATTTTTCTTTTATCTTATATTAAGAGTAATAATTTTTAAACGTTGAACGAAACGTTTCCTTTAAACGTGGTAAAACTAACGACTGTTTCTGGGCTTTACACATATAACACGAAAACCACTATATGTTTTAGAACTTAGACGACTGTGTATACCATTTTCTGTGTTTATTATTGTGCATTGTTTTATTAGTTTTTTGTTTAGATATATGTGTATATTTTTTTCGAATACGTGCATTCTATGAATTTTGTATTTTAAGAAGTCATCGAGTAAATCACGATCAATGAATAAATTATTATTATAACAATTTTTACGCGGAAAGTTGAATGTCAGATATTACGAATACTCGTAGACGAGTTATTTTGAGCTTCTAATATACATTCGTTTCGTTAGATACCAAATGCAAAACGCACGACGACTGTCTCTCCCAATTGGCCTGCATAAACCAACAGTGCTTGAACCCGTGCACTGTCCACAATCCGTGCGACTTTGTGGAAGTCTGCCATGTTCAAGATCACAGACCAGTTTGCGTGAAAGGTAGAATATGAAAAGAAAATTAATTTAAAAAAGTAGAAAAATACAAGAATCAATTGGTACAACTTCAAGACATCCTGCTGTATGAAACTGGAACACTTGATAATTAATTTACGAATGCAAAATGCCAAAGTTACCTGAAAAGATCAATTCCAAAATATCTAAGATTAGAAGATTAGTATTATTATTAGATCAAGTGAATTTGTATCATTTGGTGCCCGAATTGTCATTAATTTAAATATTTAATGGAACACCATATGTATCCGACTTTTATCTAAGCAGGTGCAGAATTCTTGACAGAATTAATCTAACGTTTCTTCAATTTTCCCAGATGTATCGAACGATACAGACTGTCCCTACTGTCCAGCGGGTATGGAGTGCGATCCAGCGACGTATACTTGCGTGAAAGGTTCGTACAAGATCCACCGCCTCATTTCGATCTTCCGCCATTTTCATCTCATTTTACAGCGTTCATTTCTTCCTGTAAATATGTATGTATTGTACATATGCAAGTCGTGGGTGTCACGGCGCGCAATTATAATTCCTATTTCAATTTCACGCGATATTTCTATAATTCTCAAGTTTCCCATTACGTCCGGATATCCTATCTTTAATCCTCCAATCTTTCATCTTCGAACACTGAAAATCGTCCAGCGACACGATTGTTTCGTACCAATCTCCATCTCCGCGCACCCACATCTACACGCGGAATACACCGTATCTTGTACAAGCTGATTCACCTTAGCAGTACACTCGACACGAGCCTGTCACCCTTATTTTTTCTTTCCCTAGCGGGTTGCACTAGCCACAAAGATTGTCCGCTGACAGAGGCGTGCATTGACGGCACCTGTCAGGAACCGTGTCTCGTTCGGAACCCTTGCGTGAAAAACGCGATCTGCGTTAACACCGATCACCGTGCTGACTGTAGCTGCGAGGAAGGTTTCCACGGAAATGGATTCTCTTACTGCGAACCTGGTAATTTCTCATACTTCAACGATTATTACGTATCTTGCGTTTTAATGTCATATAAATGAATACTCGTGGATATTTCGCAACGTTGACATGGATGTGAAATGTTTCAGAGGAAGAAGGTAGGAACGTGTGTCAGTACAACGAGGACTGTACGCCGTCCAAATACTGCGACCGCCTGAACCGGAAGTGCATCGACCCTTGCCTGGAAACCGATTGCGGTGCGAACGCGAACTGTTATCCAGAGAACCATCAAGCACAATGCAAGTGCTTGCCTGGATTCCAAGGAAATCCTCACGTTGGCTGCACACAATCCACCACAGATCCGTGCGTTCCAAACCCCTGCGGTTTGGATGCGATGTGCGAGAACGATAATGGCAATCCGATATGCTTCTGCCCCAAGGGGTTGACTGGAAATCCGTTCGAGCAGTGCAGTAAGCTTTTCCAAACATTTCTCCTCTTTAAATTCAGGCGAAATAGCTGTGAAATTAACTACGAATTATAAAATACATAAATTACCACGAATTAAAATTTCTACCGAGAATGCAATCTTCTGTAGATTTAGAAATTTCGTATTTAGTACACAAATGGATCAAAATAATTGTGAATCACCGTATATGTATCAAAATTTTCGATGAAAATTCAGTTGCCTAACAGGCCTAAAAATTTTGTCTTCAGTCCCAGAAGGTGATCAATGTCGAGAGAATCTTTGCGGCGTCAATTCTGGCTGCCGCGTGGTGTCAGGACAAGTGAGATGCTTCTGTCTGCCAGGATACGAAGGGAGCCCTCCTGCAACCCCTTGCTCGCTTCCGAGCAACCCCTGCGAGCCTTCTCCTTGCGGACCTAATACTCAATGTGCTGTACTGAACAACGGCCTCTCGAAGTGCACCTGCTTGCCAGGGTACATCGAGAGTCCCAACACGATCAGGGGATGTGTGCCCAAGTCTGATCAGTGTACTCCGAGTCCTTGTGGACTTGGAGCTACGTGCGACTCGAAGAGAGTACCTCCTTGCTACTGCCCAGAGAACACCTTTGGAAATCCTTATCAGAGCTGTGCAGGTATTTAAACGCGAGCAAAGGAGACGAGAAAGAGAAACATACAAATGTTTCAAGGGAAAGCTGACCTTTTGTCTTTGCAGCACCCCCGGATAACGTATATGAACCTTGCTTATTGGTTCCTTGCGGAAAGAATGCGATCTGCGTGGAAGAACAAGGTGTTCCAAAGTGCAAGTGTGTACCACCGTTCATTGGTAACCCGTACATGGATGGATGCGAAGCGGAATGCATCGTGAACCAGGACTGCGACAATCACCTGGCATGCTTCAATCAGCATTGCAGGGATCCTTGTCCAGGTGTCTGTGGCTCGAACGCGAAATGCGAAGTAGCTGAGCACGTTCCCGTTTGTTCCTGCCTACCTGGCTACACTGGAGATCCATTTGGCTCCTGCAAAGTCGAAAAGCCTCGTGAGTCTTCATACTTATCGAATCGAATTTAAGTGGAAATTTCATAATGGAGTTTATCTAAACGATGAAGATGAAAATTTTCATTGATTTTTCCAGCTCTTCCACCCCAGAATCCCTGCATGCCATCACCTTGCGGACCACACAGTATCTGTCGCGTGATGAACGACCGTGCAGTTTGCTCGTGCAGTCCAGGATACCACGGATCACCGCCATCTTGTCGTCCTGAATGTCTAGTCAGTTCGGAGTGTCCTGCACACTTGGCCTGTATCAGTCAGAAATGCGGAGATCCTTGTCCAGGTCTTTGTGGACAGAATGCTTTGTGCCAGGTCATCAATCACAATCCTATTTGCAGCTGTCCTCGAGATTACCTCGGTGATCCTTTCACGCAATGCGTTAAAGAAGGTAATTAATTAAATTTCACGGATGAGGTTGTAATCGATTAAGTCAATTTTCTTTATCCTTTCTGTTAGATATACCACTGCCAGGACCAAAGAATCCTTGTTTCCCATCACCGTGTGGCCCGAACGCAGAGTGTCGCGTGCAGGAGGATCATCCTGTCTGCACCTGCATCAGTGGAATGTTCGGGGCACCACCAAATTGCAGACCTGAATGTCTGATTCATCAAGACTGCCCAAATTACCTCGCTTGTGTTCAGAAGAAATGCGTGGATCCTTGTGCTGGTTCTTGTGGGTTTAACACAAATTGTACCGTACACAATCATCGTCCTATGTGCCAATGCTACGAGAGTTACGAAGGGGATCCATTCTCTGGATGCAGCAAAGGTAGGATCGTCTAACAGAGTAACAGAAGATGATAATATCTCATTTTCTAAAAAGATAAAAATATATGAACGATGATTGTTCCAATTACAGTTACCTTCCCAGTGGCACTGCCATGTGATCCATCTCCATGTGGTGCCAATGCGATTTGCAAAGAGCGAAATGGAGCTGGTTCGTGTACCTGTTTACCCGATTACACTGGAGATCCCTACGAAGGATGTAGACCAGAATGTGTTCAGAATTCGGATTGTGTTCATACGAAAGCTTGTATAAATAACAAATGCAAGGATCCGTGCGTGGGTGCTTGCGGTATAAATGCTCAATGTCAAGTAATCAATCATCAACCATCATGCAGCTGCCTCTCGAGTTATACCGGGGATCCGCTAAAATCTTGCCATATATCTCCTGGTAAATTGATACAAATGAAGAATTACGAAGAGCTCTTCGTGCTCGTTTCCTGTTTTTTAATATGATTTTACTTAATTTCAGTGACACCAGTTCAAGGCGACCCGTGCCAACAGTCTCCTTGTGGACCGTACAGCAATTGTCGCGTGATTGACAATCACGCAGTGTGTTCCTGTCAACCAGACTATGTCGGCAGTCCTCCTCAGTGTAAACCTGAGTGCGTGGTTAGTACAGATTGCACTCAGAACACGGCTTGCATTGGTCAGAAGTGCAGAGATCCATGTCCAGGCAATTGTGGTCAGAATGCTGACTGCCAGGTTATCAATCACAACCCTGTGTGCAGTTGCATGTCTGGATATACCGGAGATCCGTTCTTCGGATGTGTGAAAGAACGTAAGATTCTTCTTTGCCTTGTTACATTCTTATATCTCATTGTATTTCTCATGGAGACGAAACTGGAATGATCTTTTCCCTTTTAAGCAGAAGAAAAAATACCTGGTCAAGAACCAAGTGGAAATCCGTGTATTCCATCTCCATGCGGAGCAAACTCTCAGTGTCGCGTAATAGACGGTTTCCCAGCATGCTCCTGTCTGCCAAATTACGTTGGCAGAGCTCCGAATTGTCGCCCGGAGTGCGTTATAAACGAAGGATGTCCTGGAAATCTTGCCTGTCAAAACGAACGCTGCGTGGATCCTTGCCCAGGTTCTTGTGGCGTGAACACTTACTGCAACGTTGTGAAACACAACCCAGTTTGCATTTGTAATACCGGGTATACCGGAAACCCATTCACCGAATGCGTGCCAATATTGGAAGGTATATCAGAGTTCTGAAAATTCCTATTCCTACGATGGTTTAAAAATTTGTTAATATTTTCTAATTTTCTAATCCGTAGAACCCACCACTACCGAACAACCCCGCACACCGTGCAACCCATCCCCATGCGGAGCGAATGCGATTTGCAACGAACGAAACGGTGTTGGGTCCTGCACTTGCCTCGCGGAATACGTCGGTGATCCATACACAGGGTGCAGACCGGAATGTGTGACGAATACCGACTGCGATCGCAGCAAGGCTTGTTTGAACAACAAGTGCGTGAATCCTTGCCCTGGCACTTGCGGTCAAGAAGCAACTTGTCGTGTGATCAATCACGCTCCATCCTGCTCATGCTTGCCAGGCTTCACCGGAGATCCGTTCAACGCATGCACGGCAATAGAAGTGACCCCTGAACCTTTACCGATCAATCCTTGTAAACCATCGCCTTGTGGGCCCAACAGCAACTGTCGTGTTCATAATGGTCACGCCGTCTGTCTCTGTCAACCAGGATTCGTCGGTGTGCCCCCAACTTGTCGTCCAGAGTGTAGAGTGAGCTCAGAGTGTCCACAGAACAAGGCGTGCATCGATAACAAGTGCGCTGATCCTTGTCCAGGATCCTGTGGATTGAACACAAAATGTTTGACTGTCAACCATAATCCCATTTGCACTTGCACCACTGGATACACTGGCAATCCATTGGTCCAGTGTACCAGATTCAACGCCTCCCAACCACCGTTCAAAGATCTTGGGAATCCGTGCTCACCTAATCCCTGTGGACCTAATTCTCAGTGCAGAGTGATTGGTTCTCAACCTGCCTGTTCTTGTCTATTGAATTTCGTCGGACGTCCACCGAATTGCAGACCAGAGTGCGTTGACAACTCGGATTGCTTCCATTCAGCGGCGTGTATAAACCAGAGGTGCAAGAATCCTTGTCCTGGAGCCTGTGGAGAACTGGCCAGGTGCTCGGTTCAGAATCACATTCCCATTTGCACCTGTCCCGAGGGATATGAGGGAGATGCTACTATTCGTTGCGTCTTAGCTCCTCCTCCAAGTAAGATCCTTTCCTCGTTATAATAAGATAATTTTCGTAATGTCATATATGTAAAGTATATTTCATGGTTCATATTTTCTCTTTCCAGCAACAGACATAAGCGTAACGAATCCATGTTCTCCGAATCCGTGCGGGCCAAATGCTCAGTGTCGTGAAAGAAACGGCGCTGGTGCTTGTGCATGTCCGCCAGACCTCATTGGAGATCCTTATGACAACGAGAAGGGATGTCACAGAGAGTGTGAGTCGAACAACGACTGTGCTCCACAACTGGCTTGCGTTGGCTTCAAGTGTTCCGATCCTTGTCCGAGCACTTGCGGTACATTATCCATCTGTAATGTTCAGCAACATGTTCCTGTGTGCACTTGTCCTCCAGGATACACAGGAGATCCGTACTTCGCTTGCGAAGTCAAAGAAATGACAAGTGAGGAAAAACAAGTCTTCTCTTAAATATTCGATGATGTTATTGGATAAGAGTTGCTAAGCTTACTACTGTGAATTCATTTTTAGAAGTACCTCCATTGGACCCATGCTCACCGTCGCCCTGTGGACCCAACAGTAAATGCCGTGAAGTGAACAGACAAGCAGTCTGCACGTGTCTTCCGGAATACAGAGGTATTCCACCGAGTTGTAGACCGGAATGTGTGGTGAATGCGGAATGTCCAGCTCATTTGGCTTGCTTGAACAAGAAATGCACAGACCCGTGTCCGAACACCTGTGGATTAAGAGCATTGTGTGCCACTAAGAATCACAATCCCATTTGTACTTGCCCTGTTGGATTTACAGGAGATCCATTCTCCCAATGCTCTCTTGGTAAGAGTAATTTCATTTCTCTTCGTATATTCGATAAAGAAAGATAAAATATTTGACATAATGTTGGCTCGATAGCTATGGATGTTCCATCAATCACGGAGCGGCCGCCATCTTGCAATCCATCGCCTTGTGGCCCGAATTCTCTGTGCCAAATCATATCTGGAAACCCAGCTTGCTCCTGTCTACCAAATTATATCGGTGTTCCTCCAGAGTGCAGACCAGAATGCATTCTAAGCTCTGAATGCAAGAGTCATCTAGCATGCGTGAACCAAAGGTGTCAAGATCCTTGTCCAGGCTCGTGTGGTGCTAACGCTCAGTGTCATGTACTGAATCACATTCCCGTTTGTACCTGCATGGAAGGATTCACTGGCGATCCTTTCACACAGTGCATAGTGCTTCCACCGAGTAAGAAAATTCTTTGGTCCTATTTCGATTCAATTAATTACGATGAATTTATAAAATACAAAAATGTATCTGTCTCTTAGCAACTTTGCCACCTATGAGCGACCCATGCAACCCATCGCCTTGTGGACCAAACGCCATATGCAAGAACGGTGACTGTGAGTGTCTGCCTGAGTACCTCGGCAATCCGTATGAAGCTTGTCGACCAGAATGTATCCTCAATTCGGAATGTCCACGTGACAAGACTTGCCTGAAGAACAAGTGCAAAGATCCATGTCCTGGAACGTGCGGACAAAACGCAGTTTGCGATATTGTTAATCATATTCCAGTATGCTCTTGTCTATCTGGATACATCGGAGATCCATTCGTCAGTTGTCGTGTTCAGCCTCAAAGTAAGTATCCGTTTTTGAGAATTTTGGATTGATATGTGTCTGTAATATTTATAAATTGTCAAACTTGTTCCAGTTCCACAAGCTTCGAGGGATCCATGCTCACCCGTTTCACCGTGTGGACCAAACAGTCAGTGTCGTAATATCGAGGATCATGCAGTGTGTTCTTGTCTTCAAGGGTACCTTGGATCTCCACCGTCCTGTAGACCCGAGTGCGTGGTCAGTTCAGAGTGTCCGCCCACTCGTGCTTGCGTCAACAAGAAATGCACTGATCCTTGCTTGGGATCTTGTGGTTTGAACGCCAGGTGCGAAGTGATCAATCACTCGCCGATTTGCAGTTGTCTTCCTGGACAGACTGGAGATCCGTTCAAGAGTTGCTATGATATTCCAGGTAGGACACTTTTGATTAATAAGTTAAAGCTTCTAATAAAATGGAAGAAACTTATTATATTGGTTCTCGGTACTTTGTAGCTCCACCAGATGTCAAAGACACGGGAGATCCCTGCAATCCTTCACCTTGCGGACCAAATGCTCAGTGTCAAAACGTGAATGGCTATTCATCCTGTTCTTGCCTTCCTACTTACATAGGAACACCACCATCTTGTCGTCCAGAGTGTTTGATAAACCCTGATTGTCCATCAGACAAGGCTTGCATAAATTCGAAATGCACAGATCCTTGTCCAGGGTCCTGTGCAGAAAATGCTAGGTGCCTTGTCGTCAATCACGCAGTCACCTGCTCCTGTGCATCCGATTTTACTGGGAACCCATTCGTCCAATGTGTCGAATTAGAAAGTACGTTCGTTTGATCACAAGTGAATTAATCGTTCAATCTTCTTATCTTAATATAACAAAATTGCAGAAGAACCTATCAATCCATGTGAACCGTCACCCTGTGGTCCAAACGCTATGTGCCAACAACGCGATAACGTCGGCGCGTGCATTTGCATCGACGACTATCATGGAAACCCCTACGAAGGCTGTCAACCGGAATGCATCCTCAGTTCAGATTGTCCAACCAACAAAGCCTGTGTTCGCAACAAATGCGAGGATCCTTGTCCAGGAATATGCGGCATTCAAGCTCAGTGTTCTGTCATCAATCATATTCCTACCTGCACCTGTCAACCTGGTTACGTTGGAGATCCCTTCAGCATTTGCAATATGCCAATTATCTCGGACACAGAACCCAGTGTCACCGATCCTTGTAGTCCATCACCTTGCGGACCTAACAGTCTATGCAGAGCTGTGAAGGATCAGGCTGTGTGCACCTGTCAGGAGTCCTTCGTTGGTTCGCCACCTAACTGCAAACCTGAATGCGTCGTGAACTCCGAGTGTCCTCAAAACAGGGCTTGTTATAAGTACAAGTGTACTGATCCTTGTCCTGGAACTTGCGGAGTGGGAGCCAATTGTCGCGTGATCAATCACAACCCTCTATGCAGCTGTCCACAAGGCAACACGGGAGATCCTTTCTCTAGATGTTATCCTCAACCAAGTAAATGTCTCAGACAATTTTCGATGTAATTTGCAAAGACAAATACTCAAACTTGTATTCTCCCCTCAGTCACACCAGCGCCGCCAGTGGGTGATCCTTGCAATCCAAGTCCATGTGGTCTCTATGCAGAGTGCAGAGCAATCGGTGATCAAGCTGCTTGCTCCTGCTTGAAGAATTACATAGGACTTCCACCCAATTGTCGCCCAGAGTGCGTCGTCAATTCAGATTGTCCTTCTAATCAAGCTTGCATCTCGGAGAAGTGCAGAGATCCTTGCATTGGATCCTGTGGACAAAACGCGGATTGCAGGGTGCAGAATCATATCCCAGTCTGCCTGTGTCAAACGGGTTACACTGGTGATCCTTTCACGCTGTGCTCACAGATAATAGGTATTTCTCCGATTCCACGTTACCTTCCGAGTTCATCGATTCAATGGTACATTTAATTAATCTACACGTCGCTCATTTCACAGAACAACCAAAGGTGCCCGAAGATCTATGCAACCCGTCACCCTGCGGACCAAACGCAGAATGCAACGAGGGCATCTGTTCCTGTCTTCCAAACTATTTCGGCGATCCGTACTCGTACTGTCGCCCAGAGTGCACTATGAACTCGGATTGTACTCGACAGAAGGCGTGCGTAAATCAATACTGCGTAGATCCTTGCGTGGGCACGTGTGGAACCAGTGCGAAGTGCGACGTGGTCAACCACATACCCATGTGTAGTTGCCTTCCTGGTACCACCGGAGATCCTTTCACGCTGTGTCGACCATATGCCATCGAAGGTAGATTTTACCCCGTTCTTTTATATCACCACATTGAATGTAACGATATTAACATACATCGACTGTCTGTCAATCTTCCAGAACCAAGGAAACAACCATGCACACCGTCTCCCTGCGGTCCAAACGCTGTCTGCAAAGTGGTGAACGATCATGCAGTCTGCTCCTGTCAGACCGGTTTTATCGGCAGTCCTCCTGCCTGCAGACCAGAGTGCGTAGTCAGTGCCGAGTGTCCTTTGACTCAAGCCTGTCTCGCTAACAAGTGTCAAGATCCTTGCCCTGGTACTTGCGGTCAGAACTCCAAGTGCCAAGTAGTGAATCACAATCCGATTTGCAGCTGTTACGAGGGTCACACTGGCGATCCCTTCACTAGATGCTATCTGATGCCCAGTAGGTTTCCTCAGATTGTACATGTAATCCATGTTGCTACTATTTGACATCTTTTATCCTTCATTTGTGAATTATCTTCTCGCAGAGCAACCACCGATAACAACGAATCCCTGTCAACCATCCCCCTGTGGACCTAACGCAGAGTGTCAAGTGAGAGGTGACAGTCCAGCGTGTTCGTGTATCGAGAATTACATCGGTGTGCCGCCTAATTGCAGGCCCGAGTGCACGATCAATCCGGAGTGTCCGCCGCATTTAGCGTGTATGCAACAGAAGTGTCGCGATCCGTGTGTCGGTCTGTGCGGTCTGAATGCTCAGTGTTCGGTGGTGAATCATCACGCAGTGTGTGCTTGTGTTGAAAGTTACACCGGAAATCCGTTCAGCGTTTGCGAGCCGGTCACCAAGGGTGAGTGGTCAAAAACGAATATTTTTGTTCATTTTCTTTCCTCTTTCCTCATGGCAAATTTTCGCCGTTTGCATGCGGGCGAACCGCAGGTAAGTGCTTGTTCGCGTCTTTCATTTTGCGATCATGGCGTACTCTAACAAATGTTCGTGTCTTCGTCGCTAATCGAGGACGAAACGACGAGAGGCCCTAACAAATTCGGTGACGAAACGTCACGATGGTGGCGGGGCCTTGCGAATCATTATCAACATGCACTTGCGTCAGAATGATAATCGATAATTGCATAATCATCCCTGCGATTAATTCTTCGAATGCGAAGAGCACGCCTTCGAAAACCCTATACACGTACGATTGAGAAAATAACCAGGAATGAAGTAACTGTGTTAAGAGACTGAATGGTGGCGGGGCCTATGGAGTATAGGCTCTAATTGCACTCACCCTAAACGATAACCGATAACCAATTCACCCACCCGAATAGGAAGAATACTGCACGCACTGACCGTTCCCCATTCCCGAATATATTGCTTTAAAGCTGATACCTAGAAGAGCTAGAAGTTAGAACGTCCTGTGTCTCCCGAATTTTTTTATGAAGATTATGCAAAGTTTTGGAAGACTTGAACCCTTGTGTCCCTTGTACGAACCACCCCGTTTCCCTAGGCACGAAGATTAACCCCTAAAAAGTGTCATGACCTTGTGTTCCCGACTAAAGATAGAAACTGCTCCTGACGATATGCTTATTAAAAAGTACCCATAACGAAAATTAATTCCCTAGCGAAGATCAAAGCCCTTAATAAAACCCGAATGCTAATGAATGTTTAGACGATAGTCCACAGAAACACGCATTTTACGACCCAAAAACACCCTAACACCCGATGCTATATCGAAAACACCAATAGGCGTTTGAATCCTGCTGCTGAAGGATCATTCATACGGAAGCGTTCGAGTGCTTGCTATCAAACGAAGCTTCCGCTTATCTCGCAAATTCGTCAGAATTCGACATACATATTCAACGAATATTCATGCCACTGCACCAGCTTTGACGGACCACCGTTGCATGATCGATTAAATATAAGTGAAAGTATTTCTCTTCCCGACCAGATACACCCCTAGACATTAGGAAACCATGCGAGCCTTCTCCCTGCGGTACCAATGCGATCTGTCGCGAGAGCAATGGCGTCGGTTCCTGTTCCTGTCTGCCAGACTACATTGGTGACCCCTACGAAGGATGCAGACCCGAATGTACCCAAAATTCCGATTGCTCCAAGACGATGGCCTGCGTGGGCCTCAAGTGCAGAGACCCCTGTCCAGGAACTTGCGGATTACAAGCCCGTTGCGAAACGATCAATCACGTTCCAGTGTGTTCTTGTAACCCTGGTTACACTGGCAACCCGTTCACGTATTGTTCCCCGGCCTCTGTCACTCGTAAGCCTCCATTTCGTATCACGTTTTGCATCCGAACAGGCTTCAGATCATTTTAGATCGTTTGAACGCTGTTATATTTCATTAGACTCTTGGCACGAGTAGTTTACCGAGCACCAAGCTTCACGTAGACGCAAATGTTGCATATCTAGTCTGTTAATCCTATTTTCCCTCACACAGCTACCCCCGTAGAGTCAGACCCCTGTAGCCCCACCCCGTGCGGGCCGAATAGCCAATGTCGAAACGTGAACGACCACGCCGTGTGTACCTGCCTGGCGAATTTCATTGGAACCCCGCCGAGTTGTCGACCCGAATGTGTGGTGAACAGCGAGTGCACGAGAGAACTCGCGTGCATTAATCAGAAATGCGCGTCTCCGTGCGTGAACTCGTGCGGCATCAACACGCAGTGCAAGGTGATCAACCACAGCCCCATATGCATCTGCAATATTGGATACACCGGTGACCCGTTTACCAAATGCTTCCCTGCTCCACGTAAGAATGTTTCTTTTGATATTTGCTCCATCATCGAATGTTCTAACACCTTATCGTCTATGGTTAAGTGTCAGGATTAACCAAGTTCCATCTTATCTGCCTCCGATGAGATCATTTCGGTCGCTTCAAATTTTTCAATCACTCACAGCTTCAATTATACGTACCGGCCATGCTTCTTTCGCTGAAGTTTCTAACCACAGAAGAACTTCGTTATTCGTGAATTTAAGATAGTTTCATCGTGAAATGTCCTCCGAGCTTTAATTTCGTGTATCGCATACTCGATTTTGCCATATCTTGTCGACCTAAGATCATTTTATAGTCCTCGGTTCATCGCGGATCATCGGGTAATGGTAATAATAAATTCTAGAAGCTCCCCAGAACGACTTTGACCTCGTTCCCAAAGACCCGTGCATACCATCGCCCTGTGGCATGTACGCGGAATGCAGGAACATCGGTGGCACAGCTTCCTGTTCCTGTCTGGCAAGATACATCGGGGCCCCACCGACTTGTCGACCAGAATGTCGCGTGAATTCTGACTGTCCCATGAATCTCGCCTGTAGCAATGAGAAATGCAGAGATCCTTGTCAAGGATCCTGCGGAGTAACCTCTCTGTGCACAGTTTACAACCATGTGCCCGTGTGCACCTGTCCTGAAGGGTACACTGGAGATCCTTTCAGCAACTGCTACCCTACTCCCGTTAGACCAAGTAAGACAATTGGACGAATTAGAAATTGGAAACCTGGATTACGTGGAAGAATAGCGAAAGACAATCATATTTACTCGTTTCACAGCTGAAGCAACTGTTATTGACCCCTGTGCATCATCACCCTGTGGCTCGAATACACGTTGCGATAATGGAATTTGCTCGTGCTTACCCGAATATCAGGGTGATCCCTATGTGGGTTGTAGACCAGAGTGTGTGCTGAACACGGATTGCCCTCAGAATCTGGCTTGCATCAGAAATAAGTGTGTCGATCCTTGTCCTGGCACCTGTGGCCGAAATGCTCAGTGCATGGTATACAATCACGTGCCTATGTGTAGCTGTCCGAGTGGAATGGTTGGAAATGCGTTCGTTCAATGCACTGTTCTCCAAGGTACAACTCGAGGAACATTCAATTAGATTATTCACATTGTAGAATTATTTTTCACAAGAGTCTTGTCCTGACAATCTCAGATACCGTACAGAGGAATCCTTGTTCACCGTCACCTTGTGGACCAAACAGTGTTTGTCGGGAAATTAATGAACAACCAGTCTGCTCCTGCGTGGCAGGATTCCTGGGTGCTCCACCTGCTTGTAGGCCAGAGTGCACAGTTAGCTCCGACTGTCCTCTGACAGAAGCTTGTAGTAATCAGAAATGTGTAAATCCTTGCCCTGGTACTTGTGGATTCAGAGCTGTCTGCAACGTTGTCAACCATAATCCTATCTGTAGCTGTTTACCCGAGCATACTGGAGATCCATTTGTCCAGTGTGTCCCACGACGTAAGACCCGTTCCATCGAGATCTCATTTCTTGAAACAATTTTCGTGGTAACTCGAAGGTAATTCGCGGTGTATTTTTAGCACCCGAGCCTGTAGTCCCACAGAACCCGTGCGAACCTTCTCCGTGCGGGCCCAATGCTCAGTGCAGAGTCGTGAACGATGCACCCTCCTGTTCCTGTTCACCGGAATTCATAGGCACTCCGCCTAACTGCAGACCAGAGTGTGTCAGCAACAGCGAATGTTCTAGTCAGATGGCCTGTGTAAATCAGAAATGTAGAGATCCTTGTCCTGGATCCTGCGGAGCCAACGCGGATTGTCGCGTTGTCAGTCATACACCCATGTGTGTCTGTCCTAGTGACTATGTCGGTGATCCTTTCACACAGTGCACACCTAGGCCACGTAAGAATCAAAAAATACCTTTATTTCTTAGTTTTTTATTTATAGATATCAAAGATTTTGATTCCTCTAGGACAGCAATGACACTTATATTACGTATTCTTCTACATATTTTGTGTGTATTATAATGTTATATGTACTTTAATACTAGGTTTACGGACGCTCTCTGTATAGCTATTTCTAAGGACACCTGTCAAATTGACAGGTAAAGGAAATCACGTGCCTTTTTTTTGTAACGATTAGTTTAATTTAAAATTACTAGGTTTACGGACGCTCTCTGTATACCTATTTCTAAGGACACCTGTCAAATTGACAGGTAAAGGAAAACACGTGCCTTTTTTTTGTAACGATTAGTTTAATTTAAATACAATTACATATATTATTAACAGTCTTAATATAAGTTAACTAAATCTGTTACCATCGTATAATTGAAGCAACCCTTCCGTAAAATTGACGGGTTCCGTAAATCTAGTGTTAATTATGTTATTTATTTCATTAGTATTGTATCAATTATTCACCGTCAAAGAAGTGACCTTGAGCAATCGAAACCTTTAACCTAGTTAACCTTGTAGTTACAAGGAGAATTGTAACCTTTTTTCTTCAGTTTCCTAATTTTGATAATCATTTTTAAATTTTTTAGCTGTACCTGTCAATCTTTCCCCATGCTCCCCATCACCGTGCGGTTTCAATGCTATATGCAAAGAACAAAACGGTGTCGGTTCATGCTCCTGTTTACCCGATTACATTGGCAATCCCTATGAAGGGTGTCGGCCAGAATGTGTCATTGACACGGATTGCCCATCCACGTTCAGCTGCATACGTTCTAAGTGCCAAGATCCTTGTCCAGGCACTTGTGGTACCAACTCCGAGTGTAAGGTCATCAATCATCGTCCCGCGTGCACGTGCCTTCAAGGATACAGTGGAAATCCCTTCCAATACTGTACCTTGATTCGTGAAATAGGTATAAACGAACACCTCCGTTTTACAAATATACTTTAAAGAACATGTTTTACAGTCGAAGTTGAATTTAATAATTTAAAAAATCAAGCTTCATTTATTCCCGAAAATTAGTTATTCTTCGTGATGTGTAGTTTAACAAATCTATATTCAAGTATTCAAATATTCAAATTCCATTGCATCAGTACTCAAATTTCGAAGGCGATAGGTTGCTAACACAATCAAAACCTTGTAGAAGACGAGACGAAGTATAAGGATCCGTGCAGTCCTTCACCCTGTGGACCAAATAGCCAATGTCGCGTAGTAAACGGGCAAGGAGTCTGCTCTTGTCTTCCTGAATACACAGGCACACCTCCCATGTGTCGACCAGAGTGTGTTCTAAACTCAGAATGTCCACAAGATCGGGCGTGTGTTAACCAGAAGTGCGTGAATCCGTGTCCCGCATCTTGTGGCACGTTCGCCACCTGTGTGGTCAGAAACCACAGTCCCATCTGCGCCTGCAGGGAATCATACACAGGAGATCCTTTCACCAGATGCTTCCCCATACCTCGTAAGACATTTCTAAACACCTTGAACTGACTCGAGATCTCTCGAAGTCAAACAGATCCTACATTTTGTCACTTGGCCTTTCAGAAGCCTTACCACCCGCAACGTTCGAAGCTTCGCAACCTTGTTTGCCATCTCCCTGTGGTCCAAACTCCGAATGTCGCGTGGTTAACGGCGGCCCATCTTGCCAATGTCTATCCACGTACATCGGCAGTCCTCCAAACTGCAAACCAGAGTGTACCATCAACTCTGACTGTCCCAGTAACAGAGCTTGCATCAGGCAGAAGTGCGTGGACCCCTGTCCAGGGTCATGCGGAGTAGGGACTCAGTGTAGCATAACTAATCATATACCTATGTGCACATGTGTCCAAGGATACACTGGAGATCCCTTCAGCAATTGTTATCCAACACCACCGCAATGTAAGCCTTCGTTTTCCTTCTTCTCCTCAGTGATCTATCGGATAATCGATTAGCTTTAACGAATTCTTACAGTGGCACCCCCCGAATCAGACCCCTGCAACCCGTCACCCTGTGGACCTAACGCTCAGTGTAACGCAGGAATATGCACTTGTTTGCCGGAGTATCAAGGCGATCCTTATACTAGCTGTCGTCCAGAATGCGTCCTCAACAATGACTGCCCTCTGAACAGAGCATGCGTTCGCAACAAATGCGTGGATCCTTGTCCAGGCACTTGTGGTAGAAACGCTGTTTGCAATGTCTTAAATCACGTACCCATGTGCAGTTGCCTACCGGGAATGGCTGGCAATGCTTTCATATCCTGTGACAGAGTCGAAGGTACGAAGATCAAGGAAAGATCCTTAACGAAGAATAATTTTCCTCTCTGAAGAATAATTTTGAAGAAAAGATTATTTTGTTCCTGATTTAGAACCAGTACAGGTGAATCCCTGTAATCCATCTCCTTGTGGACCTAACAGCCAGTGCAGAGGCATAAATGGTCAGGCTGTGTGTTCCTGCGTGCCAGGATACCTTGGCAGTCCACCTAGTTGTAGACCAGAATGCGTGGTTAGCTCTGACTGTCCCAGGAATCGAGCTTGCAACAACCAAAAGTGCATTGATCCTTGCTCTGGCACCTGTGGCTTGAAGGCACTGTGCCAGGTTGTTAATCACAACCCTGTGTGCAGTTGTCCTTCCGATTTCACGGGGGATCCTTTCACTAGATGTGAATTTATCAGTAAGAACCCCTTCCTTTCTTTCCGATCATCTCGTTCCTGAAAACAATGAATCGCAAATCGTTAATGCACGTCGACATTTATTTATTTCGATAGCAATGAGCCCACCACAAGAAGACACCTGTGCGTCTTGCCAGTGCGGTCCCAATTCCGTGTTTCAAACGATCAACGACAAACCGTCCTGTGCCTGTTTGCCCGATTTTATCGGTTCTCCACCAAATTGTAGACCAGAGTGCGTGAGCAATAGCGAGTGCTCCAGCAACATGGCTTGTATCAATCGAAAGTGTAGAGATCCCTGTCCAGGCTCGTGTGGTTCCAATGCTGAGTGCCGAGTGGTCAGTCATACGCCGATGTGCGCCTGCCTGAGTAGTTTCACGGGCGATCCCTTCACTCAGTGCACTCTGAAACTACGTAAGATTTACATCCTTTTACAAGAAACACAAAAATTGTACGTGGGAACATGTAGCTGCCAAGACTTTAGGCTTACCGTGATCAAAGCACAGTGAAAGACCATTTGTTAAATTATTGCGTGAATTTTCTTCCCTGAGAATAACGTCAAAGCAACACAAACACGAAAACGATACAATACTCAAAACATAGAATTTTACAGTATCACCCTTGATGATTAAATCCTTTAATTTTTAACTCTCACTCGGATTCAATACAGGTGGCAGTTACCACATTAATACCTCGAGGATTTAACATTTTACTAAAGATAACAAACGTTAACTTGCTATATGGCTGATTTTATAGCCGAGATCGAACCCACGACGCAGTCCCCATGCGTCCCATCACCTTGCGGTCCAAACGCAGTTTGCAAAGAGCAAAACGGGGCAGGTTCCTGCACCTGTGCTCCGGATTACATAGGCAACCCGTACGAAGGATGTCGACCCGAGTGCACCGTGAACTCTGATTGCCCCTCGAACCTGGCCTGTATCAGGTCCAAGTGTCAGAACCCGTGTCCTGGTACATGCGGTCAGAACGCTGATTGCGCGGTGATCAATCACCTGCCCAGTTGCACTTGTCTGACCGGCTTCACCGGGGATCCCTTCGTGAACTGTTACGTCCAGCCGATAATTAGCCGTAAGTCTGAACGTCAATATGGTCACTCATCATCGTCAACATCACGAATGCGATAGAGCAGACGAGCTAACGTTAGAAATGCTTCTTCATCATATCCATCGTAATACGCCAGTTGGCGAGCATAAACCGCCATTAATCCACTAATCCCAGGGAATAACGCATTTAGAATGGAATGAAACTCGCGTGCACCTAATGTGGAACTAAGATGGCGGATCTTGATACGATTATTCATCACTTGCAGCCATTGCACAGGGAAATCCCTGTAGCCCCTCGCCTTGCGGACCCAATAGCTTGTGCCGTGTGAACAATGGCCAGGCTGTCTGTTCTTGCCTACCTGATTACGTTGGCAGTCCTCCTGGCTGTCGACCAGAGTGCGTAGTCAGCTCAGAATGTCCTCTGAACAGAGCTTGCGTTAATCAGAAATGCACCGAGCCCTGTGCCGATCGCTGCGGCACTAACGCAGACTGCAGAGTCGTGAACCATAGTCCTATCTGCTCCTGCAAGTTGGACTTCACCGGGGACCCCTTCACCAGATGTTTCCCAGCACCAAGTAAGAAGGATTCGAGTGATCCCGTGACAGAGAAATTGTTGGAAAGATTGGTCCTTGTGCTAACGAATGAATCGATGGTTGAAGCGATTCGGATAACTTTAACTGCGCTATCCTCGTTTAGGTGAAGATAAAAACGATCATTTTTGTTTTCACTGAGAGGAGAGGTAGTTTGAGATCTTAGAATCGCTATGTATTATTTTTGCCTGACCGATTAACTTCTCTCTTAACCTGAATGGAGCCTGAACGGAATATATAATCCTATTAAAATTACCCTAAATTAATCACAGAGGTAGAGGTCTAAAATGAGAAGATGAAGAGATTGTGGTTGTGATTGTGACGAATATTGCTACTAAATGAAGAGAAGCATAAAAGAAATTCTTTTCAGAACCATTGCCAACCCCAATTGAAAACCCCTGTGTACCATCCCCCTGTGGGCCGAATTCGGAATGCCGCGATATCGGAGGTTCTCCGTCCTGTTCCTGTTTATCGAACTACATGGGCAGCCCGCCGAATTGTAGACCAGAATGCACCATAAATCCTGACTGTCCCAGCAATAGAGCTTGCATGAGCGAAAAGTGCAGAGACCCGTGCCCCGGCTCCTGTGGATTCGGCGCCATTTGCAACGTGATTCATCACACCCCTGCATGTTCTTGTCCCGAGGGTTTCACGGGAGATCCTTTCAATAGTTGTCAACCACTACCACCTCAGTGTAAGATTTTTCTTTCAGAATCCGAGTATCTTGTCTTTTAATTTCTTCATGAACTCAGCAGGAGTTCGATAAGTTTCCAGCTGACAAAATAGATTATTGTAATAATTTTACAGCCGCGGATGTTCCGTCAGACCCCTGCAACCCCACACCTTGTGGCCCGAACGCGGAATGCAACAATGGCGTTTGCACTTGCCTCCCCGAGTACCGAGGAAACCCCTACGAACTCTGTCGACCTGAATGCATCCTCAACAACGACTGCCCCCAGAATAGAGCTTGCGTTCGCAACAAATGCGTTGACCCTTGTGTAGGAACCTGCGGACAGAACGCAATTTGTAACGCGTACAATCACGTTCCTATGTGCAGCTGTCCTGCTGGAATGTCTGGAAATGCATTCGTGCTCTGTAGCGTCTCAAGAGGTGTATATTTCTCAGCTGATTCTGATTTAATAACATATTTTACGGTTTCTATAATTTAACGTTTCCTCTTAGAACCGATTGGACCAGTAGACCCTTGCAGACCGTCTCCTTGCGGACCCAACAGCCAGTGCCGCGTGGTGAACGAGCAAGCAGTTTGTTCTTGCGTTCAGGGTTACCTGGGAACTCCACCTTCTTGCAGACCAGAATGCGTGGTCAGTTCAGACTGTCCACGAAATCTGGCTTGCAACAACCAGAAATGCGTAGATCCTTGCTTGGGCACCTGTGGATTGAGAACTCAGTGTCAGGTGGTGAACCATAATCCTATTTGTAGTTGTCTTCAGAGACTTTCCGGAGACCCCTTCACCAGATGCGACCCTATAAGTAAGGAATATTCACAGTGAATTAGTCCACGTTGTCAATGAATATTATTTCGCTAAGCTTCTTCAATTACGAATTTTATCCCATAGTCGAAACAGCCGTCGAGCTCGCGAACCCCTGTCAACCATCTCCCTGTGGTCCCAACGCTCAGTGTCGCGTCGTGAACGACTCGCCCTCTTGCACTTGCGTGTCAGAGTTCATTGGAACGCCACCGAATTGTAGACCCGAGTGTGTTAGTAACAGCGAGTGTGGTTCCCATCTCGCCTGCATGAATCAGAAGTGTCGAGACCCATGTCCTGGTGCTTGTGGATCCAACACGGAGTGCCGTGTTGTCAGTCACACCCCTATGTGTGTCTGCTTGAGCGGTTACACTGGGGACCCCTTCACTCAGTGCACGATCCAACAACGTAAGCATAAATTGTCATCGAATGATATTATACTTTTATCAAATTAGTGTCAACGAACACGCGATGCATTTAACATCTCATCTTAGCAACGGTCCTTGAGAACGTGTCACCCTGCACGCCATCGCCCTGCGGAGCAAACGCAATGTGCAAAGAGCAATACGGAGCAGGTTCTTGCACCTGTTTGCCAGACTATATTGGAAATCCCTACGAAGGATGTCGCCCAGAGTGCACCGTGAACTCTGACTGCGTATCCAATATGGCTTGCGTGCGTTCCAAGTGCCAAGATCCCTGTCCAGGAACCTGTGGTCAAAACTCAATTTGCCAAGTGATCAATCACTCACCAGCGTGCACTTGCATGCCTGGGTTCACTGGCGATCCCTTCAGATACTGCAATCCTATTACTCAAGCTGGTAATTACACGAGATTCTCTAAACCTTTCTTAAAAGCAGATATACTCTATCAAATTGGGATGAAAGAATTAAACGTTGACTCCACTCTGGATTCTTTGGAAATTAGAATCAGTCCCAAGAGAACCCTGCAATCCATCCCCCTGTGGACCAAACAGCCAATGTCGGGCCGTCAACAACCAACCAGTTTGCACCTGCCTACCAGAATATATAGGAAGTCCCCCTGGATGTCGCCCAGAGTGCGTAATGAGCTCGGAATGTCCGTCAAATAGAGCTTGCGTGAACAACAAGTGTGTTAATCCTTGCCCCCAGCCCTGTGGTTTGAGCACCAACTGCATGGTGTTAAATCACAGCCCCATTTGCAGTTGCAAACAAGGCTTCACTGGAGATCCCTTCAGTAGATGCTTCCCTGTGCCAAGTAAGACGGATCAGACGACCTAATTTTATTCTCCATGTATATTATGATTTTTACAACAACATTCTTTCAGAACCTGCACCTGGCCCAGTTGTTCAGAACCCCTGCGTACCCTCACCTTGCGGACCCTATGCAGAATGTCGCGATATTGGTGGCGCGCCATCTTGCTCTTGTCTTAGCTCCTATATCGGAAGCCCACCAAACTGTAGACCCGAGTGCACTATCAATTCTGACTGCCCCAGTAGTCAGGCTTGCATGAACGAGAGATGTAGAGACCCCTGCCCTGGTTCTTGCGGATTATCGGCTACCTGTAACGTAATTAATCACACGCCATCTTGCACGTGTCCAGAAGATTTCACGGGAGATCCTTTCACGAACTGTTACCTCAAACGTAAGCAATTTTCTGAGAAATTTCATCGGACTTTGAATTTCCTCGCGTTTGTAATCGGATTTAGACAGCTCGATTCATTCTCTTCTCGGAAATCCTGAATGTACTGAAAAATTGTTAATAATCCAGCAATGGAAGAGCCAGTGAGACCTGCTGACCCCTGCAACCCCAGTCCCTGCGGTCCAAACGCGGTGTGCACCGAAGGTAGCTGCACTTGTCTTTCCGACTACCAAGGAGACCCCTACATAGGCTGCCGTCCAGAGTGTGTCCTCAACAACGACTGCCCCTTGACTCAAGCCTGCATTCGCAATAAATGCGTAGATCCTTGTCCTGGAACTTGTGGTCAGAATGCACAGTGCAACGTGTACAACCATGTTCCCATGTGTAGCTGTCTGCCTGGAATGACAGGGAACGCTTTCCTTTCTTGTCGTCCAAGCAGAGGTAGGTGAACCACTCGAGCAACTGATCATAGATACAAGCGGAACAACCTCTATTCTCAATTTTACCCATTTTAGGTCCCGAAGATCCCTGCAATCCGTCACCTTGCGGACCTAGCAGTGTCTGTCGCGTAGTAAACGAGCAAGCCGTATGCTCCTGCGTATCCAGTTTCATAGGAACACCTCCGTCCTGCAGACCAGAATGTACCGTGAGTTCAGATTGCCCGAAGAATCAGGCGTGCAGCAATCAGAAGTGCATAAATCCCTGCGCGGGTTCCTGCGGTGTCAGGTCTCAGTGTCAAGTGATCAATCATAATCCGCTCTGTAGTTGTCCAGCTGGGTTCACGGGCGATCCATTCGTCAGATGCGAACCTAAACGTGAGCGCGATATACTATAGCTAATCTCTGAAAGCTTGACTTCAGTTGAACGGTTCTCGTAACGGCTTGCTGTTCGTCTTCGTTTCAGTGGAGGAGCCAGTGACACCTATCAATCCCTGTCAACCATCTCCATGTGGGCCGAACGCGGTTTGCCAGGTGGTGAACGATTCTCCTTCTTGTTCTTGCATACCCGAGTTCGTCGGAGCACCACCGAATTGTAGACCCGAGTGCATTAGTAACAGCGAATGCGCTAGCAATTTAGCCTGCATGAGAAACAAATGCACAGATCCCTGTCCTGGATCCTGTGGCTCTAACGCCGAGTGTCGGGTTGTGAGTCACACCGCCATGTGCGTGTGTTTGATCGGTTACGAGGGAGACCCGTTCACCCAGTGTACCTTGAAACAGAGTAAGAAAGTCTGCCGATATTTCAAAACAGAGAGTAATGCTCCTTCTATAAACAGACTTGCTTTCGTATTTTAGCCCAAATACAACTAGTTGCCTCATCCCCCTGCACACCGTCACCCTGTGGTTCGAACGCTGTTTGCAAAGAGCAAGGTGGAGTCGGTTCCTGCTCCTGTTTGCCTGACTATATAGGAAATCCTTACGAAGGCTGTCGTCCAGAGTGTATCATGAACTCTGATTGCATATCCACTCGCGCTTGCATTCGTTCCAAGTGCCAAGATCCTTGTCCTGGAGCTTGTGGCACGAATGCTGAATGCCAGGTCGTCAATCATTTGCCAAACTGTAATTGCTTCCCTGGTTACACGGGCCAACCTTATCAATTCTGTCAACTAATCACAACGCAACTTGGTAAACAAACACTTCTAAATTTTTAATTTCCATTCAGTTTAATTTATAGAGAATTAGAACGTTCATGAACTTATTCCTTTGATAGTCGACGATCGGAGAGATCCATGTTCCCCATCACCCTGTGGACCGAACAGTAGATGTCAAGTCGTTAACGATCAGGCAGTTTGTTCTTGCCTGCCAGAATTTACTGGTTCACCCCCGGGTTGCCGACCAGAGTGCGTGGTTAGCGCAGAATGTCTACCGAATTTAGCTTGTGTTAATCAGAAATGCAAAAATCCTTGTCCTGGACCGTGTGGTATCGACTCGGAGTGCAACGTAATTCATCATAGTCCTATCTGTGCCTGTAGACAGAGATACACTGGTGATCCTTTCAGTCGTTGTTTCCCTATACCAGGTGAGAATATCTTTCTTTAATTCTTTAAACAGTACTTCATATTTTCTTTTAAATTAACTCCATCGATTCACGTGGCTAAGACTCCGGTTCCTCTGTGACACTTTGCCCATTATTTCTAGAATCTCCACCAGCTCTGGTACCATACAACCCATGTGTTCCTTCACCCTGCGGTCCAAACGCAGAGTGTCGCGACGCTAACGGCATACCCTCCTGTTCCTGTTTGCAAGCCTATATAGGAAGTCCTCCGAACTGTCGGCCAGAGTGCACAGTGAACTCTGACTGTTCCCCTAGTCAGGCCTGCATACGGGAAAAGTGCAGAGACCCTTGTCCCGGTTCCTGCGGCACTTTTGCTCAGTGTTCCGTGATGAATCATGTACCAATCTGTAGCTGCTTCGAGGGCTACACTGGGGATCCGTTCAGCAACTGCTATCCTAAGCCACCACCACGTGAGACAGTTTTGCAATTCAAAACTCTATAAAGATCTATAGTTAGCTCTACAGTTGTCACATTATTCTCCTAATTTTTTAGAACCAACAGTTTCCGACGACCCTTGCAATCCATCACCCTGTGGACCAAACGCAGAGTGCAACAATGGCATTTGCACCTGTTTACCAGAGTACAGAGGAGATCCCAACACAGGATGTAGACCCGAGTGTGTCCTCAATACGGACTGCCCCGTGAATCAGGCTTGCGTTCGCAACAAGTGTAGCGATCCTTGCGTTGGTACTTGTGGACAGAACGCTATTTGCAACGTCTTCAATCATATTCCCATGTGCAGTTGCCCTTCTGGCATGAGTGGCAATGCTTTCGTCTTTTGTTCCCCGATCCAAGGTACTTAACGTCACTTAACTCAGACGTTCTGTTAACTATTCATTATCCCGAGCGTCGATGATCTTCACTTCTTCGTGTTCCCTTTAGAAGTAACCCCGGAAACACCGTGCAATCCATCTCCATGCGGTCAGAACAGTCAATGTCGTCCAATTAATGGTCAAGCGGTCTGTAGCTGCGTGCCAGGCTATAAAGGAAGTCCTCCATCTTGTAGACCAGAGTGCGTAGTCAGTTCGGACTGCGGCAGGAACGAGGCATGCAGTAATCTCAAGTGTGTGAACCCCTGTGTGGGAAGTTGTGGTATCCGTGCACAATGCCAAGTCATCAATCACAATCCCATATGCAGTTGCCCTGCATCATTGTCCGGGGACCCGTTCGTCAGATGCGACCCTATTCGTAAGGATTCTTTTAGTTTCCAAGAAAGGAACACTGTGCAACCTTCTCGTACTCCTTTCATTAGTCAAACTGTATGATTCGCTTGTTATCAAATCTTTTTAGCGGAAACCAAACCAGAAATTATAAACGCGTGCAAGCCATCACCGTGTGGCCCTAATGCGCTCTGCCAGGTGGTAAACGACTCCCCATCGTGCACCTGTATGCCAGGATTTATTAACTCCCCACCCAACTGCCGCCCAGAATGTGTCAGTAATAGCGAGTGCTTAGCACACCACGCTTGCATAAATCAAAAGTGCAGAGATCCGTGTCCTGGCTCGTGTGGAGCGAACGCAGAATGTCGCGTGGTCAGCCATACCCCCATGTGTGTTTGTTCCATTGGGTTCACAGGTGACCCGTTCACGCAATGCGTTCTGTTCGAAGAATGTAAGGAACATATACCTTTCTTCGACTCAACTTTATCTCTCAGGCTAGTTTGCCTTATGTCAATTTTATTTTATCCCTTAGCGAGACCAACTTCTCCCTGCACGCCATCACCCTGTGGCTCGAACGCCATTTGTAAAGAGCAGAACGGGGTTGGATCTTGTGCCTGCTTGCCAGAATACATTGGCAATCCGTATGAAGGATGTCGACCAGAGTGCACTATTAGTTCGGACTGTTCTTCGAATCTTGCTTGTATAAGGAATAAGTGTCAGAATCCTTGTCCTGGGACGTGCGGACAGGATGCTATTTGTCAAGTGATTAACCATTCGCCCACGTGTACCTGTATTCCTGGTTTCACGGGAGATCCATTCAGATATTGCCAGCTTATGAGAGAACCTGGTAAAGTATTTTAGTATACGAAACAAGAAATGTAATACAAATAAACTAATGGTAATATTTCGTGAATTGTTCTTTTATTTTATCACGAAATGTCACTGTCTGTTTAATTGTATCACAGTTCCACGGAAAAAGGATACCTAGTACATCCTTATTCTTATAGTGAATTTCATTAACATTTATATTTCTCAGACAAAGTAGAAGATCAATCAGACCCCTGTGTTCCATCACCCTGTGGACCAAACAGTCAATGCCGTGTGGTTTCCGGTAACGCAGTGTGCTCGTGCCTACCCGAGTATTCCGGTAGTCCTCCTATGTGTCGACCAGAGTGTGTAGTTAGCTCAGATTGTCCCTCGAATCGAGCTTGTGTGAATCAGAAATGCGTGAATCCCTGCCCACAGCCATGTGGACAGAATACTAATTGTCTAGTCGTGAATCACAGTCCCATTTGTACCTGCAAAGAAGGAAATACTGGAAATCCATTCACCAGATGTTTCCCTCTTCCAAGTAAGTCTCCGAAGACTTTTATCCTGTACCCCGTACGAGACAGTCTATCTAATAACTCATTCGATGAATTATTTCCACAGCTCAGGCAACTTTACCCGATCTACCTCAGAACCCCTGTGTACCATCTCCCTGTGGCCCATATTCAGAATGTCGAGACATCGGTGGTACCCCGTCTTGTTCCTGTTTAGCTAATTATTTCGGTAGCCCACCGAACTGTAGGCCAGAATGTACAGTGAACTCGGATTGTCCAAGTGACAGGGCATGCATCAGACAGAGATGCACTGATCCTTGTCCTGGATCTTGTGGCTTATCCGCACGTTGTACCGTTTTCAATCATGTTCCGGTTTGCACCTGTCTGGAAGGATTCACTGGCGATCCTTTCAGCAGCTGTTCTCCTACTCCACGTAAGATTTATTTCAATAAGTGTAGAATATTCACTAGTTTGGATTAGGAAATTGATGATTAATCGGAGGATATTTTATAGCCGTAGAAACGGTCCCTGAAGACCCATGCAATCCATCGCCATGTGGTCCAAACACGCAATGCAACAATGGTGCTTGCACGTGTTTGGCAGAGTACCAGGGCGATCCTTACGTGGGCTGTCGACCAGAGTGTGTTCTAAACACGGATTGTCCTTTGAACAGAGCTTGTTTGCGCAATAAGTGTGTCGATCCCTGCGTTGGCACATGTGGTCAAAGTGCAGTCTGTAACGTGTACAATCATATACCGATGTGCAGTTGTCCCGTTGGTATGACTGGGAATGCATTCCTATCTTGCAGTCCATTCAGAGGTATAATAATTAGAGAAACCTTAATTGATCGTATTGAAAAATCTTCAAGAGGATTAGTTAATTCTTCTCTCAATAGAACCTGTTGCAACGAATCCCTGTAATCCATCTCCCTGTGGACCGAACAGTCAGTGCAGAGAAATAAACGAGCAAGCCGTGTGCACTTGCATCCCTGGTTTCATTGGCATACCACCAACGTGTAGACCAGAATGCGTAGTGAGCACGGATTGCGGACCAACTGAAGCATGCATCAATCAGAAATGTAGTAATCCGTGTGTTGGATCTTGCGGCATCAGGGCAACTTGCCAAGTGGTCAATCATAATCCAATTTGTAACTGTCCTGCCACCATGACCGGTGATCCATTTATTAGATGCACGGAGAAACGTAAGAGTCGAACGACATTTAGCAAAATGTGAGTGGTCTTGAGAACACTTGAGTTCAAGCAACTGGATTTTATTTTAGCACTGGAAGCACCACCGCAACAGAACCCCTGTGAACCATCTCCCTGTGGTCCAAATGCACAGTGTCAGGTGATCAATGACTCCCCATCGTGCTCTTGTCTGCCAGAGTTCACTGGTCCACCGCCCAATTGTAGACCAGAGTGCATTAGCAACAACGAGTGTCAAAATAATCTAGCTTGCATCAATCAAAAATGCAGGGATCCTTGTCCAGGTTCCTGTGGCTCCAACGCTATATGCAATACAGTGTCTCATACACCGATGTGCACTTGTTCCCCAGGATACACTGGAGATCCATTCACTCAATGTTTCACGCAACAACGTAAGATAATTCTAGACTCTTTTTAGAAATCGACGATGACTGCTCACCTCTCAGAATTAATTGTCAATTTTTTAGTTATACCAATGTACGTCCCTGAACCTTGCGTACCATCTCCTTGCGGAGCAAACGCGCTCTGCAAGGAACGAAACGGAGTAGGGGCATGCAGTTGTTTGCCAGATTATGTCGGCAATCCGTACGAAGGTTGTCGACCAGAGTGTGTGATAAATTCAGATTGTATCCCAAGCAAGAGCTGTGTCCGATCCAAATGCGAAGATCCTTGTCCCGGTACCTGTGGTCAAAACGCAGTTTGTCAAGTAATCAACCACGTTGCCACTTGCAACTGCTTGCCAAGGTTCACTGGAGATCCTTTCAGATACTGCAGAGAAGAAGAGATAGGTACGTGAATCGAGACAGACCTTTGAGGCTAAAAGATTGCCAAACTTGACAGTGACACTTTTGCTTAAAACAGTCACCACACCGAGCGTGAGAAACCCTTGTCAACCATCACCCTGTGGACCAAATAGCGTCTGCAGAGAGAATAACGGGCAAGCAGTGTGCTCTTGCTTACCAGAGTTCCGTGGTTCACCCCCAGGATGTAGGCCAGAATGTGTAGTTAGCGCAGAATGCTCACCAGATCGTGTCTGCGTTAATCAGAAGTGCATTGATCCCTGTCCTGATCCCTGTGGAAGGAACGCAATATGTAGGGTTATCAATCGCAGTCCTATCTGCACCTGTCAACAAGGCTACACAGGAGATGCCTTCACCATCTGTTTCCCTCTTCCACGTTTGTATTCTATACTGAGATTTATTTTCAAACAAACAGGTCTAAAATTTCTCGTAATTATTTCTATTCCTTTCTACAGGTCCACCACTGGAGCCTGTAACACCTGTGCAACAAGATCCTTGTTTACCATCTCCTTGTGGTCCATACTCCCAGTGCCGAAATATCGGTGGAAATCCCTCTTGCTCTTGTTCGCCCTCCTATATCGGTGTACCACCAAACTGTAGACCAGAATGCACGTTGAATGCGGAATGCCCGAGTGCACTTGCTTGCATTCGCGAGAAATGTTCAGATCCATGTCCAGGATCCTGCGGTGTTGGAGCACGATGCACCATTCTTAACCATCTTCCAGTGTGTTCTTGTCCTGAAGGATATACCGGAGATCCGTTTAACAGCTGTGTCCCAAAGCCCATTATATGTGAGAATCTTTTTCTGATTTAAAATTAATTATTATTTCGATAACGAAAATCTTAATAGGCTAACTTGACGTTTATTCACCGCCTAATTCTCTGGATAATGGTCCTGATTTATATACAGCCGAAGAAACCGTGTCAGATCCCTGCAACCCCTCGCCATGTGGTACAAATGCGCTCTGTCGAGATGGCTCCTGCACGTGTCTTCCCGAATTCCAAGGCGATCCATACAGTGGCTGTCGTCCCGAGTGTGTCATGAACAATGACTGCACTCGTGACAGGGCTTGCTTAAGGAACAAATGCGTGGACCCGTGCATAGGAACTTGCGGGCAAAATGCACAGTGCCAGACGATTAATCATGTCCCTATGTGCAGCTGTCCAACTGGCATGTCCGGGAATGCATTCGTTTCCTGTTCTCCAGTTCAGGGTACGATACATCAAATTTCCTCTTATTTGCTTCCACGCGATTGAAAGTTGAACCTGCCTCATTCAAACGTCTTGTTCTTTTATCAGAAGACGTAGTACAAAACCCCTGCTCTCCATCACCCTGTGGACCAAATAGCCACTGTCAGGAAGTAAATGGAATTGCAGTTTGCAAGTGCATAGAAGGTTTCACAGGCAACCCGCCTACTTGCCGGCCAGAGTGTGTCGTTAGTTCGGATTGCGAGCTTTCCAAGGCTTGCATCAATCAGAAGTGCAGAGATCCTTGCCCTGGCACTTGCGGTCTGAGAGCAGAGTGTTCCGTGGTCAATCATAATCCCATTTGCAGGTGTCCTCAAGGCCTAAGTGGTGATCCTTTCACCAACTGTATTGTCATAGGTGAGATATAGCATCAAGAGTAACGTGTCAAGATAGTAGTGTCAATATTTCAAGTTTATAACTATTTTTATTCGATTCGTTCCATAGTTGAAGTATCTTCAGAACCAATCAATCCCTGTTATCCATCACCTTGTGGCCCAAATGCCCAATGCCAAGTCACGAATCAAGCACCTTCTTGCTCCTGTTTACCGGAATTCACGGGTACTCCACCGAATTGTAAACCAGAGTGCATTACGAACACCGAGTGTCCGATTCGTCAGGCCTGTATCAATCAGAAATGCAGAGATCCTTGCCCTGGTTTATGCGGAGCTAACGCTGAATGCAGCATGTTTAGTCACACCCCGATTTGCTCCTGTCGAACAGGATTCACTGGGGATCCTTTTGTTCAGTGTACTACCGTGCAAAGTAAGTTTGCTCCTCTTTTACTTCGGTAAAAAAATTACATTTTTCCTGTTCTTTTAATTCACGAACCCTTCGAGTCTTCATAAAAATCATTTTCTGAATTAATCTAACTCTCTGTCCTTCCTAGTTGACGAAGAAAGACCTACGCCCTGCAGCCCGACACCATGTGGCGCGAATGCAGTGTGCAAGGTATCAGGGAATGCAGGATCTTGCTCCTGCTTGCCTGATTATATCGGAAACCCATACGATGGTTGCAGACCAGAGTGTGTCGTGAATTCCGATTGTCCAGCGAACTTCGCTTGCATAAGATCAAAATGCCAAGACCCATGTCCGGGTGCTTGCGCTCCGAATGCCATGTGCAATGCTGTGAACCACTTGCCAGTGTGCACTTGCATACAGGGATACAGTGGAGATCCGTTTAGATACTGCAGTTTGAGTCCAGTGAAACGTAAGAGTCAATTTTACATGTTTAGAAGAAGTCCAAGTGGTATAGATCAAACGTGGGATTGAATATTCCAACAAAAGTCTTGAAAACTGGACATTCCCATAGAATTTATATCACTGGATGTCAAATCACTAGCCACATCAATACTGTTATTCTATCAACTTCTAGAAGAAGACGAGGTAGCAAATCCTTGCAACCCTTCGCCCTGTGGTCCAAACAGCGAATGTCGCGTGAACAACAACCAAGCAGTATGCTCCTGTCTTTCGTCCTACCTTGGTAGTCCACCTAATTGCAGACCCGAGTGCGTGGTCAGTACCGAGTGTCCTTTGACACGTGCCTGTGTGAGTCAGAAATGCGTGGATCCGTGTCCCAATGCGTGTGGCACGAACGCCAATTGCAGGGTTATCAACCACAGTCCGATTTGCTTCTGCAACAACGGATTCACTGGTGATCCATTCGTTACCTGCTTCCGTGTTCCTGGTACGATCAATTTTTCAGACATTTGACTCATAATTCGCATAATTCGTATTCATTAGATACATTCTTCGATAGTGTCCGTGGAGTTGATACCAATGGTGCAAAGGGACCCATGTTCGCCATCTCCATGCGGTCCCAACGCCATTTGCCAGAACGTCGGCCAAACTCCAGCTTGCACTTGCGTGTCAAACTATCGTGGCAGTCCACCAAACTGTAGACCAGAGTGTACGATTAATTCCGAGTGTCCTAGTAACCAGGCATGCATCCAAGAAAGGTGCAAAGACCCTTGTCCAGGTTCTTGCGGTTTCAATGCTCAATGCACAGTGTTCAATCACGTCCCCGTGTGTTCGTGCATCGAAGGGTACACTGGCGATCCGTTCAGTCAGTGCAATCAAGAGATCAAACCTCGTAAGTAGGAATCATGCAATAAGCTTCTTCAATTTATCACTGATATTAGATGGGAAAAATATAAAATTGACGTGAAATCTCGATATCAGCTGAACCAGTAGAAACAGACTTGTGTAATCCATCTCCATGTGGACCCAACGCTCAGTGCGACAATGGAATCTGTTCCTGCATGACCGATTACTACGGTGATTCGACTATAGGTTGTCGACCAGAGTGTGTACTGAACAACGACTGTCCACGAAATAGAGCTTGCGTGAGGAACAAGTGCGAGGACCCTTGCATTGGCACGTGTGCCAGTAACGCTATTTGCAGCGTGATCAATCACGTGCCAATGTGCAGTTGCCCTACTGGTTTCGAAGGGAATGCTTTTACATTCTGTCGTCCAGCAATAGGTATTTCATTGTTACGTTTTCCTGTTAAATCGTTTAATTCGGAAAATTAATTTCAACAATTTCGACAGCCGAGCTGCCATCCAATCCATGCAATCCGTCTCCTTGCGGACCTAATAGCCAGTGTCGATCGAACAATGGCCAAGCAATTTGCAGTTGCGTACCAGGTTACTTAGGAAATCCACCAAACTGTCGTCCAGAGTGTACAGTTAGCTCGGATTGTTCGCCAAACGAAATTTGCTCGAATCAGAAATGCAGGAATCCTTGCATCGGCACGTGTGGCTTAGGAGCTCGTTGCACAGTCGCGAATCGTAATCCTATTTGTCACTGTCCTGAAGGATTCACGGGAGATCCATTCGTCAGATGTCTTTCCCTTCGTAAGTTCTTTTTAATTATCACATACACGTGAAGTCCTGGACATTAGATTCAATATTCAAATGATACTTGTAGCACCAGTTCCACCAGAACAGACAAACGTCTGCCAGCCATCACCATGTGGACCCAACGCACAGTGTCAAATATCAGGAAATTCACCTTCCTGTACTTGTTTGCCCGATTTTGTTGGCTCTCCACCTAACTGCAGGCCTGAGTGCATCAGCAATAGCGAATGTCTGAGCCACCAGGCCTGCGTGAACCAACGGTGTAGAGATCCTTGTATTGGTTCCTGTGGAGCAAATGCACAGTGTCGCACTGTCAGTCACACACCTATGTGCTACTGCGAGACTGGCTACACTGGCGATCCATTTACTCAATGCTTCTTCAGACCTAGTAAGAATATTAGATATATCAGTAATTGATATTATTTTTATTATTATTTAATCGTTCTAAAAACATAGATTGTTTTAAGCAAGATAATGATATTTAGATTTCAGACGAATTCGTATAGCCTATTACGATAATTTAGCGTCATTCAAAATTATGTTTAATATTCGAGGGGAAGTTAGATTACAGCAAGTTTCATCATTTTAGTCGATGACATACCGGAAAAAGTGAATCCATGCTTGCCATCCCCATGCGGCCCCAACGCAAGGTGCACAGAAAGGAACAACGTAGGCTCCTGTACCTGTGTTCCGGGTTACCTAGGCAATCCTTACGAAGGGTGCAGACCAGAATGTGTCCTAGATTCAGATTGCTCGCCTACTCGGACTTGCGTCAATTCCAAATGCATTGACCCGTGTCCAGGAACATGTGGCACTAACGCAGAGTGCCGCGTTATCAACCACCGTGGTTCTTGCTCTTGTTTCTCTGGTTACACCGGTGATCCCTATCGGTATTGCTCTGTCCAACCCGTTGGTAAGTCCGAGCCACTCTGAACCTCTTATCAATCACCGGTCAAAGAAATTATTCGACGAAATACCCAACAGTTTCCGACGTACCTGCGAGCGACCCCTGTGGAAATGGCCAGTGTGGTCCAAACAGTCAATGCAGAGTAATAAATCAAGTGGCAGTTTGCTCTTGCATGCCTAACTACATGGGTACACCTCCAGCTTGTAGGCCAGAATGTGTCACTAGCTCAGAGTGCTCCGCTGACAAGGCGTGCGTGAATCAGAAATGCGTGAACCCGTGTCCAGCCTCGTGTGGACAGAACTCTGACTGTAGGGTGATCAATCATGCACCCTTGTGCAATTGTATGAGAGGATACACAGGTGATCCGTTCTCCGTGTGCTTCCCTGTTCCGTGTAAGTAGAACGCGCAGATTTCGGTATTTTCTTCCATCTAATTATTCAATTACGAGTTTATTGTACTTTATCGTACATTACCAATTTCAGTGATACCACCAATTCAGAACGACCTCGTTCCAAAAGATCCTTGCATTCCATCCCCCTGTGGAGCCTATTCGGAATGTCGGAACATCGGAGGTGTTCCATCCTGCTCGTGTTTGGCCACCTACACCGGAAGTCCACCAAACTGTCGACCAGAGTGCACCATTAACTCAGACTGTCCTCCCAGTCAAGCTTGCATGCAGCAAAGATGCAGGGATCCTTGCCCTGGATCTTGTGCTTCGCTAGCTCAGTGCACTGTTATCAATCATGTGCCAACTTGCTCTTGTCTACCTGGTTATACTGGAGATCCCTTCACTAATTGTATTATCGAACCACGTAAGGATCCGAACGTGCATTTTAAGTTTAAAATTGTTCCAAGAATCATTGCACCACTTTCTCACACTGCACTATTATAGCTCGACCCGTTGAAACTGATCCTTGCGCGTCTTCACCTTGCGGATCAAACGCGCGTTGCGACAATGGCGTCTGCTCCTGTCTGCCAGAATATTTCGGAGACCCATACGCGGGTTGCAGACCAGAGTGCGTTCTAAGCAACGAATGTCCAACCACCAGAGCTTGCATTCGTAACAAATGTGTCGATCCCTGTGTCGGTGTTTGCGGACAGAATGCGTTGTGCAACGTCTTCAATCATGTACCAATGTGTAGTTGTCCGTCCGGAATGTCAGGAAACGCTTTCGTGCTCTGCTCCCCCGTTCAAGGTATGACAGTGTCCTGAAAAACTCGTTGTTTGAACCATAAAATAGCAATAATAGAAGCATCGTCGTGATAAAAATTCTGAAATAATTTTAGTGACCGCGGTCAGTGATCCCTGCAACCCTTCGCCATGCGGTCCCAACAGCCGGTGCAAACAGAATAACATGCAAGCCTTATGTTCTTGCATAAGCGGATACATTGGAGCACCTCCTACTTGCAGGCCAGAGTGCGTGGTTAGCTCTGATTGTCCACTGAACGAGGCTTGCACCAATCAGAGGTGTAGAGACCCTTGTCCAGGAAGCTGTGGATTGAACGCGATCTGTAACGTTGTTAACCATAATCCTCTGTGCTCTTGTCGGGAAAGGATGACCGGTGATCCCTTCATTAGATGTTATCCCATGCGTAAGAACGATAAAAATTATTGCTTCACTTTATTTCGCACCCCTGATGTTCGAAACATTAAGAATAATTGCATGTATTTAAACCTTGAAGCCGAGAGACCGCCAGCACCCATCAACCCCTGTCAGCCATCTCCCTGTGGACCAAACGCGGAGTGCCAGGTAGTCAATGACCAACCATCTTGTTCTTGCCTTCGAGAATTCACAGGATCACCTCCTAACTGTCGTCCGGAGTGCATCAGCAACAGCGAATGCTCGAATCAATTAGCTTGCATCAACCAGAAGTGTCGAGATCCTTGCACAAATGCCTGTGGTGTGAACGCGGTTTGCAACGTGGTCAGCCACACTCCCATGTGTGCTTGCTCTAATGGCTACGCTGGAGATCCGTTCACGCAATGTCTACCACAACAGTGTAAGAACAGATAACGAATTTGAGTCGAATCACTCTTACACGAACGTACCAAGTCCAGGTTAAGATCTTTCCGAATATTTTTAGTCGACGTTCAAATTAGCAGACCAGATCCCTGCGCTCCATCCCCTTGTGGCGCAAACGCGATCTGTCGAGTCCAACAGAACTCAGCTTCCTGCTCCTGTCAGAACGACTACATTGGAAACCCTTACGACGGATGCAGGCCAGAATGTACCCTCAGCTCAGACTGCCCGTCCAATCAGGCTTGTATCAGATCGAAATGCAGAGATCCTTGTCCTGGAACTTGTGGTCAGAATGCCCAGTGTTACGCTGTGAATCATGCAGCTACTTGCAGCTGTTTCGAACGATACACTGGTGATCCTTTCGTGTACTGCAGTCCATTCAGAGAACCGCGTAAGATAACTTCAGAGATTCCATCTGTAACAGAGAAGCGTCCCAATCGATAGGATCAGCCAATAATACCGCATCCTCTTTCAGAACCCGAACCTAATCTTGCCAATCCCTGCGACCCATCACCGTGTGGAGCTTACAGTCAGTGCAAAGCGATTAACGGACAAGCCACGTGTTCTTGTCTGCCAACTTACATGGGAACACCACCAAACTGCAAACCAGAGTGTACAGTGAGCTCTGATTGCCCGTTAAACCTGGCTTGTAAGAACAACAAGTGTATCAACCCTTGCCCTGACTCTTGTGGTCAACAGAGCACTTGCAGAATCGTGAACCATAGCCCCATCTGCAGTTGTAAACCAGGTTTCACTGGTGATCCTTTCACTTACTGTTTCTTCAATCCACGTAAGCGTTCGACCATTTAACAGAGTACTCTTGCATTAGAAGGAATTTAAGATAATTATGACAAATCTGAAATTTTAGCTGCAACCACTGTCGAAACACCGGTAGACCCCTGTATTAATTCGCCATGCGGACCCAATTCCCAGTGCCGTAACATTAACGGTTCCCCGTCGTGCTCTTGCCTGCCTAATTACATTGGTTCTCCACCTAATTGTCGCCCAGAGTGCGTGATCAACGCAGATTGTCCCAGAAATCAGGCATGCGTTCGCGAGAAGTGTCAGGATCCTTGCCCAGGATCTTGCGGAATTAACAGTCTCTGCAGCGTACACAATCACGTCCCAGTTTGTGCGTGTATAGAGGGATACAAAGGGGATCCTTTCATTAGTTGTCAATTCATACCGATGAGTAAGTTGCACAAAGCACTTAAAACAAATATAACACTAGTGAAACGTCATTGATAAATTTGTGACATCGGAACAGAAGTGGAGGAGCCTGTGACAGACCCATGCAGTCAGTCTCCGTGTGGTTCCAACACCCAGTGCGATAACGGAGTTTGCACTTGTCTGGCAGAGTACTTTGGTAACCCATATACCGGGTGTCGACCAGAATGCGTGTTGAGTACAGACTGTTCGAACGACAAGGCGTGTATAAGGAACAAATGCGTCGATCCTTGCCCTGGAGCTTGCGGTCAGAATGCGCAATGCAATGTGATTAATCACATACCGATGTGCAGTTGCCCCCCTGCTACCAATGGCAACGCCTTGATCGTGTGCTCGCCTGTGCAAGGTACACCTGGTTTTCTCTAATTACCTTTCCCGATAATTATCACTTCCGGTAGAATATCGCTGATGAACCTTAACGATTCAATCGTAGTACCCACCACTACGAGACCTTGCAACCCAACACCGTGTGGTCCAAATAGCATATGTAGAGAGGTGAACGATCAGGCTGTGTGTACCTGCGCCCCAGAGTACCTTGGAACTCCACCTCTATGTAGGCCGGAATGCCTGGTCAGTTCGGACTGTCGGAAGAACCTGGCTTGCGTGAACCAGAAGTGTAGAGATCCGTGCCCAGGAACGTGTGGTATACAGGCGACTTGTCTTGTGGTGAATCATAATCCTGTTTGCTCATGCCCGGAGCGATACACGGGGGATCCGTTCATCAGATGCGAGATGATCAGTAAGATATTGGGATATTCTTGGAATAACCATAAAGTTGATTTTATGAGCTATGGTTCAACCTCCCCGATAAAATGAGGTAATAATACAGGCCGCTTCGTTCTTTGTAGAAGAGGTAATAACGCCCACGAATCCCTGTCAACCATCACCCTGCGGCCCATATTCCCAGTGTCAAGTGGTCAACGACAACCCGTCGTGCAGTTGTCTGCCCGAATACAGAGGCGTCCCACCAAATTGCAAACCCGAGTGCATATCAAACTCCGAGTGCCCCAGCCACCAAACGTGCGTCCAACAAAAGTGCAGAGATCCTTGCCCAGGTCTCTGTGGAGAGAGTGCAGAGTGTCACGTGACCTATCACGTACCTAATTGCATTTGCCCGAATGGTTTCACTGGCGATCCTTATACTCGTTGCGCGATAATAAGTAAGCAATGGAAAGATGGAGGAAAAGCAATAAGCATGCGATCATCCTGACCAAACTAATCGTGATTTTCAACTGTTCTAGCTCGCGACCCGGAACCCTCACCCTGTGCGGAAGGCACTTGCGGCACAAACGCGTTATGCAGGGAACGAGACGGCGTTGGCATTTGTTCATGCCCCCTCGAGTACGTCGGCAATCCATACGTAGGTTGTAGACCCGAGTGCGTGATTAATCCTGATTGCCCGTCGAACAAAATGTGCGTGCGAAACAAGTGTCAAGACCCCTGTCCTGGAACCTGCGGCCAGAACGCCGAGTGCTCGGTCGTTAATCATCAGTCCTTCTGCTATTGCCGGCCAGGTTTCACTGGCGATCCATTTGTCGGTTGCACCGTGGATAGTAAGTTGAACCCTGTCTCATAAGACGACCGGAGAATAACGTTCGAATAGAAGCTATTAACTAAACGTGACTTGTTTCCTCAGCGATAGTACCGAAAGAGAACGTGTGTAGTCCATCACCCTGCGGACCAAATAGTCAATGCAAAGAGGTATCGGGTCAGGCCGTGTGTTCCTGCTTACCAACGTACGTAGGCACTCCACCTGGATGTAGACCCGAGTGTGTAGCTAGCTCAGAGTGTCCTACCCAGCTTGCGTGCAAGGACTACAAATGCGTGAACCCATGCCCTAGCCCTTGCGGCTTGAACACCAAATGCGTGGTTGTGAATCACAGTCCAATTTGTAGTTGTATGCCCGGACATAGCGGAGACCCATTCACCACTTGCACACCGATTCAACGTAAGAAACAAGTTTCACGATAGTCCCATTAAAGCAGTGTCCCAAACTTACTGTTAGAACTGCTCACGTGATAGCTTTCTCTAAGCTGTTTTTATTTCTTCGTAATCCTACGAGTCTCGTTAAATTTTCTATCAGACGGATGACATGAAACAGCAATAATTATCACTTTTAGCTGTTATGATCCCCGGTCCAACGGAGAAAGACCCCTGCGTGCCATCCCCGTGCGGTAGCTTCGCTCAGTGTAGGAACGTTCGCGGTTCGGCTGCATGTAGCTGCATAGAAGGCTACACTGGTCAACCACCGAATTGCAGACCAGAATGTACGATCAATTCCGAGTGTCAGAGCGACATGTCCTGCATCAACATGAAGTGCAGGGATCCTTGTCCCGGTTCCTGCGGTTCTGGCGCAGTCTGCGCTGTGGTTAATCACATCCCAGTATGCAATTGTCCCGAAGGTTTCACTGGCAATCCATTCACCCTCTGTCAACTGCAGCCGACCATACGTAAGAAATTTGTCCTTGATCATCACAGAAGTGTTCACACACTGGCACCTTTAGATTGTTATCTCAACTCGTTTGACATTGCAGCTACTCCACCAACACCTGTAGAGGACCAATGCACCCCATCACCCTGTGGTCCTAATGCGGACTGCCTGAAGGGCGTCTGCACGTGTTTACCAGAGTTCGAAGGAAATGCCTACCTAGGATGTCGACCCGAGTGCGTGCTAAACTCAGACTGTCCCCGTGACAGAGCCTGTTTGCGTAACAAGTGTACGGACCCCTGTCCTGGAACGTGTGGCCTGAACGCCATTTGCATGGTTATCAATCACGTACCTATGTGCAGCTGTCCCGGAAACATGACTGGCAACGCATTCAGTCAGTGTACTCCTCTACAAGGTAGTCGATGATTCAAATAGTCCAGATTTCGATACAGTTCTTTAATACGAAATTTACGGAATAACCAATTTTTTTTTCATTTTTTTAATTTGTTAGATTTAATACCCATCAACCCATGTAGTCCAACACCCTGCGGACCCAATAGCGAGTGCAGAGTCGTAAACGGTCAAGCGGTTTGTTCGTGCGTTAGAGGATTCTTAGGAAGCCCACCTACATGTAGACCTGAGTGCATAGTGAGCACGGACTGCCCACAGAACGAGGCCTGCAGTAATCAGAGGTGCATGAATCCGTGTCCAGGAACCTGCGGAATTGGAGCCACGTGCAATGTCGTCAACCATAATCCCGTGTGCAGCTGCCCATTGCGTTACACAGGCGATCCATTCGTACAGTGCATGCTTTTCCGTAAGAGTTTACTTCCTCCCTACTTAGGATAGACCAAATGGCTATCAGACATCATTGTTTAGCTCGTTCCTTCTGCGAATGCCTGACACTTTTCTATTTCAGTCGAGGAACCTGTAGTAGATCCTTGCCAGCCATCACCCTGTGGCCCCAACTCTCAATGTCAGGTGATCAACGATTCTCCATCCTGCTCCTGTTTACCAGAATTCTCTAGCAGTCCACCAAACTGTCGTCCCGAATGCGTTAGCAATAGCGAGTGTACTAGCCAACTGGCCTGTATCAATCAGAAATGCAAAGATCCTTGCGCTGGATCCTGCGGAGCTAATGCCAACTGTCATGTCGTCAGTCACACTCCCATGTGTACCTGTCTCAGCGGCTACGCCGGTGATCCATTCACTCAGTGCATTTTCAAAGAACGTAAGAACCGTTTCTCCACGCAGAACATATATTTATATCTCCAAGTAAAAAGATCATTTGGCCTCGAATGTAAATTCAACTCACGTTATCCAATTTTACAGCAACCATGATTCCCCTGCCTGTTGACCCCTGCAATCCATCTCCTTGCGGTTCTAACGCCGTTTGCAAAGAACTGAACGGCGCAGGCTCGTGTACCTGTGTTTCCAATTATATCGGGAACCCGTACGAAGGATGTCGACCAGAGTGTCTGCTGAATTCTGATTGTCCTGCCAATCAGGCTTGCATGAACAGCAAATGCCGAGATCCTTGTCCAGGAACCTGTGGTCGTAACGCTGAATGTCACGTTGTCAATCACTTGCCCATATGCGAGTGCTACCCTAGACACACTGGCAATGCCTTTGTTCTCTGCTCGCCTATTCAGCCAGGTATGTTTGTCGTCCAAATAATTTACGTTCCTAATTTAATTACTTTCGAAGAATTCCTTCGAACAACTGTATCTACCGATTATTAACCCGTAGAAGTCGATCAAACGATCAGTCGTCCCTGCAACCCGTCCCCTTGTGGGCCCAACAGCCAATGCAGAGCAGTCAACGGACAGTCCGTCTGTTCCTGTTTGCCCGAGTTCATAGGCAGTCCGCCATCGTGCAGGCCCGAATGCACAGTCAGTGCAGAATGCGCTCCGAACCTAGCTTGTATCAACAAAAAGTGCAGTGATCCTTGTCCTGGATCCTGTGGCTCGAATACTAGATGCGAAACCATAAACCACAGAGCCATTTGCTCTTGTCAGCCTAGCTTCACCGGTGATCCTCTTGTTGCCTGCTTTGATATCATCAGTAAGTTCCTAAACTTCCAGATGCATCACGTAGAGATGTTAATACGAAATTAATTCTTAAATATTTATTCCAGCGGAAAGACCATCACCTATACCAACATACGTAAACCCTTGCGTACCATCTCCTTGCGGACCATATTCCGAATGTCGTGACATAAATGGCCAAGCTTCTTGCGCATGCATGGCAGATTACATGGGAACACCGCCGAATTGTAGACCAGAGTGTATACGAAATTCAGAGTGTCCTAGCAATCAGGCCTGTATTCAGAAGAAATGTCGGTACCCCTGTGAAGGTGTTTGCGGTATGAACGCCCAGTGTTCCGTGACAAATCACATCCCCATTTGCACCTGTTCCGAGGGCTTAACCGGGGACCCATTCGCGAGATGTTTCTCCGCTCCAGGTACAAATATTGTTCTGATATATCTGTACTTCGATCTACATCTGCAGCGTTATTTAATAACAATTTTATTCCATTAGTCGAAATGGATAAGCCTGCAGATTCGTGTCTGAATTGCGGTGCAAATACGCGGTGCCTCGATGGAGTTTGCACTTGCTTGCCCGAGTATCAGGGAGACCCGTACGTAGGCTGTCGTCCAGAGTGCGTTCTCAACTCAGATTGCTCCAGAGACCGAGCTTGCATCAAGAGCAAGTGTAGTGATCCATGTGCAGGCACTTGTGGCCAGAACGCCCTGTGTTCCGTAATAAATCATATTCCGGTTTGCACTTGTCCTCCTGGCACTTCAGGAAATGCGTTCGTAGTTTGCTCCACGATTCAAGGTACAATTGCTTGATCATGGTCCAGTTAATTTAGAGTAATGCGTTTTATTAACGACCTTCTTTGATTCCTGAACAGTACAAACACCCAAAGACCCATGCAACCCATCGCCCTGTGGACCTAACAGTCAGTGCAGAAAGATAAACGACCAAGCAGTCTGCTCTTGCATCCCTGGTTACCTGGACACACCACCCAATTGTCGACCAGAATGTATTCTTAGTTCAGATTGTCCATCCAACATGGCGTGCAATAATCAGAAATGCGTGGATCCTTGTCCTGGAACTTGTGGAATTAGAGCGGAATGCGTGGTCGTAAATCACAATCCTATCTGTAGCTGCCCATCCGACCTGGCAGGAGACCCCTTCTCCGTGTGTATTAGGAAACGTGAGTACTCGAATTTGATTATTATTTTTTATATAGAAATGTTGTTCATTTTGTCTATTTTGACCAATAGCCGAAGAACCTCAAGTCGTGAACCCGTGTGTCCCATCACCTTGCGGTCCAAACAGTCGATGCCAAGTCATAAACGATTCGCCTTCCTGCTCTTGCCTGCCCGAGTTTCTCGGTTCTCCACCTAATTGCAAGCCAGAGTGCATCAGTAACAGCGAATGCTCAACCCACTTGGCCTGCATAAGTCAAAAGTGTCGCGACCCTTGTCCCGGTTCCTGCGGTGCCAATGCGGAATGTCGAGTGATCAGTCATACACCCATGTGCGTATGCAGTTACGGTTTTATGGGCGATCCGTTCGTGCAATGTGTCCCGAAACCAGGTAAGATTATCGAGCTACGATCTACCATTATTGCTCGCAAACGAAAATCCAAATTATTTTCGAGGAATATTTCCGAATCATATTTTTCCAATTACACGATGCCTGGTCTGAAGAAAACGATTTTAAATTCGTAGTCATCGAAGATACAGTAGACAAACCTACCCCGTGTGTGCCATCTCCTTGTGGCTCCAACGCAATGTGCAACGAGCTAAACGGTGCAGCATCCTGTAAATGCCTTCCTGACTACATCGGTAATCCCTATGAAGGCTGTCGACCAGAATGTATCATTAATTCCGACTGCACAGCCGATCAGGCTTGCGTGAAGTCCAAGTGTCAGAACCCTTGTCCAGGATTCTGTGGATACAATGCTGTCTGTCAGGTTGTCAATCACGCTCCATTGTGTACTTGTCAACCTGGATATACCGGTGACTCGTTCGTTCAATGTAACGTTATTCAAGAAGCACGTAAGTGTCCAGAAAATTCAAGTATGCTGATAAGGAAGGAGCCAAGGATTTCATCTAACTTCGTAATATAAACATTCTTATAGCAAAACCAGCTGACCCATGTAGTCCATCTCCCTGCGGTCTAAATAGTCAGTGTCGCGTGTCCAATGGACAGGCTATCTGTTCTTGCTCACCCACGTTCATGGGAACTCCGCCAATGTGCAGACCAGAGTGCACAGTTAGCTCGGACTGTGCCACGAATCGTGCCTGCAAGAACCGCAAATGCGTGGACCCCTGTCCTGGAATTTGCGGTATCAATGCTAGGTGCGAGGCCATTAATCACAGTCCAATCTGCAGTTGTAATATGGAATATACCGGGGACCCATTCGTTAGGTGTTTCAAGGTTCCAAGTGAGTAACTGGGTCTGAATATTCGCAAAATTCTATAACACGTTGTTAGATGTTGTTGTAAACCTCGGTGATATTTTACTTCAGTGGTCCCCGAAGCCGTGAATCCTTGTGTGCCCTCACCCTGTGGCCCATTCTCTGTCTGTCGCGTGCTTGGTAACGCAGACCTGCCAAGCTGTACCTGTATGGAAAATTATATAGGAAGTCCACCTAACTGCCGACCAGAGTGTACCATCGATTCGGAATGCGCCAGTAATAGAGCTTGTCTCAGACAAAAATGTACAGATCCTTGCCCAGGTTCCTGTGGTACAGGAGCTCAGTGTCTAGTAGTAAACCACATGGCTGTGTGTACCTGTCCCAAAGGCTATACTGGGGATCCATTTGTGAACTGCTTCCTAGAAACACCTTGTAAGCATTCATCCTTAATTTATGATTTTGTCCAGCAAAGAAGACAAATGACATTTTAATACGTAATTCAATGACACTTTCTCTGCTAGCTCCGTCACCAGTTCCGCAAGACTCTTGCAACCCATCACCGTGCGGATCAAACGCAGTCTGTCGAGATGGTACATGTACATGTCTCCTGGAATATCACGGTGATCCATACTATGGCTGTCGCCCAGAATGCGTCCAGAACCCTGACTGTCCTCTAGATAAGGCTTGCAATCGTAACAAGTGTTTCGATCCGTGTATCGGTGTCTGTGGGCAGGACGCGGAATGTGTAGTGATAAATCATACTCCTATGTGCAGCTGTCCCGATGGCATGTCAGGAAACGCGTTCACAACTTGTTACCCGATAAAAGGTATTTTGTCACATCTATTTCTTGAAGGCTGAATTTAAGATCACCATTTTCGACAGGATAAAATCCAAATCCTTTGCTTTACAGACCCAGTGATAATACAGCCTTGCAACCCGTCACCCTGTGGTCCCAATAGTAGATGCCAAGACTTCAATGGACAGGCAGTTTGTTCCTGTGTCCCTGGTTACATGGGAAATCCTCCAGCATGTCGACCAGAGTGTCTCGTTAACAGTGATTGTCCATTGAACGAGGCTTGCGTGAACTTGAAGTGTAGGGACCCGTGTCCTGGATCCTGTGGGGTATCAGCTCGTTGTCAAGTGGTCAATCATAATCCCATTTGCAGTTGTCCTCCAGTATTCACTGGCGATCCATTCGTGCGTTGTTTGCCCAGACGTAGGTGTTCTTTATGTTTGTTCAATTAAGAGCATCCTTTGACAGAAGATAGAAATTTCATTCTTACGTTTTCTCAAAAGCCGAAGAACCCGTACCAACGATCAATCCTTGTCAGCCATCACCGTGCGGTCCAAATGCAGTCTGTCAAGTGATCAACAATTCTCCATCGTGTTCATGTAAACCAGAATTCATTGGCACTCCTCCTAATTGCAAACCAGAGTGTATCAGTAATGGCGAATGTAGTAGCCACTTGGCCTGTATCAATCGTAAGTGCAGAGATCCCTGTCCTGGTTCATGCGGTTCCAACGCGGAATGTCACGTGGTGAATCACGTCCCGTCGTGCATTTGCGCGAAGGACTTCACGGGAGATCCATTCGTTCAATGCACTGCCAAGCAACGTAAGTGACCTAACAACTGTTCTATAAAATAATGGTAACAAATTTAATCCGATTAAATTCCTCCTTTTCAGCGGAGATAACGATTCCAGCCAGACCTTGTCAACCCTCCCCATGTGGAGCTAACGCTATTTGCCGAGAGCAAAATGGCCTTAGTTCCTGCGCCTGTTTGCCAGAATACATCGGCAATCCTTACGAAGGATGTCGACCAGAATGTACCCGTTCGTCAGATTGTCCTTCCCATCTAGCCTGCATTAGATCCAAGTGCCAGAATCCTTGTCCCGGTTCTTGTGGTGCCAACACCAACTGTCAAGTGGTGTATAATCTACCTGTGTGCACTTGTATACCTCAATATACCGGGGATCCATACGTGAACTGTGTATACAAAATTCCCACGTGTGAGTAGATCAAATCTGTTCAATTTATTCCCCTCATCCCTGATTCCATCGGAAATTTCATGGAAATATTTTACAGTCGAAGAAGAAGAACGAGACGTGTGTCAACCATCCCCGTGCGGTCCAAATAGTCAATGTCAGAATGTCAATGGCCAAGCAGTATGTTCTTGCCTGTCCCAATACGTAGGAACACCACCAAACTGTAGACCAGAGTGTGTGGTGAATTCGGAATGTAACTCGAACCTCGCGTGTATCAATCAGAAATGCAAGGATCCCTGTCCTGGTACCTGTGGTCGCAATGCACAGTGCAAAGTCGTTCATCATAGTCCCATTTGCAGCTGTGGAGGAGGTTTGACAGGAGATCCATTTGTCTACTGTTTCCCCGCTCCGAGTATGTTAGAAACAGGGCTTTTTTCGCAAACTTCATCTCAGTATCTCATGTTCACCTCAGTACCTTGTATACCAATAACATTTATCTCGTAGTGCCAAAACCAGAAGAGAAGTACCCGAAAGATCCATGCATCCCAACACCCTGTGGTCCAAACGCGATGTGCAAAGCCATAGGAGACACTCCAGTCTGTACTTGCATGAACAGCTACATCGGAGTGCCACCTAATTGTCGACCAGAGTGTTCCATTAATTCAGACTGCACAGCTGATAGAACCTGCATTCGGGAGAAGTGCAGAGATCCTTGTCCAGGATCCTGTGGCTTAAACGCCCGTTGTACGGTCGTAAATCATACACCAGCCTGCACTTGTCCTGAGGGATATTCCGGTGATCCCTTCGTTAGCTGTTCACCAATTCCTCCGACGTCGAGTAAGAATGGACATAATCAAATTCGATTAGAGATTCTTCTAACATTATGTCACGTTCGAAAGAATTTATTGATCCACCTGTTTCAGTCACGGATATCCCATCAGACCCATGCAACCCATCACCATGCGGACCAAACGCACAGTGCGATAAAGGAGTTTGCACTTGTGTGCCTGGTTACTTGGGTGACCCGTACACCATTTGCCGACCCGAATGCGTCATCAACACCGACTGTGCTCGGAATGAGGCTTGCTTACTGCACAAGTGCAGAAATCCGTGTGCAGGAACTTGTGGAATAAACGCGGAGTGCAACGTGGTTAATCATCTACCCATGTGCAGTTGCCCTAGAAATATGACAGGCAATGCCTTCGTCTCGTGTAATCCTGTTCAAGGTTGGTCGCCTTATCGATTCTTCTGATATTATTAAAGGCCACAATTTAATAACTTTGGAACTTATTGTGGTATAACAGAAACCAGCACAGTTGATCCATGCGATCCGTCTCCATGTGGCCCGAACAGTCATTGTCGCTCCTCCAATGGTCAAGCTGTCTGTAGCTGCGTCACAGGATTCAAGGGATCACCGCCATCTTGTAGACCAGAATGTATCGTCAGTACCGATTGTCCGCGTAACAGAGCATGCAGTAATCAGAAGTGCATTGATCCTTGTCTTGGCACTTGTGGACTGTCTGCTCAATGTTCCGTGGTCAATCACAATCCTGTATGCAGCTGCTTCGAGCAGTATACTGGGAATCCGTTCGTTCAATGTATCCCTCAGAGTAAGATCTACTTATCCCTTACCGATTTCTGGTTGACAATATTTATTTATGAAAGTTCTCTCAAGATTGGGATTTCCTTTTAGCAAAAGAGCCGGATATTCCGATAAATCCTTGTCAACCTTCACCCTGTGGACCTAACGCGCAATGTCAGGTGATCAACAATGCACCCTCGTGTTCCTGTCTCCCCGAGTTCCTAGGAATTCCACCGAATTGCAAACCTGAATGCGTGAGCAACTCAGAGTGCCCAACGCAGCAGGCTTGCATCAATCAAAAATGCAAAGATCCCTGTCCTGGCTCCTGTGGAAGAAACACCGAGTGCAGAACCATTAGTCATACGCCCATGTGTACTTGCACCAGTGGTTTCACCGGAAACCCGTTCGTGCAATGCACACCTCAACCAAGTAAGACCTCTCTCCTTCTTTGACCGTTCATTACTGGATTCGTATTTAAACAAAATCGATTTCACCTTTTGCACTCGTAGTTGAAGATGTTCCACAAAAGGCCAACCCCTGTCAGCCATCACCTTGCGGTCCGAATGCCATTTGTCGTATGTCCCATGGCTCGGCTCAATGCACTTGTATGCCCGACTTCTACGGAAACCCGTACGAAAATTGCAGGCCAGAATGTATTATCAATACCGACTGTCCATCAAACCGAGCCTGCATAAGGAACAAGTGTCAAGATCCCTGTCCAGGAGCCTGTGGCTTTGATGCCGATTGCCAAATGATTAATCACATTCCTATTTGCAGTTGTAGACCTGGTTACACTGGTGATCCATTTAGATATTGCAGCGTATTCCAACAACCTCGTAAGCTTTCAGAAACTTCATATAGGATATACACACCTGTTATATATTGAATATGCTCTCATCACAACACACTTTAACAGCTGAACCAAGTCGCACCACTCCCTGCGAGCCATCGCCCTGCGGACCCAATAGTCAGTGTCGCAATGTGAACGGTCAGGCCAGTTGCTCCTGCCTGCCCAGTTTCAAGGGTACACCCCCAAGTTGTAGGCCAGAATGTATAGTCAGTACAGAATGTGCCAGCAATAGAGCTTGCGTGAATCAGAAATGCGTTGACCCCTGTCCCGGAGTTTGTGGAATAAGTGCAAGATGCGAGGTCTTCCATCACAGCCCTATCTGTAGCTGTAGAGCCAGTCAGACGGGAGATCCGTTTGTAAAATGTTTCGATGTAACCAGTAAGTGGATTTGTAGGAAGATGCTTGCTCTAGATTGCGTTTCTTGAACGAAGTCTCGAATGTATACACTCTATTTTAGCACCCGCTCCACCTGTGCCTGTAAACCCGTGTGTTCCATCGCCCTGTGGTCCATTCTCGCAATGCCAAGATATTGGAGGCATCCCGTCCTGTTCTTGCTTGCCCAGCTACGTTGGTTCAGCCCCCAACTGTCGGCCAGAGTGTTCCATTAACCCTGACTGTACTACTGACAAGGCTTGTGTCAGGGAGAAATGTAGGGACCCGTGTCCAGGATCCTGTGGAACGAACGCGTTCTGCAGTGTCATTAATCATACACCTGTTTGTACTTGTCCTAAAGATTATACAGGAGATCCCTTCACCAGCTGCCGCCTCATGCCCACACGTAAGAATATTTACGATTTCATCAAAGGAATTGGATGTTTGACATTTTTTGATATTAGTTAATCGATTCACTTTGGTACAAAATACAGCTGTCCTCCCAGTTCCATCAGACCCATGTAACCCATCACCATGCGGTCCAAATGCTCTCTGTCGAAATGGCCAGTGCAGTTGCATAAACGAATACCGTGGCGACCCGTACCAAGGGTGCCGGCCAGAATGCGTGCAGAATTCGGACTGCACCTACAACAGAGCTTGTTCCAACAACAAATGCGTGGATCCCTGTACCGGAATTTGTGGTCAAAATGCCGAATGCGTCGTGGTGAATCACATTCCCACGTGCAGCTGCGTCGAAAGTTACGAGGGAGATCCGTTCACCCTTTGCAAACCCATTCGAAGTGAGTCCATCAACCTCGGTTAATTCTGAAAAGAAATTAAAATTCTATTAGTCCTTTATTATTAAATGTCACGTGTGTCACGTTACCGTAGAACGCGTGAAACCCTGCGATCCATCGCCATGTGGACCCAATAGCGTCTGTCGCGAGTTTGGCGAGCAAGCCTCCTGTTCCTGCCTCCCTGGATATTTCGGAACTCCACCGAGCTGTAGACCCGAATGCCTAGTAAACTCTGATTGCGAGCAGAGTAAAGCTTGCATGAACGAGCGATGCCAGAACCCGTGTGAGAACGCTTGTGGTCAAGCAGCGTTGTGTACCGTGAGAAACCACAATCCTATTTGCAGTTGTCCCACCCAGTATTCCGGTGACCCGTTCGTGAGCTGTTTCCCTATGAGTAAGTACCCTATAAATATACATTTGGATCGGTGCTGTCTATAAAATCCCTTGTCACGATATTTTTCATCTTTCAATCTCCACGTATGCTATTTCTATTAACAATGCACCACTGAATTATGGTTCATAACTCATGAATCATTGACAATTATAACGATGGAAAAGCTGTTTGAACAGAACAATCCATTAAAGTACCCACAGTGAGAAATGATCGACAAAACTTTCCTTTGAAACTTTATTAAAGCTTCCCATCGTTATTAGCTCACAATCAGTTCTAGACTTCACTCCAGACAGCACTGATTCCTGTTTCCAAGCTTTCAGTCAAGCCTGTTGAAAACTTTTGTTAACTGATGAAAAACTTTTCTCAACGAACAGAACCGCAGTACGAAGAGCCTAGCCAGGACCCGTGCAAACCCTCATCATGTGGACCGAACTCCCAATGCACAGTATCGCCAGACAATAAAGCCTCCTGCGCCTGTTTGCCCGAGTTTATGGGCTCTCCTCCCAACTGTAGACCTGAATGCCTCGTGAACAGCGAATGTCCCGGAAATAGGGCTTGCGTTAAACAGAAGTGTACAGATCCCTGTTCCGGACTCTGCGGCTCTAACGCTCTCTGCCAAGTTACCCTGCATTACATCCGTTGCGTGTGTCCTGATGGATACACCGGGGACCCGTACACTGTTTGTTCCGTGGCCAAGAGTAAGGACTAATCCCGTGCGAATTATCGAGAAACATAATCGGACGACCAAGAATGAGAGATGAAGCCTCGCGAATTTTTCCATTTGAGATGTTTCACGTTTCTTTCACGCAGGATACTCGCTCGAATATTTTTCATTGTTCTGTATATACTGTACATAGAGACTGTATCATAATAGAAAACATTGCATGTCGATTATTATAGGTAATTCCGTCACCGTATCGATATCTCGAAGCAGCCTTGTCCATACACGTTCTTCATTCTCTCTTATTCTTTTCACGATCCTTCGTCAAATCATGCGCATCTCTATTCGCGTTCTCTGTACAGATCTAGAAGTGTTTCATTTTTGTAAATTAACTCTCTCCACGATCATGCAATTACTTCTTCGTAAGTCGCTAACTAACTTAATGTCTTTATACGAAATATTAATCTATTCTTGTTTAAACTTTATTCTAGTACCTTCAGAACCGCAGACACCGGTGAGACCATGCAGACCTTCGCCGTGCGGAATTAATGCTTACTGTCGAGAGAGATACAACACCGCTTATTGCGAGTGTCTGCCAGATTTCCGAGGAAACCCATACGAAGGCTGTCAACCGGAGTGTTTGGTCAACACCGATTGCCCGAAATCGCAGTCTTGCATCAGGACCAAGTGTCAGGATCCATGTCCAGGCACTTGTGGCGTTGGAGCGATCTGTACCGTGTCTAATCACGTACCTATTTGCTCTTGTCCTCTGCCTACTGTCGGAGATGCGTTCACTATTTGCCAAGCTATTCCCGAAGGTATCCTATCTTTATAAAAATACTATGCCTCATTTCTGTGAGTAGAAATTACTTTTATCGCGATAAGCTTAAGTGAATTTTCGTTCTCCTTTAACATAAATTAAAAATATTTGAAACAGTACCGAAAGAAAGGGATCCCTGTTCTCCATCCCCATGTGGCCCCAATACCATCTGCGAGAAGGTCGGTAACACAGCAGTCTGCAAGTGTCTACCTGCCCTGCAAGGAATCCCTTCGAGTGTCACAGGCTGTCATCCAGAATGCGTGATCAGTTCGGACTGTCCAGGTGATAAAGCCTGCATCGGTAACAAATGCGTGAATCCTTGCACGCAGAACGTATGCGGCATCAAGGCCATTTGCAAAGCTATCAACCATAGTCCTCTGTGTAGCTGTCCATCATCGTTGATCGGCAATCCATTCGAAGAATGCTACACGAAAATTGGTAATCACGAAATGTTCCAACAGCTTCTTCTTCTTACAGTTTGCGTCACCTAACTCATTGTTACTTCGATTCGTTTCAGAAATTGATCCCTGCAATCCATCTCCGTGCAGTTACAATGGCGAATGTAGAGTCAGGAATGGCATCGCTGTGTGTATTTATCCGGAATGCGTTATCAATTCGGACTGCCCGCGTGATAAAGCCTGCTTCGCACAGAAATGTAGAGATCCCTGCATCGGTGCCTGTGGAATCAATTCGTTGTGTCAGACAGTGAACCACAAGCCAGTTTGCTCTTGTCCATCAGGTTTCACTGGGAATGCTCGCATTCAATGCACCATTCCAACTGTAGAAGGTGATTTGTAAGATCGAAATACTGACACATTGACAGCCAGTAAGATAAAATTATATCGAAGACTTTGAGATGAGTTTACTTGTAGGTTCAATCTAAAATGAGATTCCTGATAAGACTTAAAGAAATTAAACCTCTGTCTATTACTGTAGATGCTATGTTCGATATGGCAATTTGAAGACAAAAGATAGCAAAATGTGATACATTTTTCGTCTTCCTCTTCACAGAACCAGTACCAGAATGCACTCAGAACTCCGAGTGCCCCAACGACAAGACTTGCTACAGTCAGAAATGTGTCGATCCCTGCACTCTCGATTCTTGTGGCTTCAACAGCCGCTGTCACGTTCAGTTGCACCGAGCTGTTTGCGTCTGCAATGAAGGCTTCACAGGCAATCCTCAGCAGCACTGTCGCGAGAGTATGTTTTGCAAACATCGCTGAGACACCATCTACTATTCGCACATTTTATATATTATTTTATAAATTATTTTCTTCCTCAGTTGGTTGCCGAGGTGACAGTGATTGTCCATTGACTCAGTCTTGCATTAACAACGAATGCGTGGATGCCTGTTCCGTGACGCAGTGCGGTATCAACGCATTCTGCAGGTCTGATGCATACCACAGACCAAGATGCTACTGTCCTGATGGATATATAGGAAATCCGTATCAATCCTGCGAGAGACCAGCGTGTATTAACGATAATGACTGCTCATCCCAGTTAGTGTGTCGGGATTCCAAGTGCGTAAGTCCCTGCGATTGTCCACCCTTGGCACAGTGCTTCGTGGTTAATCATAGAGCCACTTGTCGATGCCCTCCGGGCTACGTGGGTGATCCATATTCCTCGTGTCTAATGGGTAATTATACTTCCATCCTTCGCATTTTGCTCGGAAGGAGCCACGATCTATGCAAAATTGCTCGTCCGTTTCAGAACCGATCGAACAACAGCCACAGTGTCAAGTAGATGGAGACTGTCCCAGTAAACTGGGCTGCTTCAACGGCGTTTGCAAAGATCCATGCGCCGAAACCAAACCTTGCATCGCTGGGGCGAAGTGTTCCGTTGTAGACACTTTGCCTATGAGAACCATGATTTGCGAATGCTTGCCGAACTTCGCTGGAGACGCGACTGTCGCTTGCATCCCTGGTAACGATCCACTACATTTTGTTAGATACTTTGTACTTGCAGTTCAATGTGTCATTCATACGAATCTTTCATTTTTGTCTAGTGGACAAACAAATTGAAGCTATTTGCAAGACTGACTCGCAATGCTCTTCGAACATGGCCTGCCTGAGCGAACGATGCATCAATCCTTGCATCATTAGTCCATGTGCGTCAAATGCGGAATGCTCTGTTCAAAATCACTATCGTCAGTGTCACTGCTCTCGTGGTACCGCTGGTGATCCATTCGTGAATTGTTACAGAGGTAATCATAGAAGTTCTTAAGAGATAAGTAATGGGAGGAAGGAAAAATTGAACAATGTATAAATAAAAATGTCCTATTTGTGTTATAGACACTGACTCATTCACGGACTGTACGTCGAACGCAGACTGTGCAACTAACGAGGCTTGTATTCATCAGCTATGTCAAAATCCGTGTATCAGCACACAATGTGGTCTGAACGCGGAATGTATCACTGTCAATCATCATCCGACCTGTCACTGCCAACAGAACTTCGCAGGAGATCCTCAGATACAATGTTTCAGACGTAAGTTTGCGATAATAAATCACTCTATACATATTAGGATTCCTCGGTACCTCAAAATATTTGATTTTATTATATTGATTGTTAAACTACAAAAATTTCGTTTCTTTTCAGCCGAGTGCAAGTCTGATAGCGATTGTCCCTACGACAAGACCTGTCAGAACAACAACTGCGTTACTCCTTGCTTGGTTGGAGACATCGCGTGTGGTCGTGGAGCAGAATGCATTGCAGTTTCGCACAGGGCACAATGCGTCTGTCCACGAGGCACCCAAGGTGATCCGCGAATCGCATGCATCTCCACGGTGTGTCATTACAACGAGGACTGTGCAGATCACGAAGCCTGCGACAGACTGAACAGAGTCTGTAGACCCGTTTGCGAGGATGATACTTGCGCGGAAACTGCCAAGTGTATCGCGAGAGACCATCAACCTAAGTGCACATGCCCACAAGGAACTACTGGGAATCCATATATCGACTGCACTGGTAAGTACCTGAATCTTTCTTCTTTAATATAACGCTATCCAACGCGAATTTTAATCTATAATATCCATTAGGCAATCCTTTTGGATTTACTTTTCTGAAAACGAATCCGTAATCGAAATTGCTCTACCACAGTCAGTTTTTGAAAACTGTGAGTTTCATTGTTGTCTTACAAGTTAGGTAAAAGTATTCTAAGTTTTGCCATGTCCATAATTATAATTATTTCTGTTTCTGAATGATTATAATTGCTCATCGAATTTTAAAAATAATTCTAGAGGCTAGGCTGAACTATGGTTAGTGCGTAGCTCTTAGCTTGACATCGTATGTCAAAGATTAATTATTTTGGAATATCTGTAGATACTTTGATAGAATTCATGGAAACAAGTCTCGAAAAATTCATCTTTGACATACGATGCCAATTACCAGGTCTCACCACGTGGAGGTGGCAACGCAATCGAGACCCGTACCTAAACACATTATAAACATATAATATAAAATGTGACACGAAACACAGTACTAAAGATCATACAAAGTAAATCACAAAGTAAATTAATAACATAAATGCAATGCAGAGTATGATATAAAATATACTGTAAAATCAAATACAAAATAAATTAGAAAATAAATTACAAAGTAAATTTCAAAATGTAGGATGCCTAACACCTGCATCAGAGGAAGAGCAATTAATAACAACACGAAAATAAATATAGTGAGGGTGAATTGCTGTTAGTTGGTGATAATTGGTGATAGTTGCATAAGATTATTGTATAGTGAAATAAATAATGTTTTAAAAACGGGATACGCGCTGCCACTTATGGCACGTTAAAAGTCACAACGATAGTGGAAATGCACCCACATAGAGTACTCTATTTCTCGTGACTGGTTTTTTAAATTTTATATCAAAGGACGATAAAGTTTTAATTCCCGATCGCGATGTATCGAATTTCGAGGGATATGGACGACCCCTCAGACAATGTGCACAGTATGCAGAGTAATACTGCACAAATGTGCAAAAATATAAAATTCTTGCAATATACATGTATAATGAAATAATGTAGCGAGCATAGTGACAAAAATAATATTACAAATGATATAAAAAATACTTGTGCCTTTTGCTGAAAATCCTAACTATAAATTCGGGTAAATAAATTCGGGAAAATCCTAACTATAATATGAGTAATACCAAAATCAAAGCAACGCCTCTAATGATTTCAAAACAATCAAATTATTGCTTTGATTGTGGAAACTACTCCGAGGGGAATTTCTCTTTTTATTTGTATTCCGAAAAAATCCCATGAAATAGGTATGACAACGAACGAAATGAACAACTAAAAATTTCTAAATTTCTACTTAGAATAGAAATTAGAAATTTTGTAAATTGAGATTCTAATACGCGATGTAGAAGAAAGCCCTAGCCTGATCCAATAAATATATCACAGAAATATACATTGCACGAGTGCTATAGTACATTAGTGCATTAGCACTCGTGGTCACTATGCTCGCTACGAAAATAATAAAATACAACCAGTCACCCATGCCGTTTCGGACCATTCGTCCTACGACATGATGAGTAACCAGAGGAATCGTAAACATGCGGCTTACCGATCGTTGTCTTCTTCTGCATGCCAAAGCAGCTCTGGATTGGCTGTCGCCTTCGTTCTGGCATCAGCGTCATTGTATCCTTTCCTTGCCTTGTCGTCAGTATAGAAATGTCAACATTGGTCGTAATTCTTTCTTCTCTTCTTGGAGCACTTGCAAAACACACTCGCGATGTCGCGGACACGACCGAACTTACTTCGACCGGCATCGAGTAAAAACAGTCGCGTGTAAAATCGTCCGAACGTATACGATTTAGTAGTACGGCAATAATTTAATAGTTACAAAAATATTTAATGTCCACTAACACGAATGAAATTAAAGAAATAAAATGTAAAACATTCATTTAAGTTAGAAATAATCAGAACTAAAAATGGAACGAAGTATTTAAATGAATAATTAAAAATTAAAAATAAATTAAGTGTTAAACATAAATGAATTAATTAAATAAATTATTAAAGGTAAAAAATTAATTAATTAATTAAATAAATTATGAAAAATTAAGAATAAATAAATGAATTAAATAAATTATTAAAAGTAAGAAATAAATAAATGAATTTAATAAATTATTAAAAGTAAAAATAAATAAAAGAATTAAATAAATTATTAAAAGTAAAAAATAAATAAATGAATTAAATAAATGATTGAAAGTTAAAAATAAATAAATGAATTAAATAAATTATTAAAAGTAAAAAATTAATAAATGAATTAAATAAATTATTAAAAGTAAGAAATAAATAAATGAATTTAATAAATTATTAAAAGTAAAAATAAATAAAAGAATTAAATAAATTATTAAAAGTAAAAAATAAATAAATAAATAAAATAAATAATTGAAGGTTATAAATAAATTAATTAATTGAATAAATAATTGAAAGTTATAAATAAATTAATTAATTAAATAAATAATTAAAAGTGAATAATCAATAAGTAAATTAAATAAATTATTATAAGTGAAAAATAGTTAAATGCGTTAATTTAGGTGGTTCAAGTTTATATGTACGTGTTATGACGGCCGAGGAGCAACTGACGTGTCTTGTGACCGCCAAGTACCTATATAAACCGACGTTGTCCTTACCGAGGTCAAACGGAAATTTACAAGCTTAATCGATTTTTCAAATATTTCCAAATGTTTTATAATTGTTATTACATAGTTTATTGCAAATATATGCTTCGTATAATTTGTAATAACAATATGTACAGTAATTTACATATGTACAATCATTTTCTCATATAAAAAAGCCATTTACTACCTCGTAACAACATTTTTTAACATATATGTGTTTGAAACAACTTTCTAAAGTTAAAAAAAGCGAACAGTAGCTAAAATTATTATTAACCAAAGGGATCTATAACCTATACCCATAACACATCCTAAAATAAGCTAAAATTCGCGTTTTTAACACATTTTACAAATTTACATAACTTATATATACGTATTATACATCTAAGAATGCTTCCACACGTTTTTCATTGTGCATTTATAGAATTTTTTGAAAGTATATTCAATAAAAGTGATCATAATGCTCATGTATAAAATTTTGCAGCTAATATATAATATATATTACTATATATTATATTTCTATTATTAATTTTATTAATTTACAACGTTTTTGTAGTGCAAATTAAGCATTCTTTAACTTGTCATTTTCGTAACAGAAACATATTTGTATTTGCTTCATTAACATTAATAAACACAAGAGACATCGTTTGATATTCTACATCGATACTTTAGCATATGGCTATTTCAAAAATGAAGTATCTTCCCGCGTCAACAATGCATAGCTTGGACAACGCCGCCACCTTCTAGTCGATGTCGTAACGAATGTACCGGTAACACATGGCGGAATATTTTCGCGCGTAAAAGTGAAGCTTTTTATGTCTCGATGAAATGTTTCATGAAGTCGCGTTATCACTGATAGACGTTTTAATTATTGCAACCAGTGAAATACTTTTTAAAATGCAATAATGCTCAGTGTCAGTTGTTATTTCGGGACATTCGAATCGTAGGTTACGTTTGCAACATTGTCGGAATATTTACCAATCGACCACAGGACGAATTTAAGAAATTGTGACAAATTTATCAAGATCAGGATATCTAACTGTGAACGTGAGTGCCGTGGTAATATACCACATGTGAAAATAAGTGAAGTTGCATAGTGGAAAACGTAAAAGATATATGTGCGAAATAAAGTGGTGTGAGTGCAAAGCGTAAAACGATGCACGCGTGGAATAAAGTGGTGTGAGTGCGACGCGTATAATACGATAGCGTAGGCATGTATCATCGATTGTAGATTATAGGTTTAGATTATCTGTAAGGAAATTTGGTTAACATTATTCGAAGTAGGCAGTATTTAGGTGGTTTCTCAATTTTTATTGGCTTTCACGGTTCATTTGTGAAATACAAGTGGTCGTCAAAACGTGCTGCGAGGCTACACATTATAGTTTATATAATGAAACATTCGATCGTAGATTAGGACTCTTCGGTTTATTAGCTCCGAATAGACTATTTAATAAATCTATCAACGTTCTTTTCATTTCGATCATAATTGTTAGAAATATAATGTTGAAAATGCAAGTATATAGTCTTAATTTAAATATTCTGGTTTCGCTATCCCAGATTTCAAATGTGGCTTAGAAAATTTCAATTTATTCTGTTAGAGTAGAATGTTTTCTATCGAGTGGACTAATTTTTTTCCGATTTCGACGATTTTCTTCGCGAAATAGTGCCGAACGTGCGAGTGGGTGATAGGGTGTACTACATATTTAATTATTCGGGCTTCGCTATCCAAGATTATGAGTGTCGCCTTAAAAATTTCCATCTATCCTGTTAGGGGAGGATGTTCTTTATCGAATGGACTAACTTTTCTCCGATTTCGATGATTTTTTTTCGAAGTACAGTGCCGAAAGTGGGAGTATGTGACAGGTCGTGCTACGTCGTTATCTTTCGTGGCTTAGCTCTCCGAAATTTCGTTTTTGAGTTCGGATTTCTTTATATCACTCGGTAGATGCTTCCTTTCTCTAATAGAATCGGTGGTTTTTTTCCGATTTTCGCTGTTTTTTTTCGAACTACAGGCCCGAATGGGGGAGTGTGTGACAGGTCGTACTGCGTAGTTATCTCTCGTGGCTTATCTCTCTCATAATCTGGCTTTGGATTTGGATTTTCTTACATCACTCGATAGATCCTTCCCTCCTCTAATAGAATCAGTGGTTCTTCTTCGATTTTAGTGATTCTTTTTCGAACTACAGAGTCGAATGTGGGAGTGTGTTACAGGTCGTACTCCGTAGTTATCTCTCGTGGCTTATCTCTCTCATAATCCGGTTTTGGTTGCGGATTTTTTTATATCACTCCATAGATCCTTCTCTCCACTAATAGAATGGGTGGTTTTTTTCCGATTTTCCCTGTTTTTTCTCGCAGGACAGTGCCGAAAGTGGGAGCGTGTGACAGGTCGTACTGCGTAGTTATCTCTCGTGGCTTATCTCTCTCATAATCCGGTTTTGGTTGCGGATTTTTTTACATCACTCGATAGATCCTTCCCTCCTCTAATAGAATCAGTGGTTCTTCTTCGATTTTAGTTTTTTTTTTTTCGAGCTACAGGCCCGAATGTGGGAGTGTGTGACAGGTCGTACTCCGTAGTTATATCTCGTGGCTTATCTCTCTCATAATCCGGTTTTGGTTGCGGATTTTTTTACATCACTCGATAGATCCTTCCCTCCTCTAATAGAATCAGTGGTTCTTCTTCGATTTTAGTTTTTTTTTTTTCGAGCTACAGGCCCGAATGTGGGAGTGTGTGACAGGTCGTACTCCGTAGTTATATCTCGTGGCTTATCTCTCTCATAATCCGGTTTTGGTTGCGGATTTTTTTACATCACTCGATAGATCCTTCCCTCCTCTAATAGAATCAGTGTTTCCTCTTCGATTTTAGTGATGTTTTTTCGAACTACAGGGTCGAATGTGGGAGTGTGTTACAGGTCGTACTGCGTAGTTATCTCTCGTGGCTTATCTCTCTCATAATCCGGTTTTGGTTGCGGATTTTTTTATATCACTCGATAGATCCTTCTCTCCTCTAATAGAATCGGTGTTTTTTTCCCGATTTTCGCTGCTTTTTTTCGCAGGACAGTGCCGAAAGTGGGAGCGTGTGACAGGTCGTACTGCGTAGTTATCTCCCGTGGCTTATCTCTCTCATAATCCTGCTTTGGATTTGGATTTTCTTATATCACTCGATAGATCCTACCCTCCTCTAATGGAATCAGTGGTTCTTTTTCGATTTTAGTGACGTTTTTTCGTACTACAGGGCCAAAAGTGAATGGGTGTGGCAAGTCGTACTGCGTAGTTATATCTCGTGGCTTATCTCTCTCATAATCCGGTTTTGGATTTGGATTTTCTTATATTACTCGATAGATCCTTCCTTCCTCTAATAGAATCAGTGGTTCTTCTTCGATTTTAGTGATTTTTTTTCGAACTACAGAGTCGAATGTGGGAGTGTGTGACAGGTCGTACTGCGTAGTTATCTCTCGTGGCTTATCTCTCTCATAATCCGGCTTTGGATTTGGATTTTTTTATATCACTCGATAGATCCTTCCTTCCTCTAATGGAATCAGTGGTCGTTTTTCGAGTTTAGTGATTTTTTTTCGAACTACAGTGCCGAATGTGGGAGTGTGTGACAGGTCGTACTGCGTAGTTATATCTCGTGGCTTATCTCTCTCATAATCCGGTTTTGGATTTGGATTTTCTTATATCACTCGATAGATCCTTCCCTCCTCTAATAGAATCAGTGGTTCTTCTTCGATTTTAGTGATTCTTTTTCGAACTACAGAGTCGAATGTGGGAGTGTGTGACAGGTCGTACTGCGTAATTATATCTCGTGGCTTATCTCTCTCATAATCCGGTTTTGGTTGCGGATTTTTTTACATCACTCGATAGATCCTTCCCTCCTCTAATAGAATCAGTGGTTCTTCTTCGATTTTAGTGATTTTTTCTCGAGCTACAGGCCCGAATGTGGGAGTGTGTGCCAGGTCGTACTGCGTAGTTATCTCTCGTGGCTTATCTCTCTCATAATCCGGTTTTGGATTTGGATTTTCTTATATCACTCGATAGATCCTTCCCTCCTCTAATAGAATCAGTGGTTCTTCTTCGATTTTAGTGATTTTTTCTCGAGCTACAGGCCCGAATGTGGGAGTGTGTGCCAGGTCGTACTGCGTAGTTATCTCTCGTGGCTTATCTCTCTCATAATCCGGTTTTGGATTTGGATTTTCTTATATCACTCGATAGATCCTTCCCTCCTCTAATAGAATCAGTGGTTCTTCTTCGATTTTAGTGATTTTTTCTCGAGCTACAGGCCCGAATGTGGGAGTGTGTGCCAGGTCGTACTGCGTAGTTATCTCTCGTGGCTTATCTCTCTCATAATCCGGTTTTGGATTTGGATTTTCTTATATCACTCGATAGATCCTTCCCTCCTCTAATAGAATCAGTGGTTCTTCTTCGATTTTAGTGATTTTTTCTCGAGCTACAGGCCCGAATGTGGGAGTGTGTGCCAGGTCGTACTGCGTAGTTATCTCTCGTGGCTTATCTCTCTCATAATCCGGTTTTGGATTTGGATTTTCTTATATCACTCGATAGATCCTTCCCTCCTCTAATAGAATCAGTGGTTCTTCTTCGATTTTAGTGATTTTTTCTCGAGCTACAGGCCCGAATGTGGGAGTGTGTGCCAGGTCGTACTGCGTAGTTATCTCTCGTGGCTTATCTCTCTCATAATCCGGTTTTGGATTTGGATTTTCTTATATCACTCGATAGATCCTTCCCTCCTCTAATAGAATCCGTGGTTCTTTTTCGATTTTAGTGACGTTTTTTCGAACTACAGGGCCGATAGTGAAAGGGTGTGGCAGGTCGTACTGCGTAGTTGTCTCTCGTGGCTTATCTCTCTCATAATCCGGTTTTGGATTTGGATTTTCTTATATCACTCGATAGATCCTTCCCTCCTCTAATAGAATCAGTCGTTCTTTTTCGATTTTAGTGACGTTTTTTCGAACTACTGGGCCGAAAGTGAAAGGGTGCGGCAGGTCGTACTGCGTAGTTATATCTCGTGGCTTATCTCTCTCATAATCCGGTTTTGGATTTGGATTTTCTTATATCATTCGATAGATCCTACCCTTCTCTAATAGAATCGGTGGTTTTTTTTTCGAATTTTATCTTTTTTTTCGCAGGACAGTGCATAAAGTGGGTGCGTGTGACAGGTCGTGCTACGTCCTTATCTTTCGTGGCTTAGCTCTCCGAAATTTCGTTTTTAGATTTCGATTTTTCTATATCACTCTGTAGATCCTTCCCTCCTCTAATAGAATCGTGTGTTTTTTTTTTCGATTTTCGTCGTTTTTTTCGAAATACAGTGCCGAAAGTGGAATGGGGTGACTGGTCGTTTTTCTTCGTTACCTTTCGTGGCATAGCTGTTCGAAATTTGTACTTTTGATCAGGTGTTTTTATTATCACTGGATAGAATACAGTGTTCGTTAATTAGTTTAGCGATTTTTTCGCGGTTTTCTTGGTTTTTTTCGGAAATACATTGCTGAAAGTGGAGCGGCGTGGCAGGTCGTGCTGCGTAGTTATCTCTTTGTGGTTAGATTCTTGAAATTTCGTTTTGTGATTAGTGTTTTTCGTTATCAATCGTCAAAATATTCTAATCTGTAATTAGTTGGCCGATTTCATGGATATTATTAATTATAGGAGTTGAAATTTGTTGGATAGTGTTATCGTTGATTCTGTTTGGAATGGACTGGAACTTTAGATTAATCTAATTTTTTTTTTATTTTTACTTAATATTATTTAAGTTAACCGGAGTGTCAGACATTAAAAATCTGATTATTTTGCGCTTTTCAAGGTGTGTTTACCGAACCGGAATGCAAAGAGGACAACGAATGCCCATCATACTTTGCGTGCATCAACACGAAATGTCAAGATCCTTGTCTATCCTCGAACATGTGCTCTGGTGATCAAGAATGCAAGGTACTGAATACGGTGCCCCTTCGTACGATGATTTGCAGCTGCCCACCGAACACCATTACAGATGTAAACGGACTCTGCAAAAAGATTGGTAAATATCGTTAAGGATAATCTTTGAAAATCACTTTTGTAAAGTAATGTAACATTTACTATATATTGCAATATTTATTACAGTACTCGAAGATGTGCAGTGTCACCAAGATCAAGACTGTAACGATTCCGATAAGTGCGTGGATGGAACCTGTATCGAAGCCTGTCTAACCACTCACTGTGGTCTAAATGCTCAATGCAAGGCAACATCTCATACTGGAGTCTGCCATTGCGCAACCGAATTTACCGGCAACGCTTACATCGAGTGCATTAGGGGTATATTTCTGGAAATATTTTATGTTAATATAATTCCTGTAATCGTAAAAGCCTTGTCTACTACAATAAGAAATCTTTACGTTTCAGTTCCAATCATATCGCAGACACCGGTTCGACCAGAATGCTACACTAACAGCGAGTGTTCCAGTGACAAACAGTGTATAAATTCTCTCTGCATTAATCCTTGCGTCATTAGGGACACATGCGGTAGAAATGCACTGTGTTACGTAAATAACAATAATCCGATCTGCAAATGTCCTGTCAACTACGCGGGTGATCCAAGAATCAATTGCATACCACGTACGTTTTCAATCACAAAATTAATATTTTCGAATGACTATATATTGTTATTAGTAATACTAGTATTGTATATCACCCTGTGTATTATTTATTAATTTTTTTTATGTAATTCTTTTACAGCGGAAATTGTAGCTGAGTGTACCTCGAATAGCGATTGCGCGGGTAACGCGGCTTGTGTGAACAGTTTGTGTATTAATCCGTGCAACTGCGGTCCAAATGCCAAGTGCAATGTCATAGATCACTATCCATCTTGCGTCTGCCCGCCTGGCTATTCTGGAAATCCTCAACTCGGTTGCTTCAAACGTAAGTTCAATTTCTCTTCCAACAATTCGATTAACGTGTTCTTACCAAACTCTGTTCAATTTGATCTCACGATAACTTTCTATTTCAGTGGACTGCGAATCAGACAGCGAGTGCAACAACGCTGCCACTTGTTACAACGGACAATGCGTGAATCCTTGCATCTTAGAGAACAAGTGTGCGATAAATGCAGAATGCTATGGTCAAAATCATCGCGCCATTTGTCGTTGCGGTGCAGGATACTTAGGCAATCCACAAGTTCATTGCGAGAGAGTAGAGTGCAGCACTGATCACGATTGTCCTCGAAACCTTGCTTGTGATAGCGGACATTGCGTTAGTCCTTGCATAGAAGATTCACCGTGTGCCCAAAATGCTATTTGCTACGTCCAAGATCACGTGGCCACTTGTCGCTGTCCAGAGAATATTCCCGCTGGAAACCCGTATTCCTATTGTACTCACCATCCCACGACGGAGTTGGACGAACCAGAGTGTAGAATCGACATTGATTGCGCTGACAAACTAGTATGCATCAGGAATAAGTGTATCGATCCTTGCCCGGTAATCAAACCTTGTTTACAAAATGCACGTTGCAACGTGTTGGATACTGTTCCTGTAAGAACCATGACATGTACTTGCCCAGAGGGCTGGACCACTGACATCGACGAAGTTTGTAGACCGAGTAAGTGATCTAAATGATGTATATAAGTAAGTGTATGATGTGTTGTTCTGAATTGGTACAGATGTATTGAGCAAATCGATAAAATTAATCACTTGATCTTGATCTTGAATTTTTTTTGAATATTTTTATATATATATTTATAGCGCATATGATAATAGTAAGTCTAAATAGGTAATTTAACAAATAATGACAAATATTTTTATTTCCAGTTCAAATAGCTGTAATAGGCACCTGTACAACAAACGACGAGTGCAGTGACGCAGAGGCCTGCATCAACAGACAATGCAGAAATCCCTGCAACTGCGGTACCAACGCTGCCTGCTATGTACGAAACCACAAACCAATCTGCTCCTGCGAGGAAGGCTACCAAGGCAACCCGGATCTTGCATGCTTTTCCGTAGAATGTACACGAGACAGCGAGTGTGCCCTGGACAAGAGTTGCGTGAACAATAATTGCGTCAATCCTTGTCTAGTTTCTGATAATTGTGGCGTGAACGCCGAATGCTTCCCTAACAACCACAAAGCAGACTGTCGTTGTCGCAAGGGTTATCACGGAAATGCTCTGGATCGTTGCAGAGTTATCGGTTGCTACAGTAACGGAGATTGTCCTGGAGATCATTCTTGCATCAATATGCAGTGCATCAACCCCTGCGTTCACAATAATCCTTGTTCCTCTCGAGCTGAGTGCAGAGTCTTCAACCATTTGCCTATCTGTCGTTGCCCAAGTCATCACACTGGCAATCCTTACGTTGCTTGCAAGCCAGAGGAACGACCAGAATGTAAAGAAGATACCGACTGTCCCAACTTGTTGGCCTGCTTCGATAATAAGTGTCAAAATCCATGCACTCTGGTACAACCCTGTAGCGAGCCATCAGAGTGCAGGGTACTCCCGACGTCTCCGGTTCGTACAATGGTGTGCGTATGCCCCAGCGGTTATGTAAGCAGTGGCAGCGGAACTTGTCGACCTACCAAACCAATTTTAGAAATCGAGTGTAAGAGAGATAGCGATTGTCCATCAGAAAAATCCTGTGTAAACGCAGTGTGCAAGAGTCCTTGCGCCTGCGGTCCTAACGCAGATTGCAGTGTCGTTAATCATAAACCGATATGCTCCTGTGTTCTGGGCTTCGACGGAAATCCTGACATGGCATGTACCAAAGGTAAGGATATCTTTTATACATGTATTTTAAATAGTAGTTGTCTTCATTACGAAGCAAAGAAAATAATTGGCCCGCTGTTATTAATATTTTATATCCAATTTCCAGTATCCGGATGCCGCACAGATGCTGACTGCAGTGGATCACACGCGTGTGTACAACACAACTGTATTCCGATTTGTTCACCGTCGCTGTCCATCTGTGGAAAGGGCGCTGAATGCTATGGTATCAACCACAAAGCTATTTGCGAATGTCCACCAGGATATGGAGGCAATCCAAGGGTCTCTTGCGTCCTTCTTGGTTGCAAGAGCAATTCTGATTGTCCCACGAACAAAGCTTGCATCAACAATCGTTGCGAGAATCCCTGCGCCGAAAATCCTTGCACTGGAAATATGGATTGCAACGTCTATAATCATGTAGTGGAATGTGCTTGTCCTCCTGGTTACATCTCGGATACTAAAACGGGTTGCACTAAACGTAGGAATTATTAATTAACATTAATATTGTCTGTATCTTTATTCGTTTCAATTGTTCATCATAATTTTCTTCCTTTTATATTTATTATTAGTGACAGAAAAATGCAAAGCAGACAATGAATGCCCATCTCAAACTGCTTGCTTTAACGGCGAATGCATCAATCCTTGTGTGAAGATTGAACCCTGTGGTGTGAATGCGGACTGTAAAGTACTCGACACATCTCCTGTGAGAACCATGATCTGCGAGTGCATCCCTGGATACAGAGGAAACGCAGTCGTCCGCTGTGACAAAAGTAATTTTCAGTTTTCGATTGAATAATTTACAGTGGACATTAATTCAGGATTATATATAGAATGGTTTCTGAACAAATTTGTTCTATTTTACAGCGAACGTATGTCCAGTAGAGAAGGGTCAAGTTCTCGACGAATACGGCAATTGTGTCTGTCCACCTGGATCAGCTAAGGATGAGACCGAAGTGTGTGTACCGTGTCGCAAACAGTCTGGAATGATCATCAACGATGAAGGATATTGTGTCTGTGCTCTGGAGAACGGTATGATCATTGATGAGTATGGTCGCTGTGTGTGTCCAACCCATCATGGGTATAGATTAGACGCGAATGGATATTGTAAATTAGGTAAGAATTTTAACGAATTTTATTCTATAATTCTATTCATTTTTCTACTAGTGTAAATATTTCGTTTGATTAATGACACGTGAATTATATAGTTGACATAATCGAGTGCAAACATGATGATGACTGCGCCGATAATAGATACTGTGATAAAACCAGCCAGACTTGTGAAGATCCTTGTTTAACTCAATTGTGTGGCCTCTACGCACTTTGCAATGCTACTCGTCATCAAGCTATTTGCATATGCATCAATGGCTACATTGGAAATGCTTATACTCAGTGCTGTAAGCAATTGTTTATGTTCTAAATTTTTTTTATTTATGTTTTACTTTTTTTTCGTATTAGTATGATTAATAAGATTTTGTTTTGATAGATGACAAGAATCGTTGGCGTACAGACTTCCCCAGGCCAGAGATGGTGGTCAGTTGTTTGTCGGATGGAGTACAGGTCGAAATACATCTTCACGATCAGGAATTCGATGGTGTTCTGTATGTTAAAGGTCATAGCAAAGATGAACAATGCAGAAGAGTTGTCTCGATACCAGCAGAAACCATGCACAAAACCGAAATATTCAAGGTGGCATTTGGAAATTGTGGACTAATACACGTAAATGTAAGTTGCCTTTTATTATAAAATATTTATTATACAATATTTATTATACATTTATTATACAATAAAATATGTATCATTTTTAGGGACAAGCTAGTTTCGTATTAGTTATACAAAAACATCCGAAATTAATGACATACAAGACTCAAGCTTATCACATCAAGTGTATATATCAAACTGGAGAGCAAAATGTCACACTTGGTTTCAATGTCTCTATGTTAACTACAGCTGGCACCATTGCTAACACTGGTCCTCCACCAGTCTGTCTCATGAAGATCGTTACCCAGAATGGAAATGAAATAAATTCTGCTGAAATTGGAGATAATTTGATGTTACAAGTAGAAGTTCAGCCTTCCAGTAAGTGTACTTCAGTCTTATAAATCATTAGGTTTTTGTCGTAACTAAATGGTAATTTTAATATTTCAGCTATTTATGGTGGATTCGCACGAAATTGCGTGGCTAAAACGATGGAAGATAACTTGGAGAACGAGTATATTGTAACAGATGAGAACGGCTGTGCTACAGATCCGACGATATTCGGAGAGTGGGAACAGAACCCAGAAACGCAAACGTTGATGGCCAGCTTTAATGCTTTTAAGTTCCCAAGCAGTGATAATATTCGATTCCAATGTAATATCCGGGTGTGTTTTGGACGTTGTCAGCCTGTAAGTACTATTTTACTACTTTTGAGTTTATAGCGTATTAGAAGAAAGATATTAGAAGAAAATGTAATGCTGATTCTTCCTAGGTTAACTGCCGAGGATACAACGCATTCGGTCGTCGCCGTCGAGATGTGAGTTCCGAAGGTAATGAAACAGCTTTGACTATTACGGACAATTATGAAGGACAACTTCGAGAAGAAATAACAATTCAATCAAACTTAATATTTACTCTGGAGAGGAGAGAAGAGAGGTTCACAGCAGATCCAGCTGAAAGTAAGATTACATACTTCCTTTTTTATAGTAATAGTAAAAAGAAAAATCTCTGAAATACATTACTGTTGCAATACGAACCTTTCTCTGTTTCAGTCACTGCAGCTCAAAGAGTGGAAGACATTTGCGTTTCTATGGTCGGCTTTGTGATAGCATTAGTAATTACAGCACTCTTGGCACTAGTCGCTGTAGCTATTGCTGTTTCGTGCTGGTTAATGGCGTATCGTCGCCAGCCAAAGACTGCTGGACCACTGCCACACCCACCAGAGTTCCCAAATCCATTGTTCACTACCGAATCTGTAGCTGAACCATCTCCTGATTATCACCTGTCATAAATACTTTAGGATAATTATTATTTTATAACATAATTTTATAATTTTCAATGAAATGCAGTACAGACCACATTTTTCTTGCTGGTCGGTCTTGTATTTCTGTGAACGACTCCTCCAGTGACTAGATTTCCGTACTTTCCTCTCGAGGGTTCACACCGAACGTTATTGTACGTTCATTGTTATATATGAGTACCCTAAATCAAGATATAT
>NW_016908444.1:1538069-1555292 GCF_001483705.2 Eufriesea mexicana | reverse complement strand
TATATAAAATTATAAAAATATAGATAATTAGACAAATAGATACAAAGCACGCGTGAGAGAGAAAAGTTTACTATTTATGGTGATGGTTTGCTTCCATTATCTACACACGATAGGACTTTATTTTCCAGCGTACCCTTGTCTGTACCTTTATTCTCTTTTCTCTTAGTCACTGGAGGATTTGTTAAGCGTAACACAGCGAATTTAATTCCCGTGTAAAGTCGAACGAATTAGTCTAATATAGCTTTCTTACTTCGTGCGTAGGTAACTGTACATTTTATCTAATAAAATGCTAATGTAATATTTTTAAAATGGTCTCCATCACTTATTATACTGTTTACCTTAATACTTGTATGTCCAAAAAAATTAAGGAAAAGAAGTATATTAATATACTTAAGTATAGAATCCTTAAATCATTAAATGTTACACATTTTTATTACAAGTTAATTCTATATTTCTGCTACATTTACATACTTTACAAAAGATGAATGATACCTAAGATATATATAAGTTAATTTGCTTTACCATGTAGGCTTTAATCATGATTAACATTTATAAATAAATTCTGTACATATATTACGAACAATTATCCTTTGATAACTGCGATCGGCCTTAATTTTATACATTTCCGGGAAATGCCTGCAGCATGGCATGTATTTACGACATCCGTTACATTTTTGTAAGACTCTGGTGCTTCTTCCATCACTAACTTAGGCGAAGCAACTCTGATAGATATCCCTTGCTGTTCTAGTTTTTCTAGTACATCCATGTAATTCAAGTTTCTACGCGACTTGGCTCTAGACAAAGCTCGACCCTAAATAAAATTTTTTATTTCATTCAGAGATCATTATATACTTTTATAAACAAAAAGCTTCCACTTACTGCTCCATGGCAAGTAGATCCAAATGTTTCGTCCATAGCTTGTTTAGTTCCAGTAAGAACATAACTACAAGTTCCCATAGTGCCTCCAATTAAAACTGGTTGACCTGTTAGCTGATAATCGACAGGAATCAGAGGATGGTGAGGTGGAAATGCTCTTGTAGAACCCTATAAAAAAAAATGATTATATAAAAATTGTTAAATGTAATCATTATAAAATCCTTTTTGTTTACCTTTCTATGTACTAAAAGTGTTTTCTGTTTTCCATCCACTATATGCTCTTCTATCTTTGCAATATTATGAGATACATCATATATAACGTGCATATCTAACTCATCGGGAGACAGCCGGAACTGCTTGGCGAATGCCTGTCGGCTAAGAAATGTCATAGAACTTCTATTGACCCATGCAAAATTTGCGGCTGCAGCCATTGCCTTTAAGTAATCTTGTCCTTCTTGAGATTTGATATGAGCACAAGCTAACTGCCTATCATTAGTTTCAATATTGTCCCGTTTCATAGCTTTTTCCATTTGTACAAGTGCATCTGTAACATAAAAAAGTTTCAAATGTGTTACTCGTTCTAAATTACTTTTCGCACAAAAACGATTTATTTCATATTTATTACCAGTTGCAACTTGATGTCCAAATCCTCTACTACCAGAATGAATCATCACACAAATTTGATTTTTCTCTTCAATACCCATTTTACATGCAGCCCATTTATCATAAATTTCATCTACTACTTGAATCTCAGCATAATGATTTCCAGCACCCAATGTTCCTAGCTATAAGATTATTTGTATAAATGATCAGATATTACTCAATATTTATATTCATGATGAAGTAAATTCTTAACATCTTGCCTGTGGAAGTCCACGTTTCTTAGCCCTCATTGATACTTTTGATGAATCTGCATTAAGCATTCTACCATATTCCTCACAATGTTCTTTGTCTTCTGCCCAAATATAACCTGTAGGAAGTTTAGAAATAAACTTAATATTGATAACAAAAATTTACTTTATTAAACATATACATACCTTCTCTAAGAGACCAATCCATTCCCATTTCTAGGGCTTCTTCTAAATCATGTGCATTCATAGGTATAATTCCTTTTGAACCAACACCAACAGGAATATGATCAAACATACTCTGTGCAAGTTGTTCCTAAAAGTAATAATTAGTTTATTTTAATTCTTATAATATGTCTATAAATATCAATTAAGAAAACATAATACCTTTACAGGTACAACATCTTTTTCGAAAAGATTAGTTCTTAATAATCGTACTCCACAATTTATATCAAATCCTACACCACCGGGTGATACTATAGATTTTGGATCATTTACATCAAATGCTGCCATGTTACCAATAGCAAAACCATATCCAGAATGTACATCAGGTAATCCAACAGATCTCCAAACAATTCCAGGAAGAGCAGCGACATTAGCAATTTGTTTCATACCTGGGAGAAACCCACCTACTGCTCCAGGTCTACATGCATTTCTTAACTCATCAAACATTAAACGTTCTAATGTATTATTTACATAAAAAACACCCTCAACCTATGGATAAAGAAATATTTAACATTTGTGGGCGAGAAAAAATATACATATGTATATAATTAATGAATAAGATACATATAATTAATGAATGCTTACCTTCATATTAGGTTGAAAACCTTTTTTTATCCTCCAGCATGTATCATTTATTTTTTCTAAATATTTTAACTCTTCTTGATATTGTCGAACTACCATTTTTATTTATAGTATATTCTACTTTTTTGAAAATTTATTAATTCTAGGTAACAAATTCTACTTTTTTGAAAACGTATAAAATTGTACTATAGTTTCTAGCTCAGAATTAAATATTCTCTTCTAAATTTCTGGATAATTTCATCCAATTAATAGTACAAGGAACTAAGACTAGATCTAAATACAATTCTGCTTACATTTATTATCGTTTAAAAACAACGTTACCTTTTACTGACAAAATATTGTCGACTAAACTGACGGTCTTCTGCAATTTCTAATATATCAGTGTTGCAAACGTATAAAGAAGCGGTCGTTACGCTATCATTTTAAAAATCATTCTTTCGTCAAATTTAAAATCCATAGTTTCAATAGCACATATTTAATATATTTATATGTACAAATTTTATTATTTTCTCTGCAATATAAACTTCTTGGCGTAATTTTAATGACTTAACAAAAAGTAATAAAAATATTAATGTAAGAAGAAATATATAAAAAGGAATAAGGAGGGATACTTTATTTTCGACATATTTTCGATATTTTATTTCCAATTATAAAATATTTGTATTGTTTTTATCGTGCAATATTAAACAGAAAAGTTGGTACTAATATAGTATATAATCTGAACACTGAAGAGTGTTATAAAATACAAAAATGGCTACTGTTCTAAAATCAGGTGTAAAACATGCAAAACCTATACTATCATTAACTCATGGAGATGCTCGTAGAAGAACATTAAATTTGTATAAAGCATGGTATCGTCAAATTCCATATATCGGTAAGTATTTTAATTATTGTATATTTCTTACTTGAAAATCGGTAGTATGTCACATAACCTAATTGTGTTTAAAATAGTTTACGTTTGTGCGACTTAAATTTATTTTTTGTTGTCAATATAATACATTGATTTTTTATCTATTTTACTTCGATTTTAGTAGAAATAACTTAAAGTTCAACGTTTCAACTTTTAATAAAAATTTATACTAAACTTATTATCTTTTGTAAAATTGTAAAACACATACATACACACACATATATGTGTATTTATATATATATATATATATTACATAATTAATTTTGCAGTAAACAATTACTTGTTACCAAAAACAGAGGCAGAGTGTAAACAGAAGTTACGGGAAGAATTTAAACGTTATGCTCATATACGTGATATAAGAGCAATTGATTTGCTACTTATTAAAGTAAGGATAGATATTTTATGTATATTGTAATACATATACAATATTAATAATTGTGACATATTAGGGACAAATGGAACTTCAAGAAATTTGTAGCATCTGGAAACCAACTGGAAACCTGTTGAATTATTGGAAAGACACTGAAGAACCAAAGCCAACGGATTTTATGTCAAAATTCATTGCAGGGCAAGATTGAATTTTGTGATATTAAAACATATAAGTTGCATATTGTAATTAGATACATCTATACATATAATTTATAAGCCATGTAAAAAGAGTATGCACACACAAACATACATATATATATATATAATATATGTTTCGTTAATTAGGTAGGAGTTAAATATATAATAGAGAGGAAAACCTACTATTTTATTAAAAAATCGAATTATACAATATTTCAAAAGATGAATCTTTAATCAGCTCTTACAGAAGACAATATTTCTTTTAATTTACATTTTATCTTTACATCTATATATTATTATTCACTTATATACATTTGACAAGATGATATATTACTAAGCACCTTAGGTACAATCTAGTTCACTTTTCACAGCCATACAGATAATTTGCTTTCCTTCAGTGAACAAGTGTCGAAATTATACATACATACATACAAGCATACATACATACGTGCATACGTACATGCATACATACATACATACATACGTACGTACGTACATACACACACACATACATACATCATACATACATACATATGTTTGAAACGAGTGTATTCGAACTTGCGTAAATGTACATTTTTAACTATGCACGTGTTTCTTTCTTTTTGTTTTACAATGGGAATCGTTTGTTCTACCTCGAGATAGACTTTTTTTACATGATTTCTGTACTTGTTCATACTTTGGTTAGAATCATTTTTATAAAAGTCATTCTAGTTTCATTATATCCTCGGATTAAAAATTTTAATAGAGAAATCTCGTACTATGTAAAAAAAACATATTTGCCGCCAATATAAAGCGTACTTTAATACAAATCATAAAATATCTAGGTATTAAAAATATACACGGTCGGTAACTTTTATACCCATACATTCCACATATCTATACGCTAAAAAAAATGGCAACAATACATCATGCTTATGATTCATAAATGTAATAATGTTTTTGTGCACTCGTATGTTTTGCAGTAGAAGATTTCGTGTTCGAATTCCCTTCACTTCTTTCCTCGGCTACCGACGTATTTCGTATTAAACTATACTTTCACGTTCCGACTGTATATCGTAACCTGCTATTACACCCCTTCTTAACGAAACATCACTGTTGCGCATTCCATTGCCACTAAACAGATTTAGGAGCCAGCTTCTGATCGAATTTCGTGCGGAGGACTTTTTATCTGGTACGCTGTCTGTACTAGGAACGGATACCACTTCAAGAGATCGCCAACGTTTAACAGGCACAATTTCTCCCATACAACCACTCTCATCTCCTAGTAACGGTGTCTCTGCTTCGTTAGGCGACTCGTCGGTATGGGGCACTATTATCACGTTACCATTCGGATAATTGTTATTCAACACGTTTTTAGAAATATTCGTCTTTGAGTTAGTCCGTGTGCACTTGTCACAATTCTCCAACGACCGAAAACTTTTCTTAGGTTCTTTCCAAGAAAAATTCCGCGACTCGAACCTTTTGTTATAGAGCAGTAACGGGAATGGATCTAGCGAACGAGACTCTCGTATTATCGTTTGAAACGGATAGTCGCTCGTGGAGGATGACGAAGCAATTGTTGACAGAACCCTTGCGTTTTTCCTAAATTTTGGCCTGGTGTCGATAAAAAAATCATCGAGTGCCATTTTAATGTTAGCCGCTCGATTCTCAACATCTTCTTGCAACGCGACATTGTCAAGCGTTGTCCTCGATACGCTATCGGTCAAATACAAAGGAGATCGTTCCAATTTCCGAGAGTTAAGAGACTTGGGCACTGGACTGGACCCTCCGCATTGAGACGAAGAATCATCTGGCGTTGGTCTCGGGACACTTGACTGTCTACGACTGCCCGCTCCTAGACCTCCTAATAACGAAGCCTGTCGAGAATCTGAATTTAATTTTGGACTCCTTCTCGGTCTGCAAAAGAGTGGTGGAAGATCACCAACGTCCACCTAGAAGCATAAACATTAGGATCAAATAAAGTTTCGATATACCTTTAGAATAATGTTACTATACACCCTTTCATACAAACCTCTCGTTTTTGAATGGCTCTCTCAGTGGCTCCAGTGAGCCAGTAAGTTTTTACTTCTCCTTTTCCCTTCATATGAACCAAGCCACGTTCTTCAATGATGTAGCCACCGATTTTGTCCAGAGCATCTTTACATTGCTCGCTTATGTGAATACGCAATGGTTCACCGTTTGATTCCATGCGCGAAGCTGTATTTACGGTATCTCCGAACAAGCAATATCTAGGCATTGTTAGACCAACAACACCTGCTACCACAGGTCCTATAATATTTATTATTTATATACACATATGTATAAACAAAATTATCGAGTACTGTTTAGCATCTTCTCTTGGAATACGATACCTGTATGGATCCCAATGCGCAATTTAAGAGTGTCTTGGGGCCTGTGAGCTATGGTATGGTGTTTCACAGCGTTCAGTAAGTCTAGAGACATCGATGCAATTTCTCCGGCATGCCTATTTCCATTTTTTAGTGGCAAACCGGAAACCTGACAGAAGCGGTACGTTGTAAAATATTAATAGACAAATATTACACGTAAAATATATTAGAATACGTGAAACCTATAATACGCGAATAACACGTATAAATAATAAACTTTTATAAAATTTAGATACATATACATACCACCATGTAGGCATCACCGATTGTTTCTACTTTGTATACATCGTATCCTTTGATTATGCGGTCAAACAAAGTGTACAAATCGTTTAAGAAGTTTACAACCTGTAAAATAAAGGAATAACGTCGTTCGTAATCACGTTAAATCACACGTTTTACTTCCTGGACGATCGGTTGGGGAAAAATATACCTGGAATGGTGTGCTTTCTGCAGACATTGCAGTAAAACCAACGATATCGCTGAAGTATATAGTAACCAAATCGAAAGCTTCCGGTTCCACACCGATTCCATTCGTCAAGCAATTCGCAACGGGTCTGTAAGAAGCACATGTACATTAACCACGAATGTGGTTTACCTTTTTTCTTCTTCGATTTTTCTTTCTCAAGAACAGGATTGATTCGAAACTTGAACTTACTCAGGCAACATTCTATGTAGTAGATCCTCGGTTTTTTGCTTTTCCTCGAAAAGAAGGCGTGTACGTTCACTGACTAGATCTTCGAGGTTGTTCGCATACTTTTCCATCATGTCCATCATTTGGTCCATGATATTGCGATGCCTTCCCGCTTTCATTTTCTTTAATCGCGTCCTTATCATTTTGAAGTCAGGCCTAAGTTCCGGACTTTCCGCCCAACAGTCGGTAATCGTACTAACTATATACTCAGCACAGTCTGCTTCAGACTCGGATAGTATCTGTATGTTAGGTCTAAACGGCGGTTCACCATCTTCTGGGAACCTTTTCACTCGGTCTATGATTTCTGTCAATTTGTTAACGTTCATATTTATATTTCTGCAGCTATACCTTTTGGTAAACGCCGATTCACGAATGACAATCGTTAATGCTTACGGATCTCTTATGATACACGGATAATTTACCTTTGGGTTCTAGATTCACGCCACCGTACGGCCCCTTTCGTCCGATTATCTCGAACAATATAATCGCGAACGAGTAAATATCCCCTTCCTGGGTCCCTTTGATCGGAGCATTGGGATTCCTTAATAGCTCAGGTGCCTTCCAGAATAAGTCTACGGTAAAACGAAGATTTACACGGTGACATTTAAATCGGAATCATCGATAGTAAAAGATATAAATTTCAACGGTATTTCTATTTTCTTCGTACTTCGATAATACTGATGTTCACCAATGCTGTCGGATTCAGCGCAGTGACGCATATCGTGCAGGCCAAAATCAGAGACTTGGAGTACCCATCGCGAGGTCACCACGCAATTGGAAGACTTCAGATTACCATGACAGACTAGCACAGATGACTCATGAATGTACAGCATACCCTGTAATACCGTGTAAAAATAAATTCGCAATCGTTTCGCAATTAGAATATCTTTGATTTCCTTTCCAACGTGTATATACACTTGCCTTAATGAGATCGTGAACTAACGACGCAATGAACATATCATCTAGCTTGATATCTTCGTTCTCGATGATATCCTGAAACACGCACGCAATGTGATCATTCGATGAAAACACCAGCAGACCAGATTACACGTTCATTCGTGTATTAAGGTGACGTACATAAAGACTTCCTTTGGCGCAATAGTCCGTAATTAACAATATCCTCATTGGCTCGACGCACGCCCCGATGAAAGAGTTCAGGTTACCGTGCCTGATCTCGCGAAGGATACGCATCTCCTTCATCACGTCCCTGGAAATGTCCTTCTTCTTCGAGAACTTCAGTTCCTTTATCCTCACCACTACCCCGTGGTAATGCCCGGTTTGCGCGAACACCTGGCCCCCGCATCTTGACTCGTAGGACATTGCACTAACTAAGCTTAACTGCAATCACAGAACGAGAGACGAGATAACGCGACAATTCGAGGAAAAGAAGAAGAAAAAGAAGAAGAAACCATTGAAACAAAAGCGTCTGCTACTTGACAAAACGAAATTTCAAACCTGATATTTACATTTTCACTTGGAAACGAGACGTCTCGTTAGCAGAAACGAATAGACCAATACGCTTCGTAAGCGTATAAAATGGTAAATGGTAAATGACGTTGCTCACTTTACTAGGGGAGGACATCATGTTGTCAAGGTGAGGATAGCCGTGTATCTCGCTCGGCTCGATCTTCCACAGCAATCCCTCGATTTCCTGTTCTATCTTCCACCTTCGGTATATGCTCATAGTGATTACCGCGGCGCAGAACAATAAAACGGCCAGCACACCGGCGGCCACTATGCTCCGCAGGTGCGTGTCGTCTTTGGGACAGTGTTCGTTGAGGAAACCGCATCCTGGTTCCGCTTCCGGCTTGTTTTTACCCGGCCAATCCATCGCCTCCGACGACCTGTACACCTGAACAAGATCGATAATTCATCCTTTGATACCTTGTACGATTTCAGACAGCTCGCTCTGACAAGTTTCAGCGACCGCGAAGAGATTATTACAGGAGCAGTTCGAGAATCGTGAATGGAAATGAGCTGCACGAATGCTGTAAACAACTCACTCACTAGAGTTTCACCCTGTTGAAATTGGCCTACAGGCTTCATTTGGTAGTCGCAGGAGAAATTGTTGAAACGGAACGGGTCCTTCTTCAGGGCCAATACCGAGAAGTTTCCCTCCGAGTCGCCAAACTTGTCGAACTTGATGGTCGCACCGCTGACACCTGTTCGGAATATTCATAAAATAATTCGGCGAATCGTCAGAAAGGAGAATGACTTTCTCCGGATCGAGTATTCTCCCCGTCCTACGATACTCGAGTGTCTCTAGCACCTCGCGATAGCGCGAAATATCTACATGGATGATACGCGTACGATCGCACCCACTCGTTCTAATCGGATCTAGAGCCTTATCGACAGATCGATCAGGCACTCGAAGCTGAATCGAGCAATTCTTCCTACCAATTACACGTGTACTCACTCTGATACGTGTGATTTCTGATAATCGTCTCGATGATCTGGGTGCCATTGCTAGCGATCTCGCGCAGCGTGTGCTCCGGATGATCCCTCATCAGTTGGTCCAGGGCTCTCGCGTACAGTTTCACGGAATCGTAAAGATACGAGGCGTGAATCGACACGTACTGGAACGAGAAAATCACATGGCCGATCAATGGACCGATATCGTCTCGGTGGTTGACAAGAGCGCGCGAAAGGTTGGGAAAAAGAGAGCTATACCTTTTCGTATTTCCTCAGCAATTCGGGGATCACGAAGTTGAACGGCTCCTTGCTGCTGTACTCCCTGACCTTCTTCGTGAATTCTTCGTAGTTCTGTGTGGGTGGCGTGGATACCACCACCATGAGGGAGCGAGCCCTCTTGAGGAAGTCCTTCGGCTCCATGCAGTTCCGCAGATTGTCGAAGTGATCCGGTTCTGCAAGGGACGGATCGCGTGCGAGGTGAGAAAGAAGCCGTGTACCCTCCCTTTCGTGGAGGGAAACGGAAATATCCGATTCGAGAGCGGAGCAACAACAAGGGACGACGACTCTAGAGGAACGTCCATTAAAATCGGATCACGTGCTGGAAACCGGGTCACGAGCGAGCCAAGCCTGACCCATGACGTTTAATCTCGGATTAGATACGGAAATGACGAGGTAACGAGGAACGCGGTACGTTCCGTAAAGGAGGACCGGAGGACCGCGAAGGAGGCCCAAGAATCGGGTCAATCGAATTTCACGGGTCGTTTGGGGGGCCCCGAGTGGTCCTGTGCTCGTGATCGCTACTTACTCCATAAGTACTTTTGCGCCTCGCGCGGCGAGTATGTCATCATGTCCACGTGTATCACCATGTACTCCCCGTTGTCCAGCAGCCGTTGATTCTGCATCGAGTTCATCATGTCTATCAGCGACATCGCCGTTCCCAGGAATATGTAAACTGTCGACAGATTTACGCCTTCCGTTAGACAGGCCCCTGCCAGCAGTCGGAACGCTGAATCGACGACGACCGACCGATTTCCAGGACGGAACTGACTTTCACGCTTCATTTTCCTACCGGCAGGGAAAACGGCTGCGGCTCACAGCGTGCCACGCGATTATCGCCGAGATCACGGAACGCGTTGCCCCGCGTACTTATCGCGTACCTGTCGCGTACCCGTTCCCACGCGGGAAACACGCGAAAGCATGACTCGCGATGGAAGTTACGGTGGTCGGTTGAACGATCTAACCCCGACGCGTAGATGCAGAAAAATCCCTCGACCTCGTCGCGTCGCGACGTCTCTCTCGGAGCTCGCGCGCGGCTCGCTCGACTTCGTTCGGCCGCGTTAAAGATCAATTTGTATTCTTTCGTTGACGGGGGTCAATTCCGGTATCTGGGACGCTAAAATCTCGCGCGAACTCGATCCGACCCGATGAAGTCGTTCCACCGACCACGCGTCTCTATTTCGAACCGGGAAAACACGAGGGGGCCCGCGGTTGTAACGAGCCGCTAAAACGGTAACGGAGCGTGAAAAACGACGAGCGTGCAAGACAAAGAGAAATAGAAATGGAAACGCACGCGGCGAGTAAGAAGAAGCTCTAGAATGGCAGCGAATAGGTCAAAAAGACGAGGTTTCGGTCGCGTCGATGACAGCGTTCCGCGAGACGCATCAAAGCTAAAGAGAGAACTGACTTCTAGTCATATTTTTGGTCTCCTGTATGAGCTGGAACCACACGCTGACTTGACAGCACGGCAGTCTCTCTTCGCAGCACGTGTGTCGATCCTCCACGGTCTTGTAGTGGTTGACGGTGAGGTTGTTCTTGGTGGCCTGCTCCTCCAGCGACCGGGCCACCGTCGACCAGGCGCTCTCCGTGATGATGGTGAATTTGTTCCAGCCATAATGGAGCAGCAACGCGATCACCGACTTCGTCACCTGCGTGTCCGGCGGCTCGGTCCTCGCGAACGTGTTCACCTTCGACGCTTTGTAGTCCGAGCATTTCTGCAATCCACACACGGTTTCCCGATCGCGTTTAGCCAGCGTTCAAGTGCACGCTTGCGCGGTTCTTTGCGCTGGATGCGTTAACGTGGGCTGGACGAGGGAACAACGGTATAGGGACACGATCGAGGTTCAGTTACATAGCTACTCTCGGTCATAACTCGCGTTTAATTTCCGATAATAGAGAGACAGTAGTTAGTAGATAGTAGACGTCTCGCGTTTTCGCGATGAGCGACACGGAGATCCTGAGCAGAGTGTCCACGCGTCGACTCTGATCAGGAGGTACACTTCGAAGGTGCAGAAAGCGATAAGAGGGAACTTGGACGAGCGTGGGAACCGCGCGGCAAAGCCATCGAAGAGTCGAAAACGCAAAAGCCAGAAAACTGAAAGACCAACGGTGGTGGATAAGAGAGACGAGAAAAGAACGACGATGACGATGACGAGGAAGAAGAAAGAGGAGAAGAGGATGGAGAAGAAGAAGAGTGGATCTCTATCGAAAAGGGTTGGACGGGGAAAAAGGAAGGGAGCAGAAGGAGTAGGTGGCGGTGGGAAGAGAAAGAGTAGAAGAGACGGAAAGAGAGTAGAAGGCAGGAGAGTAACGCGGCAAAGTGGGCTGCGCCGGGTGCCATGGTGTGTGGCGCGCGGTTAAATATAAACCTGTGGCAGGCGGCACGAAGGAGGGCAGGAGGAGAGTGGAATGAACGGGGCAGCTCTCTTCTCTCTTCTCTGGTGCTCGCGCGGAGAAGTGCACGGGGCGGTTGCTCCGTACCGTTGAAATGTGACATGCGCTCATTAACATATAAATTAAACGTGACAACTGGGGGTCAGTTCTACTTTAACCGTGGCGACCACCGCCAGGCCACGATCCACTTTCCGTTGTTTTTTCCTCCTCCTCGTCCACCTCCTTTTGCTTTTTCCCTCTTCCGAGTCTCCGTCGGGCCCCGACCAGCCTTCTCTTCTCGAGGTACCGACCGCGAGACCACGAAATTCATGCATCCACCGAGTCCCGCGATCACCGCCGCCACACTTTTCCCTCGTTACGTCGCCGTCCATGGGATTTGCGGTTACGGCGAGCGTTGCCCGCGCGATCACGGCCGCACCGTCACGCGTGCTGCCGATCGTCGCTTGAAAAATTATCCTTATCGTCTCCAGCAGCCACGGCAAGTCTTTTCGCTTTCGACCCGAGTCTCTTGCTTTCGATACTATTCCACTTTCCGAGATATTACGGGCGAAAGTTTCCCGGTACCGTACCCAGTGTCTTTGTAATTTTCTTCCGGTGATAAGTTAACGCGGCAGACACGCGTCGCATGGTTTAGTATCGCGACCAAAGTCGTCCTTGAGAAATTTACGTTTCGATTTTTTGGCGAATACTCTCGTCCACCGAATCGATCGACTTTACGTGTCATTTGCATAAGGCCCAGCGAAATTATCGCAGAATTCGATAGGTAAATCTCGGAACGGTTAGAGCAGGAGTCGGAGCATCAGATTAATTTGCATGGCTCCGCGACCCGCGTGCCGAAATCGAACACTCTCTCTTTCCAGCGTCCTCTGCTCGTCCTCCCACGATTCCAGGAAGTCGAGATCGTCAGCAATTTACCCACCTGGCCGGGTCTCTTCTTTTTATTCTCGGTCCCGCGCGCGATCGTAAAGCCGGCCGGCGCTTTTTGCGCGGAATTTCGGCTCGAAATGCGAAATTGCGCGAACTCCAGGAAAACGTGGAACGCGAGGGAGCGAGTTCCTCCCTCGAGACACTCCCTTTTTCGAACACCGGACGTGGAGCATCGCGATACTCTGCGTATAAATTCGTCGAAAGACAGTCGATTACGCTCTGTGCGTGACGCTGACTTTTATCGCAATCGTGTTGTGAGAAAAGGGGGAAGAAAAATGGGAGAAGAAGATCGAAATTGATCCGGGTTGCATCGCAATGACGAAATTACGATTGTCCAGTTATCGCGCTGTGGTTAAAAGGAAGCATTCCGATTAAGCATCGACCTTGCAGGAATTAGGGGATCTCGACTCGTTGCACACCAATTCGATCGGCAAACTCGCTACGTGTCCCTCCGTACTCCGTTGGTTCGCGGTGCGCGGAACTCCGCGACGCCATCTTTGAACGTTCTCCAGTGTGCGGTGAACTATTCGCCGATCGAACGCCGAATATTAATCGAAACGTTGCTTTCGACGCAGATCCCCTATCTCCGGCGATAAATCATTATAATAACCCGATTTTACCACCGCTTACCTGTTCCTAATCTTATCTCGATACTCCGATTGGAAATGGTAGGTATACGACGGGTATAAATAATATGATCGGACTCGGGTAAAACGAAGAAATTCGTTCTGTATCGTCTGGCCCGATCGCGATAGTCGCGTAAAGCGTTCGACGGAGGAGCGTATCTCGGCGCGTTAACGCGTAATCCCCGATCGAGAGGATTCGCAGAAGATGCACGACTGCGATGGTACGTAACCGAGCGGCGAACGACCACGCAACCGTGTCCCCTGGTTTTGCATAAAACCCGGCCGGTGATCGATGATCCGGTAGACGAAACTGGTCCGGCTTAGAAGAACCAGTCGTCCCCTATTGCCGTGGAAGCAACGGGGCCAACGGGTCTCGCCGCGAGGGAACAAAGAGGACACGGAGGACTCGTAGGAGAGTATTGTCTCAAAGGAGGCACCACCGGGCCCCGCCTGGTTCTCCGGTCAGAGGGGCTAGGCGGAACGGGTCCGAAGGGCCGGTAGACAAAACTGAGGGAACCTGGGTCGGTTATCCTGCGGCCGCTGCCGCTGGCACGGCTCTGCGGCTGGCTCGGCTTGGTGAACGAGCTGGGCTTTGGTCATTGCCGGCTCGCGACGTGCTGTTATTCTGGGCTCCACTCGGCTATATTTAGACGAGACCACCTTGAGGGAGCTCGAGAGAGCTCGAGTGCTCTCCGCGGACTGCAACCGCAGAGAGGCTTTTCTCTATTGGCCGATCGCGCGCGTTAGTTGTGCAACGCGCGTTCGCGATCCTTTGGAAACGCGACCGAGGAATTCCTGCCCACGCTCTTTTTCCCCCTCGCTCCTTTTTCATCGTACTCGCGCGTGTACGTGTTCCCAACCGGCCTCGCCGCGGATTCGAGTAGTAAAATTTCACCGCGCCGCAGATTTATGCGATTTCCAGAAACGCGGACGCTCGGTACGCGCCTTTTCCTCCTGCCTCGGCCAAACATCTCGCCGGTGCAAGTGCAGGCACGCATCGATTCGACGACGCCCGCCGCGAACTGCTAGCAGCCACGGCGCGTAGCAGACGGCGCGTCTCATCGCGAATTCTTCGCAGCGCTTTTTTAAATTTATACCCTACTGTTTTATAATTGTTCGCCGCATCCATAAAACATGAACCGCGGATATTTCATCTTTCCGCCGGGTAGCGATCCGCGCCGTTCCTCAAAATTATGCCTCTAAACTCGTCTTTACGTCGGGGAACGCGACGCACGCTGCGTCCCGGTGCATCGACGGCCGTCCGACGTCCGCTGAATAACAATCGAGCAATCGTCGCTGCTGGTCCCGCGAGCCAGTTTCATCGCGCCAGTCGATCCTCCTCGGACTTGAATTCCGATTCAACCTATCTAACGCCGCTACTAGAATCGTTCGTCCGTCGTCTTCCTGTTTGTCGCGTTAAGACGGAAGTCGCACCTGGGCGGCGAGGAAGGCTCGAAGGGAAGTTAGGAACGCGACGGAATATTAATTCCGCGTTTGATCCGTCCAGAACCGGTGATCGACCGTACCAGAACCGATGCCGACAACGTGAACCTCGGGATGAACCATCGCGGCGAATCTCCGGTGGGACGGAGAACGGAGCGTTTTCCGGAAATTTCTCGCTCGCGTGTTCGACGTAACGGAAGCGCGATCCATCGCGAAGCGAGACTTACAAACAGCCAGATCGTTCCGAGCGATAGCCCGTACGAAGAAGTCGTTAGCGCAACGGAAAGCGATGGCAGGTAATTCCACGAGCCTACAAATTTCCCAGCCACTTTCCCTCTCTCGCGGTGTAAATTATTCGGCTTCGGCGAATCGGAGGATCGTCCGAGGGGGAGGCGGGTTCTCGCAGTCGCGACGAAGGTGACAACGCGCGACGGTGACGTCGCGACAGAAATACCTTTTCTTCCCGATACGACACGGCCAAGCGCTACCGCGAGTCGCAGAACGGAAAGATCGCTTCCCGGAATTCGCGAGCGTGTGAACGGATCACGTCCTGGCCCGTTAATGGTGGCTATTAGCGTTCTCGAGGGAGACCGTTTACGTGCACCAAGATCTTGCCAAACGACACGCTCCGTGTCGCAGATAAATTCGTTGCTCTCCGAGCCTCTCGGCCTCCGTGAAACGTACCGGGAGCCTCTTTATCTTGAATATCAATCGATAATCCACCGGCTCGTTAACCCTCTCCTTCACCTTTCGTTCCTCCTCTACCACGCCGCGCTCCCGAGGCTAGCTGGAACGCGACCGAAAGGATGCTTTTCTTTTTCAGTCAACGGTAACACGTTGCCGGTGAAAACGCCACGTTAACGACCCAACGCGATAGCCCGAACGCGGCCAAAAATGGATGACTGCAGAGATGGAAAGAGAGGCGAATTGTTGGCGTGGAATTAGAAAGCAGCCGCGGTGAAGCCACGCCGCGGTCGCCATTAGATAATTGAACTTGAAGCCACGAGACGTTGCCCGAGACGCCAATTAAACTTCTCTCTCTGCCCGCTTTCGGATTATCCCGGCTGAGCGCGACCACTTCTCGGACGCGCCCCCGTCCCTTCGTTTCATCGACCTAACTTCCTAAATTATGCCGTTAATGCGCGTTTATTCTGGATTCCACGGTGATCGTTGACGATGGCCGCCGAAGATCAGCTTCTCCGATAAGGGTGCTCGTTAAACGGGGTAGAGGACGGTTCGTTCCACTCTTCCCGGCTGCTTCTCGGCTCCGCTCCGGGATCGTTCGAGTTTTATTAAGTGACAGGCTCTCGCGCCACACCATTCGCCGACGTCTTCCGCCAATTAAACGGCCCGCTGACGAATAATTAAGGCGAAGCCAGGTGGACAAGATGGCCGGGAAACGTAACGCGGCGATCGCGTCGTTTCCTCGCTCTTATGCAATCGTTACGGTTAAAGAGGATAAGCGTAATGAACGGAGAGCGAGCGGAAAGTAAAGACGGTGGTAACGTTTCATTAGCTTCTTATGGCGTATTAACTCGTTACGAAACGGACCGCGAAATACGCAGCGGATTCGAGCCGCTTCGCTTCTCCGTTCCTACTTCTCGCCTCCATCGATTTAATAACAGAGTCGATACTCGTTTCTACCTCTCCGCGAGTTACGCTCCGTTCCCAGAGATCGTAAATTCGTAGACGTTACTGTACGTCGGCTCTCACGCGCGTGGCCGAGAGTTTCCTTCTTATTTCGACCCCCCGTCCATTTTGTATTCCGAGTTGAATTTCGCCGCGTTCTACTGGACGCGTCGAGTCGAAGCGTTGGATCCAGCGATCGAACATCGATCGAGCGCGTTACTCGCCGAGATCGGAAACGTCCAACGATATTTAGATCCGGCGTATTTATATTTAGCCTCGCGCACGCGCGTACGACTGCGCTCCGGTATAAACATAACAGATCTTATTTACTAACTCGCGCGCCATTATACATTCTAATTTGAGGAATAAGAAGCAGAATGTTGTAACTAACGGCTTTATGGCAGGCCAGCAGGCATACCAAGGGCATTCC
>NW_016908444.1:1505809-1537757 GCF_001483705.2 Eufriesea mexicana | reverse complement strand
TATCCAGTCGCGATCCACGTACGCGTATACAAGCGTGCGCGCGTGTACGCGAGCGGGGAATTTTCGAACCGCGGTTTAAAACCCTTTCGAAAAGCACGAGCCTCGAGACCGGCCCGCGAGACGCGATCGATAAACACGGGGCGAATAATCGACCGCGAACGATCCTCGGGACTCTCTGAATCGGCGCGTTTCACGCGGCAGAGATTTATCGGGCGAGAAAGGTGTTCGAATTGTGTCCAAGAAACGGTACTCGGCTCTAAAAATACGTTTCTAAACCGGAGAATCATCGCGACGGCCCTGTTCAAGAGGAACGCGTGTAGCGACGCGGCGGTGGTGGGGGCGCGCGACTCTTTACGCACCGGCGCATGCGTACGGGCTAGAGTGACGCGGGCGCAGGCGCAGACGCGACGCGCGCATCGGTGGGGGAAGCGCGCACACAGAAACAGGGCGGTGCTTTCATTTATTCATAAATCAACAGCGTCTATTTATAGCCCCGACGGACAAATAGCGATAGTCGTGTGTTCCGTGGCGTGCACGCGCGCGCGCCTCCGACGTTGTATCCTTGAATGGCGAAACAATCGAATGGAAATTAATGCGGCCCGATGAAAAATCAAACGGGCCTCGACACCCGGCTCTTGCCTCGTCGGCCATCTCTTCCACGAGCACGTGGACGACTTTTAGCGCGAGTACGCGCCTGCTTCCTTCGGTCAGGGTCGCGCACGCTCGTATCCGCGATAATTGCACACCTTCTTGCCTTTTAACGTTCCACGTCGCGCCTTGTCGCAAACTTTTTCGACTCTTCGCAGCTATTAATAAACGCTCCGCGACGATTCCATCGCGCCCGGTATCTCGGTCGTCGAGCGGACCCCGTCTCTCCGCGGAGGCTCCATTCTTCTCCGTACCCGCGTCGTCCCGATTACGGTTCGCGCGTTACCGATTCGCGGCAACGATCGGAGGGAAAAACGCGTGAATCGCGTCTAAAAGGTACGGTACATCTCGGCAGGACGGGGCAACGAGAGGAGCGAAAACGGAACACGAGCGATCTCCAAACGGATCGGTTATTCGGGTGGGTGTCGATGGCCGACGCGATGCGCGACTCCGCTTGCGAGTCCGAAGAAGAGCATACGTAAGGACTCGGTGTAGGCTTGTATATGGGACGGGACAGAGGAGAGAAAGAGAGACAGAGGGAGAGAGAAAGAGAGAGAGAGAGAGAGAGAGAAAGAGCGTGGAGATGGGAAGTTGGCCGTAACGCCGATGCCGATGCCGGTGGTGGCTGCTGCTGGCGTGTCGGTCGGTTGTAGCTGGTTCGTTCAGTCTGTCGCTTGGCAAAGCAATAGCCCAGGCTAAATATAGCCTGGCGATAAACATAGGCAGTTAGTGGAGCCACGGTGTATAGCGGCGTCGGTATCCTTGGTTATACTCGAATGACGCCGGATACACGAGTCTCTCTCGTAACGCCGTGGGATTTCGGCTCTACCTGACAAGCCATTCAAGAATTCCGACCTCACCGGGGGCATAACAGCGTAACAGCGAACGCGGCCAAAGACTGTTGCTGCCGTTGCTGGGACGCATGGCGGCCACCGTGGAAATTCGAAGTCGACGCCGCGTGTCCCCGTGTAATTAACGTTTTCGACTGCCGTTCTAGCGGCATAGCCGGCCTTAACGCTCGGTTTATGGTAATGGGTAATTAATATTGCATGACGCGTGTCGGAGCTGTTGAACTTTCCACGCGGAATTCGTCCACGCGATTTCGTATCTGCTCTGCTCTGGAATGCGATCCGGGATTAATGCGCATTTCCTTTCCACCGTGGTTTGCCTTTCTTTCTCATTCCCCTTTTTCTTTTTATTTTCTCTGTCTTTCTTCCTTTTCTTTTCCCCCCTCTCGCGTTCTTCTTGCACGCTTTTATTGCACGCGCCTTCGACGAGAAACAAGACTCGGTTTTTCCCAGTAATTTCCAACAACGACGTCCGCCACGACGACGACGCCGACGACGAAAGTCGATGGAACGGAGAGCATTCTCCTCCTTCCTTGATTCGATTCGCGTTTCTCGACAAAGCAATACTCGGTCTAAATATAGTCGACCCGATAAACACAGACACTTGGACATATGCTCGACTGATAACGGATAGTCGTTGTAATACGGTTGCTGTAATATCGTTCACACCGCCGTAATACTACATGATTTACGCTGTTTTCGTGCCGCGATTAGCGGTAAATATTGACAGACACTGATACGGACCGCGGCCCGTTCAAATCTGCACGAATTTCAGGAGCCATCAGCCAGCCACACAGAGAGAGAGAGAGAGAGAGAGAGAGAGAGAGAGATAACGGCACATTTGTGCAAAGTATATTTTTTCTCCGCTACCAACGGAGAGACGAGGGGAAGCAGGAGAAAGAGAGAGAGAGAGAGAGAGACTTTTGTCGCGTTTCGAGCCTCGTCTCGCGGCAGATAACGCGTTTCGTCGAGTTCTTCGCGAGGCTGAATCGCCGCGGATCCAGAACAATTATAAAACAGAAACAAACGGGAAAATTCCTGCAAGATCGCGTAAACGCGCCGAGTACGCGACTTAAAAATACGTATTTTCGCGGTAACGATAAATCGCGAGTCTCTCCTTCGAAACTCGTAATTTCCAGACGACGTCGATGCTCGAAAAACGGAAGATAAAGGAGAGATAAAGTAAAAAGGGAGAACAAAACGGGAAAGGAAGAGAGAGAAGGAGGTATTCGAAGCGGTTTCCGAGAACCGCTCGAACCACGACACCGAACAAACGCGAGTTGTTCCGCAAATTATCGGGCCGCCGCGCGGAAATTATATTTAGAATCGCGGCATTAGGCTTAACGCGGCGATAGAACGAGCTTAGCCGACGACAAATTAAGGCGATTGCGACGGAGCCGTCGCAGCTCGTTAAATCGCACGCACTTCGCGTATCGCGGGGAGCCACTTGAAAGCGCCGCTTGTACGCGCTCGTTGCTCCGCGCAAGATTTCACCGAGATCCCCGCGACAGCCGTAATTCGAACCGTTCTGCCTCGGCTCCTACCTAAAACGCCACTCCCGCTCTAATTTTTATCGCCTCTTTCTCGCCGTTCAACCGGAAGCGGAAGATCGTTCGCCAAAATGGTCGTTTTCAGCGTCGACGCGATCGTTGAACGGTTGCCTTCTTCGGGGACCAACGGCGCAGGAGAACCGTGCTCCGTGTGTCGAAGACGGGAAATGGCGGGAAATACCGGAGGGAAGGATTACTCGCGAATCTCGAGGAGGGAACTAGGAAGCTCGTCGCGATGGCGTTATCGCGGGAAAGATGATGTACGCGCAGTAAAACTTGACCTTAACGTTAATTCCCGCGCGCACCGCGATGGCAACGACTGACGGCAGAGCCAACGACGAAATCTTTCTCCCGATCACGTGCCTTTCGTGTATCTCGAGTAATCGTCTTAAGAGCTCGACGAATTAGCGACACCTTACTCCGCGACGGCGGCCATGCTCCTCGGTCTCGTTCTCGCGTCTCGGCCGCCATTACCGCGTCGTTCCATCGGCCAGAGGTCTAGGTATCGCGGCACGAGAAGTAACGCGGCGTGGATGTCGGAGGAAGTTTGAAACGTTAGATAAATAGAGCACGACTGGAGGCGCGAACTTTCCACGCGACAAGATGGCCAAACGTGCTGATCACGTGCTCGAATCTCCGGATAAGCTGCGACGACACGACGAAGAAATTCGTTTATCTGCGTGCCAGAAGCGGCCGCGAACGACGTCGTCGTAAAACGAGGGAAGAACAACGCCGGTCGACCATACATTCTTGTTGACCGAATGAATACGCGTCGGTACGCCGGGCCCATAATTGGTGCCGGCCAATTAAGGGTTAATTGAGTGTATTTTAGCCTGAAACCAGCCGCGTCGTCGTTACTTAAGGCGGCACCCACATTAAACTCCAGCCCGACGCTCCGCTCCCGCTTCGCCTGCGGCTTTGCACGCTCGCAGCGGCAGCACCAGCGGTCGAAATAACGCTCCCCCTTGTCTATATACGAAGGCTACTTTGTGCCTTACATCCCCCTCGTTGTCGCCGCGCGACCAACGCGATTATCCGGCCATCGATTTATTCGCTGTACGTTAACCTTTTTATGGGTGTCAACCGGCCGCGTGTGTGTATACGGGAAAAAGGTGGAGAATGCCGGCTTTACAGCGAGCTGACACGTGCTTCCAGCGTGTCGTTAAGCGATTCCTTTTTCTCCTTTGCCCGACGTTGTTGCCGGTACCGGGCACGATCGTTAAAGGCAAATTTCCACTCGTGGATGCTTCTTTTCGACCGCCGATAGAGCTCCCGTGCCGTACAAAGGAACGGGAATCGAGATACCCAGGGAAAATAGCAGTGCCCGTCCGATCGGAGATCGAAGTGCGAATAATTTCAAAGTGCCGCGATACTCGGGACGCGGAAATTAGTTGCGATGGCTGCCGCTGCGGCGCATCGGTGCTCGCGGCGCGGCTAATTCGAACTGCGATCCTTGAACGCTGACAGCGAGTCGGAGCCAAGGTCAAAAAACACGTTAGTCACGTTCGATCGAAGCGTGCACCGTGAATCACGCGCGGTACGCGATCGGGAAAACTGTGTTGCCTTTGGTGGCACGGAGAACGCGCGCGTCGAAGACGATCGCGGGGACGACAGCGGCGTCGCGACGAGCAGCTCGACGCATCGCGCGATATTCGATCCAGCCAACGAGGAATAAAGCGAACCGACCGGATCGATAAACGATGATTCACGAATAGATAATTTCCTCCCACCGACGTACCCTCGACCGCGATTTGAATTTCAGAACGGTGTCCCAGAAGCGAGGGTGAGGAGGGGCCGAGGAGGAAGGGAGAGAAAATGGATGCGAGATCGAAATACGGATTAGAAATCGAACCAGTTTCTGCACGGTCCGGTGGGAAAGCGACGCACAGCTCGCGAAGCGATTTCTGCGTAAATATTAATTAATCCTGTTGCCGCGATATTACGTTACTCGCTCGGTCGGTCTTTCTTCCTGCTGCTCTCGAGAGCGGACACGAGCCGCCAATGACGGAGCAAACGAGCAACCAGTCAGCCACCGGCGTGCCTGCGAAACCAGTATTCTCACACTCTGTTCGCTCTTTTATTCCCGCCCGCTAAAAATAGAGCCTACTCCGGTAAAAACGTCCGCGTTGTGTTTCTCCTCTGGCCGTGATGAATGGATCGTTCCCCGATGCCTTCTCTCAGGCTCGCGCAGACCGTTCGCACGATTTCCAGCCGCGGCCGCGATCCATGCATCCATATTCCGCGCCCGACGCCGGCTCCGATCCACTTCGGGGCCATCCACTTCCGTCCCAACCCGCGCCAAGTGAAAACCAATTGACCCAATTATCGGAAAACTCCACTCCACGACGAGTTATCTCGCTGGCAGTTGCTCTGAGCCTCTCGCTATAGACACGTCGAGAGGATTTGGTCGTGTCTGACGAGCCGGAACGGTATTAAAGGGTCGCGTATAGCGCAAGCCAGAGTTCAACTGCCTAAATGGCAGTGATAAACGTCGAATTTTGGTAAAAGAACGATATTCGGGCGTTGGGAATAATCTCTGAATTATTTACACTCGAGAAAACTCGAGATGGACGAAGACGCGCCATTCTCGTAGCCAGGATTTCGATATCGAGGAGCGTGCTCGATATCTCGAGACATCTTCGAGACGACTCGCTTCTCGGAGAGTGTGCGGCACTCTCTCGCGTTTCAAGGGGGAATTATCCATTAGTCTTTCTTAAAAGCTCGACAGGGTACCGTGAACTTGACACCGTAAATTGGACTCGGTCTTCGTGACGGGTGAACTCCGGTTCGTACAGTCTACGTACGCGAGTTCGAAAGTAACTATAATCCTCGGCGAGGGATTATCGGGCGAAATAGACGCGAATGCGAGTAGCAACGCGAACTTGTTCCGTTAGCGAGAATAGACGGCGAACGGAACGGAGCGGCGAATTACGCGTTGGCATGGTGGAACGGCGATAGATCGAGCATTATCGATGAATTTCTCAACGTTATGTCATCCGTATTAGCGGCGTTGCGTAATGCAAGCACGGGCCGCGTGTGCGGGCGGCTAATCGAGGCGCGTGCGCGTATTTTCCCGATAAAAAGGGATAACCGGTGCACGTATGCGCGCATGCCACGCTATGCCAGCACCAGGTTAATTTTACGTAATATCGGAGCGTTTATATTCTCGCGGGCCGATCGGCGACTCTTCTCGGCCAGTGGCGCGTCCGGTCGCTCGTAAATTCCTCACGCTATCGCGATATATTTAACTCGGCGATAATGTAGCAAACAAATCGTATCGTTTCGCGCGGAACCGGTATTCTCACGCTCTGCTCTCTCGGCTCGTCCGCGTTCTCCTCCCTTTTGCTAAAGATAGCGTGTATTTAAGCCGTCTGCTCGCTGCACGCACGCGGATTCTGCACCGGCGCGTTGCACATGCCACGGAAGAAAATCACGCGAACCATCCGCGTCGCGTAGCCACCGTGGGCCCGCCGATACCATGCGCGACAATGGCGGCCGGTACGCGCTCGCGCGGGCTAGAGACGCGCGGCGAGAAATCGTCGATCATCGTTGGCCGAGCGTCGGCTAAAGATAGCCCGGCGATTACTTCATCGTGGAAATCACGTAACGTCACTCGAAACAGAGATATAATGTGGGTCGGTGTCGAGGAGATACGACGCGGTGCACACGTATCGCCGCCGCGTTACGATGTTTCTATTAGCTTCTTCCTCTTCTTCTACCGCCGCTGCTACTTCTGCCTCCGCTTTCTTCCCTTTTCCAAGCGGTTCGTCGTCACGATCAAGTTTTTACCGGCGGCCGCGTGTACGCCACTCGCGCGCTGTATAAATAATGCATACGCCACGCCAAAGAAGCGCACCGTCCGCTATTACCGGACCGATAGCTACCGCACAAGCGCTATTATTACGTCGTTATTGCGCAAGATGAAAGTATCGCAATGCTATTTCGCGCCCACGCGTCGCGGCGATCTCTGAAAGGCGATGCTCTGCACCACGCGCTTTTCAACAACTCGCCCGAAATCCGTCCTCCGTATCCTGCTCGTCGTCGCGCGCGAATTAAGCGGAGAACAACGGGCAGAGAGCCGGCAGGAAGGTAAAATAGGAGAACCGGTTATTACTCGCGGGCCCGAGTCAATTACGAATTCTTCTCGTCGTTCGAATCCGAATTCCTCTTCGGAATACCGCTTACGCGCGATGACAGTTTCCTGGACCGCTTCGGCGATTAATTTCGCGAGCCACGCGAGTTTGCGAGAGTTGGCACAGTTTCGCCAAACTTCTCGCCGTTTTCTTCTTACATCCATCCGTATTTTACTCGCGTTTATTTCCTCGCGATCGATTCTTCGCTCACGCGTTTCAAATTTCCCGCGTCCGCGCCGCGACCACCCAATTCGAACGCGCGCGTATACTGTGGCAGAGGAGCGCGGAAAGAAGAGTAGAAACGCATCGGGGATATGACTCGTAAAGTGTGTCACAGCGTGTCGGACACGGACTTCTGGTAGCGCGAATAGAAAAGTGGACGCGTGTCGGTTGGACGAGGCAGGACACCGGGACGGACCGACACCTGGAGCCGGACCAGGTAAGCGTCCGTTCGAGTGCGTGGGGCATCAACAGGCTCGGCTATAAATAGACCGCGAAGGTCAGGGGAATCAGCAGTTTTCATGCAAATGCGGCATCGATGGAATAATATTGCTCCTTTCGCGGCCAAGTCCGATCACGCGGGTCCGGTTACTCGCGGATTCCGCTCGTTACGGTTTAATCCGTTTTCGCTAGCCGGATCGAGCGTGCACCACCCTCGATCGTCACGCTCGATCACCACTCGGCGATCATTCGCGATGGCCGAGTCGATGCCAGCAGGAACGCTGAAATTTATATCCGCAATTCGCGTTGTTTACTCGGTGGCGTCGCTCGGCGCTTTATCATCGCGGCGAACGCGCGATTTGAATTGGAGATTTGGCTGACAGAGGTGAGTCGAGTGAGAGAAAGAGAGAGAGAGAGAAAAGGAGAGGGAAGGTAGGACGAGTGGAATGGTTCGAGACGAGATCGTCGCCGCGGACAAGCTCGCCACGAGGTTTATACGCGAGCGGGTAATGGACTTTACGGCGGTTTCTCGGCCGCTCACAGGAACATTGTCACCAGCGACGGCTCTCGGGTTTCAGCGTCGATCTCGCATGCCGAGCGGACGCCTCAAATCGAGTTACGCAAGGTCTCAAAGGGTAATTCGACGTGCAGCCGTTTACGTCGCATCCTCCGAGAATATTGCACGCGAAATTGCGGGCAATCTTGGCCACAGATTCTACGTGCTGCTACGATTCCGTTCGGTCCGGTCATGGACGCTCAAATTTCGCTCGCAAAGCCGGCCTCAGAATTTCGGAATTTATTTTCAACGTTAATTTGTTCGATGGAATTTGCCAAATTTTGCGGGAAGGTAACAAGGATTCGATTTGGAGAAACGTCGAGTACGTTGTCAAAGATATATCTGCGATGGAACGATCCACAGATGTCTGCAGTTTATTTCAACTATCGATTTGCCGATCGAAATCCTTCGAGTTCTCTAGAAAAATAATTTCTCGCGCGTAATAAGTATCGGAGAATTTTTCGATCGACCCGTAAGAACACCGAAGACCATAGAATTTTGAAATCTATTCTAACCATCGATCCGTCGATGCAAATCCTTCAGATTCCTCCAAAAAATAATTTCTCGCGCGTAATAAGTATCGGAGAATTCTGCGATGGACCCGTGAGAACACCGATCATAGAATTTTGTAATTTATTCTAACCACCGATTCGTCCATGCAAATCCTCCAGATTCTCCCCGCAAAATTAATTTCTAACTCGTTCAAGCGAACGCGTGTCGCGTCCACTAGTTTCCCAATCCCCGGAGATGCGAACGAAATATCTCTGTTACCGATCCACAAAATTTCGCGATTTCTTCCAACGTCCATTTTGGCCGAGAAAAAATTCTACAAATTTCGGTGAAAAAAAAAAAGAAGAAATAATTGCGCTTGAGAAAGGCGCAAAGTAGGCGCTCGGCGTGTCGCGGTCGAGAGTTTTCCGATCGGCGGAGACGTCATCGACTCGGCCGGCAGCGCAATCAACAGGTGGTTGCACCAACCGCGATGCAGTGACCCGCGTGCGAGTGCGTGTGCGTGGCGGAGCGCTGGCTGGCCGAGTGGAGAGGATCGAGAGAGCGAGTCGCGCTGCTTATCGAAAGTTCCCACTGGATCGCGATACCCGCATATACGCGCGCTGGTTACGAGAGCCGTGGCATAGGCGGCTGTTCAGCCTCTGTGGTCCACCTACGGGCTATCCACCTAAACGGGTAGCCGTTTCGTTGTACAGGGTGGTCCGCGTGGCCGGGCCCACCCGAACAGCTTTCCATTCGACGAACGGACGTGCAGGACTTTCAGTAATTTGTATTTTCTTCGTTCTATGCCCCGGCTACTTTTAGGAATGCACTCGAAGAGAGTTCAGCCCCGAGATTCTTGAATTACGCCTCGCGCCGATTGGTTTCTCCGTTTAGCTGGCGGGAAACGCAGCTATGCGGAGGATGATCTTTAAAATTACTGCTGCAGCCCCGGGAATGTGGAGATCGATAGGTTGAACGAGCGATGGGGCGTTGATAAGTCGGCTGGCTTTGATACGGACACGCGGTATTCGCTCGGTGCTACGTGAATAGGGAAAACCGGATAATGGATTGATTAGTCCACCGTGTATCTTTAACCGACGGATCGAATCGGAGGAATGTCGGTTTCCAATTACGGTTCGGACCATAATGCCTCGACCCGTGGTCGTTAATACGAGACTTTCCAACTATTATTACATACTTCCGTTAGTCCCACTTAAGAACCCATTTATCTCCACGAAAAATCTAACCGCGTCGGTTTGTCAAAAATCCGCCTGGGAAATTTCACGTCGGACAAATTGCGAGGGGGGACTCGCGCGAGTAACCCGGAGACACGAAGTTTCCTTCCTGATATATTTTTAATTCGGGGTCGAACGAATTATTCGCGCGGAACTTTTCTCGTTGAGAAAAACCCTAGGAATTCTAAGTCTTTCGGTCCCCTGTAAAGTTCCAAAGAAGGGGTCCGAATGAGACCCCTGTATGTAATTTGTAACTTTCGGACATGTCACGCGTTGTGAATTATAAATTATACATCTCACGAATCGAGTTTACACTTAATAAAATTGTATTAAAATCGTCTCGTTTCACGAGGGTTCGGAGTGGCCCCCTTGTTAGAGGTTCCAACGTAAAGCGTACGAAAATCCTGGGGTTTATTTTTCCTCGCACGGTACATATTACGTCTAACGCGTATATTTATAGCACCCGTGCTCGCTGTTCGGAACATGTTAAGTTTCCAACTGTTTAATTTTCAATCTCTCAAGAAAGCGAAGACGCATCGACACGCTGCGATGGAAGCAGCTCTTGCCGCTATCTCTCCCGCACTCGGAGAAACCCGCGATTTCAATTTAACCAATCTTTTAATTAGCCCGAACCATCGAAAACGGCAGAGCCGGTGATTTACGCTCGCTGCCGCGTAACGTGATTTATATCTTCACTTTTGCAGTCGCGTTCGCGTATTTGGCCGCTTCGCGATACCTAACTGCAGCGACCGAAACCCTAAGTTGCCGTGATTTGATCTAATTCGCTCGATTGCGGCGATAAAGCCTCTCGTAAATTCTTTATATCCGTGTCGTAGCTATATCGATCGCTATCGCGGTGGTACCGGAAATTCCGCCATCTTTCGACCCTTCGGGACCCACGCGCGAAATTAAGGGGCCGTCCGGAATTGGGGCAAATTAAAAATTCGAAAAAGGAAAGGAAAGAGAGGAGAGAGGAGAAATATGGAAAAAATATACGTGGGGAGTAAAAATAAAGGATCGTGTCACGTGTCGGAGTAGCGGAGGCAGCAGTTTTTACCCGACGCCGATCGCGGAGCGTCGCGTGGGAGCGGCGCGTTTTTCGCGCCGGTCGATGCCAGAAATAGCCTGGCGACTCCGGCTGATAGCTCGCCGGTAGGCAGAAAATAAGCCGACGGAAGCTCGAACACGCGAGCGCCGGTAAACATCCGGCGGAAGGAAAACGCGCGAGCCTCGACGAAATTGAACGAGGCGCGTGCGAGCGAGAGAGGAGCCGGTCTTCTCGCGATCCGTTGCGCCCGCTAACGAGTGAAACTAGGTGAAAGTAAGAAGCACGCCGGCTTCTCCTTATGCTCATACGCGGCGCGTCCCTCGAGTTGGTCGCGAGAGAAGGGCCGATTTACGCTCGAATCGCCGCCGCCGCCACGAGCGCACCGTTTCCTTCGATCCTCATCGACGATTCATTTTCTTACGACCTCCGATTAACATAAATTAGTCCGAGGCCTTTTTACGTCCGCGTACCACTTTCTCATATTCCAATCGCTGGAATCGCGCGAGAGAGTCCTCGACAGGCGCGTCCTTACGGCCTTTCCTCTCCTTCCTTCCATCGGTCTTCTATTCCGCTTCTTCGTCCGCGAGACGACCGTCGATTCGACTCCTCCTTCCTCGAAGCAGCCGCGCAATCGAATCGCGTGGGTTAAATTTAATCGAGCGAAGGATCGAGCGTATATCGAGCCTGGCGAAATTTTCCACTCGGAGTAGCGCGCTCGCGGCGCGCGGCCGCCATTTTGGTACCGCCGCGACCGCTTTTCCGTCCATCTTTCGGCCGCGTTCGCGGGCGGGGACATCGAGGACGCTTTCACAAAAATTCGCCATTTCCTGCACGCTGACCGCGATCCTCGAAGCGATCGGGAGGACAGGTCGTAGACGAGTCTACGATTAAGCCGCGACGAAGGTGTTCCTGTTTTTTTGCCACGACGCCGGCGCGTTTTAATCGAGGAGATCGGAATATTACCCGAGAGGCGGGCAGAGATGACCCGGCGAATTCGATTCGTTCGGATGTGCCACTTTCCGAGCGGCGAATTCCACGGAAACGACTGGTCCGAGGACGATTCCAGCCGATTAACGAGGCGTACACAGGCAGACGAGTCGTCCGATCAACCGGTTAAAAATAGACGCGGATCCGTGACATGTGTTTTTATAAATTGCTGCAGGCAGACGATCGTCTTGTAGCCGCTCGCTTCCTGATCGTTCGTTCCATAAATAATCTTCGATTTCGAGCTATTCGATCGGGTCCCGAGACGCAGGAAGCATCGTGGCGCCGTCGCGACGATGCTTCGTTCCCAAATTTTTCCCCTGTTTTTCTATCGAATAGTCGAAACTGTTACGTATAATCTCGAAACGACTTCGGCGCGGAAAAAAGTCGCGAAAGAAAACGATTCGGCAATTCCGTGACGCGAGGCGTCGCCACAGTCGCTGCGAAGGATCGACGACGCTCGTGTTCGGTGGAGTTGCGCAACGAATTCCTCGCGTATCGCGCGGTGGAACTTTGATCGCGGATCGAGGATCGTGGTAGAAGAGGCGAATCGAAAGGAGAAAAAAGCGGATGGAAGCGTACAGGTAGCACGCTCGTCCTCTGGCGTAGCAGCTGACGCGTAGGCCAGACTGGCGGAGTGGTCGAGTGTGCCGTTAAGCAGCCGGATCGGCGAGCGCGCGAAAACGGGTCATCGGGAGAAAACGGAAGGGCCACGAAGTTTCGACGAAGACGATTTCGCGAGTCGTGGGATTTTACGACACCCGGGACCATCGGCCATTCGTCATCGGCGAACGGAGCAGGTATTCTAACCGGGATCAGAGGTCTAATCCTACGACTGTCGGGGCCTAGAATAGCGCGGAGCGAAGGCGATTTAAGCGGATCGCGAGCTCGTGCGCGCTGGAAAACCGCGAACGAGACTATGATGGAGATGATTGGAGAAGTAGGAAGACACGGGTCGGCTGGATCGGGGCACCGAATCGAATGCACGCGCTTTGTGTCCACCCCGATCGAGTATAACCGGTTCGATTCGGTTCGCCTCGTGATCGATGCGTTTCTAGATCCTGTTCAGGCGACTGCGTTACGAGCCTCGGACCTAGGTTAATCTACGGTTTAAGATATCTCGAGCTCGAGATAACTCGGACCCAAGATAGCTCGATAGCCATAGTTCAAGGCTTAACCTAGGACTAACTCGGCTGGATCTTAAGCACGGTCCACTTACCAAGGTTCGCTCGGTACCACGAAGCGAAACGATGCGAGGATTCCTATTAGACCCAACAGCCGTTGCTTGTAATTCGAGCCTAATGCGACTAGCCTCTAAATCTAATTCGATCTAATTCCCCGGAGCTTCCTCCGACGAATTTAAAGCCCAAGACGAGTCGGATCGGACACGCAGAGCGTCAGCTCTGTCTCTCCGTTGCGGCAAAACGAGGAGCGCGGAACCGCGTGGCGGAGGGTCGAAGGGAAAGGTGGCATGCTAATTTTTCAGCCGGTCGATCGGGCCCCGAAGCGCGGCCATCGCGTGTTCCTAACGTCGCACGGACCAAAGCTTCGAAACGCACACAGCCGCGCGCGGAAGCAGCCCGTAATTATATTGTCACGCCGCGGGTGTTCAATTTGTCGGCGAACATCCGCCTCCCCCGCGTCTTCGTTAACCACCACAGCCGCTCGCCTCCGCCTCTTCCACCACTTCCACGCTACCTTCTCTCCTCGTCACCTCGCAACCCTGCGCCGATCTTCCTTCCATCTTCCTCCGTTCTCACGCCGCCGGACGACCAACCTCGGCTCCCCGCGAGAACTCCTCGCGACCTGACTAGCCGATCGGGAAAAAGCCCACTCGCACGCGGATAACGCGATTCCGAGATAATTCCAAGATAATTCCGAGATAATTCCAAGATAATTCCGAGATCACTGGTGCGCTATTCTCGGCTTCTCCTCCGTCCGCGTGCAACTATTCCGGTCTCGGGGGAATATTCCGTGAACGAATGAGCCAGGAATGCTTGCGAGCAGGTAAGAACGGGTCGCAAGGGTGGAAGAGGCGTTTAATCGAGACGGAACCTGCTGCGGTACATTTGTCGTTCTTGCAATGAATCCTCGAGACCTGGACGTGTCTTCGCACCTGGTCTCTTCGAGTTATCCATCGGGAAATCGCGTCTCAGGATTGGAGGCAGGTGATTTCCGCGTTAACCTGTTGTAAATTAGCTACGCCTATGCAACGACGGTGACAGGCCTGTTAGAGGTTGCAGCCTAATATCAAGGGGTCGGTTTTTGGGGTTTAAAGGCAGCCTGCTGTCTCTGGCTGCTCTCGCTCTCAAACCCAGAGCAGTGCAGATTGCTTACGTATTGTGACCCACAGTGGTGTGATAAAGACTCTTGTTTTTCTTCATATACTCGCATAAAGCGTATACGTTTCACTTACATTAAACTTTATACATCCAATTGCTGTACAACTGAATACGGTTACTTCTCTGTACGCTAATCGTTTGGATTTCCTTCCCGAAATTTCCAACATAATCCTTTGCGGACGAGCGCCGCATATATGCGTTCGACAACACATATGACCGACTTAAAACAACTCTCTAAAACAACTTAGAACCGAGGGATGCACTATACTCGCATAAAGCGTATACGTTTCACTTACATTAAACTTTATACATCCAATTGCTGTACAACCGAATACGGTTACTTCTCTGTACGCTAATCATTTGGATTTCCTTCCCGAAATTTCCAACATAATCCTTTGCGGACGAGCGCCGCATGTATGCGTTCGACGAAAACAACTTAGAACCGAGGGATGCATAAATGTGTCCCACGTAAACGCGTTGCTATGGACGAGAAACACAAATATGTGTCGGCTGTTGCGGTTCTAGGACCGCACGAGTCCAAGTTAAGTGGTGGACTGTTTTATATCCTTATAGCTAACGTCGCTATGAACGAAAATCGCGTTTAAGTAGAAATGAACGCTATTCGGTGTGAATGACTGTCGCGACAGTAGCTCGGCTAACTCGGTAGGGTTTACTCAAAACCGTTCCGTCCGCAAAGAGTTAAACTGCGCGTTCGAGGGTTTATGGGGTGGATGAAACAGTTATCTAAGTGGTGGTGTAGGCTAAACCTGGATGGAAGAACGTAGGTCCGTCGAAAATCCAGTTTCGAGAGACGGATTGCGAGTAAGCGAGGTCTAAATAGCGTTAAGGGTACTTACGTAACTAATCATGGGTATATTACGGGACTGAGCGACTATGGCTTCGACGTAGCACGAGCCCTCTGGTCCAAAGAAGGCTGCAACCCCTTCGCAGATCATATCGATCATTTCCTTCGTGGCTTCCACGGTCTCTCCCCTCGTGTCGCTCCATCGCATCACCAGCTTCACGTCTGGCAATATGTTCGGGTCGCTGTTGATCTGAAACACAGATTTGGGGTAAACTCATTAATTGCTCAAATTTTATTCAGAAATACGCGGCAGGTGCGATTTTAACCCTTTGAGTGCTGGGTTGTGCACTCGGCGATTTTTTCGTTGCAGGAAAATAGTAATTCGAAGACTTCCTGCCATAAAGTCGACGCTATTTTTAAAACGGTAAAGAAGAAATCGTATGCAAATTAAGACGTAAAATTATTTTGCTTCGATATTCCACGCAACGTTCGCTGATTCTAAATTTGATATATTAATTAACATCTATCTTTAGAATCGGATTAAATGGCGACTGAGAGGCGCCTCTCGAGTGCTAAGGGTTAAGATATACCTTTCTTGGGACAGAATAAAGATAATTATAAAATACAAATAGTTATTTCTTTTTACCCATAAATAAATTAAATGGCGACTGAGAGGCGCCTTTCGTGTGCAAAGGGTTAAGATATACCTTCCTTAGGATAGAATAAAAATAATTATAAAATACAAGTAGTTATTTCTTTTTACCCATAGTCCCAATAGTAAATTATTACAAGATTCTTATTTTATAAAACTATATAGCGTTCATAGCTCAGATTGAATGGCTGTGTGAGAACCCATATATGTATTCATAGCCCAGATTGAATGGTTGTGTGAGAACTCATATATGCGTTCATAGCCTAAGTTGAATGGCTGTGTGAAACCCATGCATGCGTTCGCAGTGCTCAAAGGGTTAAATAATTCGCGAACATCGAAAATTTGCAATTTTCATCCAGGGATAAAACGTGTACTCGGAAGATTTCGACAGACAGTGTCCGTTCTCTGGAAGAATCTTCGCTCGTCATTGTTTCGCGTAATCGTTACGCGTTATGCAAGCCGTTACGAGGTCTCCCATCTTTCGTCATACGATATCGAATTACGATAATTGAACGATGTCACGAGATAGCGGTCGCCGATCGTCTGGCTGCGAACCGTGGGTTAGCATACTTATAGCTGACTTAATTGTTTCCAGTAATGCCCCGGTCGGCCGGTTTAATGGAGCTAATTGCGTTACCATAACTCCTGTCATGAATATTCGCTCTGGTTGCAACGATGATGGACGCCGTAACCCCGTAGCCGGCGCATGAATCACGGGATCGGAAGTGGATGACGTAGGATGACCGATCGATGAAATGACTGGCCGGCGCGAGCGGAATAACGCTCCGCGCGTGACACACGAATCTTTCCACTGCTCCGAGCCGGGGAAAAGAGCCTCGTAACGCTCGCGATGTCTCGAACCGAGACGATACGCGCGGGCAATCGATTTTCCTCGGCTGCGGTTGACTTTCGATGGTATTCCCTTTCGCGTCGGCATAAATTTCTGCCCGGCAGGAACGTCGATTAAAGTTCAATTCGTAATGTTACCCGCGCGACGTGTCCCGGTTCTTCGCGGGCATTCCTCCGATACTCTCACGGCGTATCCGGCTCGCGTTTCTGCATCATAGGCGGCGCGTGTGCGCTGGGTTATTATGCAAATCCGAATTCCGACAAACAATACTTTTCCAAGTAGTCGCTGGTAGTTCGCGCTTGCCAGCGCGCGCTGGAATTATAACCGGCGGCGCTGCATCGAAATCTTTCTGTCGATAGATTCTCTCACCGACAGGTGCACGAGGTAATAGAGTCTCATCGGGGACCATTGTCGCGTTACTGTGGCTATTTTCACGGAGGATTCGATCGATAAGGATCGCGAGGGGGTCTGTTTGCTGTCAGGATACTCGATCATTTCAGGAGATACACTGACGAGGATGATTTCGATTATACACCTGTCCGTGAATTTTTATCTTCTCTGCTTTATTGGTGTCGGTACATGGATAGTCAGCTTTATTTTGGTCGATGAAAATTGAAAATAACTTAATAGGATTTCTGCCATACTGGTAGACGGAATTTTAAGAAAATTCGTAGACGTAGAGTATTAAAGGATATCCGTGATCCCCTTCGTACTTCATTGGTACCATTTCGAGGACACTTCGCTTTATTTTCGTCGATGAAAATTAACAACGACTTAATAGTCTTTGTGCCATAATAGTCGACGAAATTTTACTAAAATTCGCAAAAGATACTCGTAACCCCCTTTGTACCTCATTGGTACCACTACGAGGATACTTGGTCCTCCGATGTTTTGCCAAAGAAAAGAGAAGATGCGCGCGTAAACGAAAGCGGAAAAATTCGAAGAAACTCGGCGTTGCAGCGTCAAAGTGGAGCGAAAAAATTCTCCTAGCGCGACGAGTGAAAATGCAGAAAAATTCCACGCACGCACGATTAATTAGGGGAAATCCGTAGCTTCTGGCGAGAGTGTAACGATCGCGGCAGTTCTCCGACACTTGCAGATCGGGACGAGAGGAGTACCGGGAGTCGATGGCTTAATTATACTCGCGCATCTCGCGGCATTGTTCTCGGAACGAGCCACGAACGCGATGCGATCAATTACGGAGGCGCACGCACTGGCAGAGGCCGGGTTACGCAACGCGGTGAAGCGGGTTGCCGATAAAAATCGGAAAATCGGTTCGAAAGCCGGGAATTTTTGCATGGCTTCGAGCCGAGGAACCGTTAAAGCGGTTCCGAGGCGGCGCTATAAAAAATCATTGCTCTTCCCGTTCGATGGCTCGCATTCCTGGCTTTGCACCTGCCCGAACGACCGCCGAATTCGTCCGCTGGAATGCGTACAATAACGCGCGTCCGCTTTTCCTTTCTCTCTCTCTTCCTCCCTCTCTCTGTCTCCTTTCTTCTCGAGCTTCTTTAACGACCGCGGGTGAAAGTTGAAACTCGTCCTCGTAATCGCAGCCGTGCCGAGCCGGTGAATCGCGCCTTTTTCGCGATCGCTTTCCATCCGTTGCGTTGCGTTACGAACAAGCGTAAACAAACAAGCGGATACGCGCGAACAACCGAGAGGAAAACGGAAATCGTTAAGCCGGAGATCATTTTCGCGTACGTACAACTCAGACTCGCAAAGAACGATCGCTCGACTCGCGCGCCGGTTTTAAGGATGTTGGGAAACACGCGTCCTCGAGTGCACCGTTTGGAAAGTTGCAGAAAAACCGACGCGTCGTGGTATTTGCGCGCGGTAAGAGTCCAGGTAATTACGAGAGTGGCCTAAGTCGAAAATTTTAACGGGATGACCGCATCTCGGTAACACGAAGATCGGGGTAGAAAGAATTACCAATCGTGCCATTGCATCACAGATATCCTCCAGAGTGCGAGAGCTCCATTCGTAATTGCTAATTAACGATCGACAGTGGTTGCGTCTTATCAAAAGGGTGAACCCGTACAGGAGGTTTCATTATCGGTGAAACTGCCTCGGTGATTCATTTGTCCCCCATTAAGGGCACGAAATTCGTAATATTTCGGAATCGAGCGTATTACGATCAAGCGCACGCGATTTATCGTTACATCAGCTTCGTAATCGCTCTCGAGATTATATCTTGAGCGACGTTAAATCCGATCGCTTGAGAGATCGATCGAGATCGACGAAACGCACGGCTAAAAATGGAGGGAGAAAATAGATATCCATCGATCGATTATGTATAAGCATATTAAATCGAGCAATCTAGCGACGAAATCGATGACGTTGAGAGTGGAATTTTTAATCGAAAATGTTAACACTTTGCAGGTGGGCACGGTTTTCCAAGTTTTTAAACGTGTATCGGGCAAATCCAGCTTCTTCGCGTGCTAGTCGATTTGATAATTTACGAAATCGCGCGAATCCATTTTCAAAATGGGTAAAGTGCGATAAAATAAAACGCGAGTCGAAACTGATAAAATTGAAAAATAGGATAAAGTAAAGCGCAAGTTCCTTCAGAGTCACAGAATGCAGTTCATTGCAGTCTATCACGCAACTGAGATTACAGTCTCCCGCTTTCAACGTTTGTTCTTTTTCGGACTGTGATCACAGTCTCCCGCCTGCAATGTGTCAAGATGGTAACTACAAATCGCTATTTGCGTGTTGGAAGTTGTTGGAGAGTTTTAATCTCTCGATCCATGTTGCTAGACGCTTCTAGCGATATCTGGCATATTTTTGGCTATTCGAATAAGGAGCTAACGGAGGTAAGGAAGTCACTTCCTTCCAAGCTACTGCTAAGAAAGTACGTGTAGTTATTCTGATTCTGAGACATTATCCCAGGAAACCATAACCCTAACTACTGTATTCGACAACAGAAGCTTGTGTGCCTAGACATAGGTATGACATCTAGTGGATGGTTGGCACTTTGAGTGTCTTTTGTTCTTTTTTCCTGACTCTAACATAATCCTAGAGACCAGAGACCAGTTATCAGGGAACCATTGCACCGCTAACACGTGCTTTGTAATAAAGAATTACAAAAGTAATACCACTACGCGTGATTTATTAACTCTTTGCACTCGACGATTTTCTGGCTAGAGAAGAGTAGAAATTTAAAGATTCTCTACTAAAAAACTGACGATACTTTTTTGAGCAGCAAATAAAGAATTGTAGAATTATTTGATTTCGATACCTCGCACACTGTTACATTACGTTAAATTTGATGTATTAATTAATTTCGATCTTCCAAATTTTATGAAATACTAACTGAAGCTCACCTCTCGAGTGCAAAGGGTTAAATGAGCTGTTCGCTGCACAACTCGATTAACTCCTTACTTTTTGAGAAATCTTAAATTTAAGTGTCACAGCACTTGGTATAGTCCTAACTTTGTATATATTTAAGATTTTCAAAAACTAGAGTTAATCGATTTATGCAGTGAACGGCTCGAATCAAAGAACTCTAACAGGAGATCAGAAACACGATCGTCTTGGCCTTATAAGAATATATATTCGTATAATCGTTAACGCGAATGTTTGAAATTATTTAGACTTATTCAGAGTTATTCGGAGAAATGATTCAAGGTTTCATAGTGGAGTTATGATTGGCGAAAAGGAGAAAAACCGGCAGACACGGAGAGTCCGGATCTATTCGGACCAGGCCGAGTTCTCTCGTTCCGTCCGAGCGTGAAACAATGTTCACAGACAGTGTCCACTTGCGCTGTTGCCACTGGCAGGGTTTCACCAATCAGCTTATTTTCGAGTAATTGAAGGGCGTCCGGTCGTGGAAGGCTGTGCATGACCGAATGCCAACCTTCAGGGTCGATGAGAACGACTTTGCCATGATTCGTTGCGTCCACAGCATTAAGGAGGCGAAGACGAGGAGAAAAGAAACGGAAGACTCGATCTGCGCTGCCTAATGACGATATCGCGAGCAGTTGCAACTGCACGCTCGTTAATTCGCTTAGTCGTAAGCCTCCGAGCCGGAGGATCGCGTCGGATCGTCTCGGACGATCGATGACGACGAAGTGGAAATCTCCGGGAATTGTTTTCACGCTTCGGACCGTGTAATTCCGATTTTGGCGCGAACCGGAGACCGGGGACGGTGAGAAAAACGGAGGATTTGGACGGTGGTCGGTGAAATCGTTTCGAATGATTCACGAGCGCGCGGCAGCTGCCACGAGCGATCGCCTCGATCGCGAAAAACCTCGCCGATAATCGAACCGCGCGCGAGACCACGCGAATTCTTTCCTCCAACTGCTCCCGTTCCCTATTTACGGATATCGCGCGTTCGCGAAACTAGTTTACGTCGTGGGAGTGCGTCATAGCGAATTCCAGTATTTTTTCTCCTTTTTTTCTTTTTTCCCAGCCTTTATTTCTCTCGCGCGGCGTGTATCGCCGGCAGCGAGGTAAAATGCACCTGCGCACACCATTGAAGCGAGCCGACAGGTAAAACGTTAAGCTCGATTCACGCGCCACGGACTTTCCTTTTTCGAGGCGAACGACGAAAACGGTTGCTTTAATCCGAGGCCGAGATCGAGATGGAGATCGAGATCGAGATGAAAAGACACTTCCGCCATCTTGGATAATCGCAATTCGGGAAAGTACCGTAATTTTTCGTTCAAGCAAACCGAAAATGTATCGAAGTTAGGTTAGGTTAACAATTTTTACGCACGAAACGCAATCCTTTGGACCGTAGAGGTTTCCTGGCATCGATATAAATAAAAGAAGAATAATTTTTCGACTTTGTTACCAAATTTTTACCAAACTCCATTAGATAGGTAAAGGGTTCATCCTGTATGTAGATGGAAGAAATAGAATAAACGAAAGATTAATCGCGAAGAGACGGGACGCGGCGATACTCGAAGGCTCTCGAAGTATCTGGAAATTTTGGAAATAGTCGCGATTATCGCGCCACGTATCGCGAGGTTACTCGAACGCCTCGATATTCCGGCGAGCATCGCGGCCGAGTTTGACCCGCGGCAGGCGATCTCGCCGATTCGGAATATATTAGAATCGAGCACGGTCGCGTCGCGGCGGCCGATCGTGGAAAAACTTTCACCGCGGCGCGGCTAAAAATACAGCGCGGGTTATTTCCTCGTTACGAGGCTGCCGCTGGAAGCCGATGCGAGGTAAAAATGTCGGCGGCGCGGCGCGGAAATAGCCGCGGCGTCGCGCAGATCGTGGCCGATCGCGGCGATTTTTCGCGCGGCGACGCTCAAAAATACATGGCGACCGGCACAGCGATCAGGCGTGATCGGGGCTTAAGGCCCGCGGCGACGGAACGGCCGACATTGCGATCGCGATGCTTACTCTTGCGTGGCGTATCGGAGTACATAAATAAACGGGCGCAAGGCTGGTTTCCTGCACCTTTCGACGTTACGCGTTTCGCGACGGCGACCTGCGCGCTCGCCGCGCTCCAGCCGCGCCGAATTTTCGCACGCGGAAGCGTAGCCGGCGCGAGGAGACCGCGCGGAGATGGGGTCCGGGGGTGGTGGGAGAGACGGCGCGAGAAATAAGAAGCCGAGAAGCTTCTCGATCGGAGTTCGGTTCCTGGCGATTGCCACGGTGAGATACCAGTATCCCCGAATAATTATCAGCGTAACCGCAATCCATCTTTGACGTAACTTGTTATTTCCAAGTAGAACCGGATACGTGGGCCGCGATACGATCGGCCGGTTATTTCGACGATTCCCAGAGGTTTCTCAGCCCCGAGCTGCCCGGTCCGGCCCTTTCCCTTCTACGCGCGCGCGCGCGCGCGCTCGCTCACGGTTGCAGGTTGCAAAAGAGCGCGCTCGCGCGAGTCGCTACGGGAGGAAAGGGGGGAAGGAGGAGGAGGAGGAGGAAGGAAGAGGCGAAAGACGAGAAAGACGAGAAAGCGGAGAAAGAAGAGAAAGAAAAAAGGGAGGTGGACGTAAAGAGGGTTAGGGGGGAGGGAGGGAGGAGGTTTCTCGATCGCGAGCGAATTCTTCTCACGGTTGCGAGAGCGCAGTTTCGTCGGCGGACGCGTGGGCGGACCGGCGAATAATGCCGGTCTTGTATTTTTAAACCCTCGCACGAATCGGCATCTCCGGGGAGAGATGCCGGGTCACTCGGCGCGTTGCAGCTCCCGCTGCAGCCGGAGCACCTTTCTCTTTTTCTTTTCTTATTCGGAGAGCCGCGGAGAGGAGGCTCGCCGTGCGGCTCCGACCGGCGAAAACGATCTCACGGTCCTTCGTGAGGCCCGCGTGCGCGCGCGAGCGCCTCCGCGACCGCGCACGCCGATCCTCTCCAATGAATTATCGAGCCTTCCAGACCGTGGAACGCCGCGCGCTGCCGCTGACCGCCCGCAGGAAAAAACCCGAGACAGGGCCCCGCGATATTGCCCGACCTTACTTTTCGGCCGGACCAGGATTCGCCGAGGCCAACGTGGGAACTCTCGGCCGGCTACCGTAATTAGGACCCACCACCCGGACCCCGTCCGACCCGGCCCATTTCCACGTGCACCGTGACACGCGAGAACACGTGGAAACTAACGAGCCGCGCTCCGGGTAAACCGTCTTCCAACCGATCCCGGCTTTACGGAAACGAGCTTTTGCTCCGTTCATCCTTCGCGCGTTACCCTAAACTCGCTTCGTTATCTCCATCGCGCTTTTCCAGGTTTTCCAGGGTTACGTTCCTCTTTTATGCGTTTATACGATATGAACATAGCGATGGGCAGAGATTCCCTTTTATTTTATTCGAAACGGTAACTTAGAAGGGCTAACGAAAGGAGACTCACCTCATCGAGGGCCATAGAAAAGGCACCCGAGATGGCGAGGCCCTGGCGATCCTTGAGGCCACCCTTGATAGCCGTGAGGTAGCCGATGGTGAGGTTCTGCTGTTTCCTGGGTTGAATGGTTCCGGTGAACGTCGCTTTGGGGTAGATTTGCCTGGAGAGTGCCTGCTGCCACTCGGCCCCGGGCAACCCTGGCGGCTCGGCCAGGCCCAGGACCAGAGGGCTGCTGGCCAGCAGCAGCAACACCAGCAGGGCCCGTGAGCTGTTCCCGTACGAACGTGGCCGCAACGGTTGCGGCTGGTCTAGCCGGTGCCGTCGATTGCGTTCCTGAGGGACTTCCTGGCGACGGGGAGGCCTGCGGCGGCTCGGCTGTACTGGCGGGCCGGGGCGCATGGCCGCCGCCGCCACCGGTCAGCACCGCCTCCCTCCCGCTCACCTGCAATCCAATTTTCATTTATTCCACTTATTTCCACCTTTATTTCCTCCTCGCTCTTCTCATCGACGAGTTCTCGTTACGAGAAAGAAGGAAAGGTAACAGAAAGGACGCGTTTCGTTCTGGGCCTGAGTGGACTGGGTCCCGAGTTAATTTTTCGGGAAGGTCTCAGTCGTAAGGATATCAACGGTAGATCGGGAAGTATGTACGTGTAAAAAAGATCCCCATAATTTCTCTATCTACTCCTTATTATCATACAAATTATCGTCCTCGAAGTTAACTCGCATAGGACTGACATCCAGTTCTCAGACCCTATCCGTTTATAAGACCACTTCATGCTCTCGATCCGCTTTGTTAAAGAACGCGCGTTAGTGGAATCACGTGTGCATTGATAACGATTGTCATAAAACATGTGTATATAACTTATCGCTAACGGATGTGGCTTTTCTGTTCGGTCTTAGTTCTAGGATTAGGCTAACTCTAGGAAGGTCTTAGAAAACTAGCGATTCTAGAAGAGAGGAAATCCACGCGAATATTTCCAGATATTTCAGAACAAGAGTCCATAGGAATTCCTAACCTGTATCGTACACGGATTCCAACGCTATTTAATCGACGAATTCTCCGATACAGTACTGTCAAACTCACACATTTGAACATGGGGTACGAGGCGTAGTTTTAGAACGCGTACCGCAGATGAAAGGATCTCTAAAGCTTCTCGAAGATTAGAATCTAATCGTCGTTTTGGTAAAATCAATTTCAAAGCCTCGGTCTGCGTGCCACGTGTACAATAGCATCGCTCTGTGACAGAATCGGCTTATTCTTCGGATCAGGTGATAGACGCGGAACTACCGCTGGATCGATTGTTCCTACCAGACTTATGTAAAAGTCGTCCGACGACGATGTATTTCTGTCACGTACCGATGTCCGTAATTTTCTACTTATGTAATACCGGGCTCGTGTCCGCCTCGTTAATAGGTAAATAAGCAGATATCGACGTTCGCAGTGTCCGAAAGATGCAGCGTGGGGTGAGATCGCAAAGATGGCGGCCACGGTGTTTTCGCGTTTTCCGAATTTCTAACGGGACAAAGAGGATCTAATTTTAGACCCTGTCGCATTACGTCGGTTTTCGCGAGTGTAATACCGTTGCGTTGGCACGCCAACGTGGAATCGTAACGAGCAGCTCCTACGCGGAACGCGCGTATTTTTTCGCGCAAACGAGATTAGAAATTTATACGGGTCGAAAAAATCGATAATTTATCTAGTTCTACTCGCCACACGAAGTGTCAAGTTCCGTACCACCGATTGTGGAGCACGACGATACTCCAGCCGTAGACTATCTCTGTCATCTGACTGCTCGATGAAGAGATAAAGATGACAGCCTGGCGGTATTTTTAGCCACTTATCTCGCGAGTATTTCGAAAAATTCGACTAAGCCACGCAATTAGATACAAGTGCTCGTCTTAGAAGTGTCATTTTAACGCTATCTTCCTGACTGAACTGGCACTTATCGTCATCGGTCGCCACTTATTCCACTGAGTCATTGCGTGTGCCATCTGCGCGAGGCTAATAATAACCGATATACCCAAAACGATGGAAACGTTGCTCGATTGCAAAGCTCGCGCCTTCCCGTCCACTCCCATTCTCACCGTTCTTCCTGCACCGTAAAATCTTAAAATCCATCGCGGCAATTAATCATCCTCCGCCGCACTGTTTGCCACGGCTGTAATCGCCGCGCAACCTTGCTCCTAGATTCCAGGTTAAAAATGACTCACGCGACCGATGCATCGAGGAATCCGTTGCGCATTAAGCTATTATCTCAGCTATCGGATATCGACGATCTCCTGGAAATCTTGCGTCAGAAACGCGCAGGACTGCGACTAAATCGCGGCAATTTGCGAGCATCCACCAACGATTCCGCTCTATCGCTACACGCATCGATCCACCTACTTCGTCGCGGAGCACGCGTCAGCGGAGAAGATCTCCGAGCACGCGGAATCGAGCTGACAATTGTTTCACGGAAATATCTCGAGGAAGACGCTCTCCAAGGCCATCTAATCGAGCGTATCTATCAGGCCTAGTTCCCCGGTGTCCTACTATCGCGAGACATATCAGGTGCCACCCGCGCAAGTCTCCAGCTTTTCGAGGAAAATTTCGGAGGAAATTTCTACGCGAGATCACCGACCTACCGATTCGCGAGACGATCGATTCCATCCGATTCGACGCGATTAGGACGCGGAATGCAAGTACTAAGAAACGTAGAAAGTCTAATGCGTCGTTAACGACCATAGTAAAATACCTGAAGTCGTTGGCGAAGGTTGGGTGACAGCGACACGAGGTTGGCGATTTCGCAAGGCGATCAATCGCCGTTGAAAAATAACGCAGTCGTCGCACGGCGCGGAACGATTCCGCGTCGGAGCGGGCGAGAACCGCGGCGGCGGCGTCGGCGATGGCGGCGGGGAAAAACACGTGGCCGGGCATCGAGAGGGACACACCTGTTGCAATTACGTAACGAGCCACGGGCTCCGTAGGCGAGAGTGCCGGCTGCAGCCTACAACGAAGCCCCGTGCGACAACAATAAAGACGTCTTCCCCTTTCGTGATGCACGGTGTCATTCACCAAGCGGACCGTGTAACTTTCGACTCGTTCCACGTTTCTAACTCGGATTTAATTATGGCCGCCGGTGAAAGTCAACGGCGTGGATTTATTTGACGGCCGGTAAAGCCACGCGTGAAAAGGGACGCCTTCGCGGCCGTCGTCGGCCACCTTGACGAACGCAGGTGACGAACTCGCGGACACCGAGTCAGAGACGCGCGGGCCTCGACCAACGCGGTTCAACGATCCAGCCTCCGAATGCCTCTGGAAATTTTCGACCTCGTCGAATAATCGCGTACACGCATCTCCGAAAGGATACTCTGCTGTGCCGGTGTCCCAAGCTCTCCGCGTATCTTCTGCTCGCGAGCCATTCGCCACGCGCTTTCTCCGCCGATCGGCCATTTTTATCCCGGCTAATGGGAAAAGAGCGCGGATAGGATAGGATCGTGACCCCGTCGAGGACTTTTTCGATTAACGATACGGATACGGGCGTAGCAAAGACGGATGCCTAGGCGCTGCCAACTACGCTCTCCGCGGACAGTTTTCACGATCGACGCGTCAGCGCGGTGCTATTTATTTTCAGGTGTTGTTGGGGCAGCTGGTTAGCGCGTTTAACGCCTGCCAGCGGGATTCACGGTAACGCGCCTTCCACCGACGCGAAATTTTCCAAATTTCCTTGCGCTAATCGCCGATGAAGCTTCGTTAAGCGTTAATAATTCGATTTGCTCCACCTCGAGCCGAGACGAGGAAGAAAATGGCGCGCGAGGGGGATATAAATCGCGTATCAAACTCGCTAATCGGGCAAGCGTGGCTTTGCGAAAGGTGTCACGCGTTTGACAGCGCGGAGATGGCGATTCTGGAAGCGGGATGTTCGCGTCGTGAAGAAACTACGACCCACCTAACCGTTTAATCGCTTCGATACGCTCGAACCGTCCCGACCAGCTCCTCGGCAAACTGTTCGAACGTCTTCCTAAGCCGATTTCCCCGTTAAACGAGGAAATTATGAAAGACTAGACGGAACTGGGCTGAAAGTAGACCAAAAAGTGCTCGTCACGCGAGCGGCCACGACCGTTCCAGCCGAATTTATTTTCACCTCGAGACCGTTACGTTCCCGTGGACGACCGAGAAAGCAAATAGGATCTTTTTAACGCGGAACTGATACGTAAAGTAAATTCGGCCCGATAAAGCTCCAAGAATAGCGGCGAACCGCATACGATATTTGTCAACCACGTCGCCCCTGGCTACGATAACTCGACGCTTCTTTCTCGAATTTTTGTCACACTCGAAATCGAAATCGAAATTCACGCCGATTTTATCGCGCCGATATTAACGCTAGAATTACCCAATCTCCAGTGCTTATCTAAATACACCGTGTATAATTAACCTTCGTAATACCCGAGGGGCAACAGACGTAGTCGCTGCGGATACAAGATCGCTGCGTAATTGGCAGTTCTAGCGTCAAGATTGTCCGTATTAATTAGCCTGTAATTAGTAGAATTAAAAAATTTAGTACTCCCGTGAGTTTTTTCCTAAAAACTCGGCATACGCAGGCACGAGTCCAGGCAATTACCGCGATCCGATCGAGGGGAACTAGTCGTCGTCTGCTAGCCGACATCCTCGCAGACACAGCGGGCAAAACCGAGGTGGATCCATTCTATTTCCATCGTGACACTTCTCGATGTCGCGTCTCGTTAATGGAATCTCGGAATCCGCCGGACTGGTCCTCTTTCTAGCGCGTTTCCACTACCTTTTTCGCAAAGTTGATCGCGCTGGAGCGATGGCGACCGGCCGGAATCGAGGCAGGAAGTCGAATCGAGCCGCGGTCGCTGGTACGCGTCAGGCATGCGTTTACGCAACCCAGGGTCAACACTCGCGGTGCATATCGTTTAGATAAACAGTGATAACTCTCCTCTCCGTGTTGCAGCTCGCTCCTCTGGCCTACGCGCTATTGATCTTTCACCGTCGCCTAATCGCGTCCGCGTTTACCAGGTCGCGTAGATCGATCACCTGGCCAGGGTGCGGGGAAACAAATTCCACGATAATTCCGCGAGTCAACGAAATTTAATTTCGGAAACACCGGGTCTAGGTATCCCATCGTTTATACGGACATAGCTTTGACTCTATACCGTTATGTACCAACCTTCCAAACTAGGGAACTCTAATTCGCGAGACGTTAACGCTCGATGCGATCTCTGATCCCTGAATCATACGCTGGAATTTTATAATCGATCGAAGTTTGTAAAATTCTCAGGGATACTTAATTTTTCCGTGAATATCGTATCGAGAAAATTTGTTTCGAGTGCAGAGAATTGGTCACGAGGTCGAAGGAGCAATGACCAAGTTTTGATCATACGTTGGTCATCCATTGTTTGGATTATAGCAGATCTAGCGCGTATCGGAGTAAACGTCAGCACGTTTCAGCGATTATCCCCAGCAACCCCTGGAGACGAGACCCTTGGGCGTCTGGTTATCCTGCTCGTGGAAAGGCGAAAGATCGAGGAAGCTCTAGATCCGATCGAGACACGTTCGCCTGTATAACAGTTTGTTTTCCACACGTGATACGTGTAATACGGGTTCTAACGCGCCTCGTCTCTACGGTATATCGTGTTACAAGGGGTAATTGAAGAACGATATGCATATACGCTGTGCGAGATGTGCACGCGTGGGCATTGTCATTATCGCAGCTACACAGTACATTAGAGTGTTTCGTGTCGATATAATATATCACATTACTACTGTAAACGTTCAGGGGTGTGGCTCCGCTGGTCACCACAGGATACCTCGATATGCACGCGCCACGCATCTCGCGTATCGTTTACTGCGATTCATCGCGTGTCTATGCTACATTTTTCCCCTTTCACCTCTTAAATTGTTTACCGGTAGAGAGAGAGAGAGTCCGTCCGAGCGATACGTCCAGCCGGTGACTCACGCCGACTTGCAATTAAGCCTAATTCTCCGGCAAATATGGGCCACGTTGCTTTCAACGAGAAAATCGTTCTATTAATCCCGAGTATCTTATCAGTCCCCGTGTATCGCGCTGATCTTGATTTTACCAATCTTAAGTATAATTTCCGCGATAAACAGGCTTCGTCGAAAGTTAATCTTTATGGCTCGCGTCGCGATCAACGGAAACCTGGTACGAATCGAGTAGCAGGCTAATCAAAATTTTATTATATCGTTGTTAAATTATGCCACGAAATTTGATACATACATCGCAAAGCGTTGTTGGGATAGTCGAAGTAACGGAAATGAGATAAGTGGAGAATCGATCTAGCGTTTTGGCGGGAAAACGGAGAGAAATTTTTTAAAATTCGGGAAACGGAATTAATCGAGTATCCAAACGACAACGACGGCAAACGGAACTCCGATCTGGCCCTGTTCGAGGGACGACTGTTATATCTCTGTTAAATTATGCCACGAAATTAGATATAGAGATCGTAAAGAGTTGATGGAATAGTCGAATTAACGGAAATGGGATAAGTGGAGAAGTGATCTAGCGTTTTGGCGGGAAAACGGAGAGAAATTTTAAAAAATTCGGGAAACGGAGTTAATCGAGTATCGAAACGATAATGGCGGCAAACGGAACTCCGGGGGGCGACTGTTCGAATTCGACGCCCTCTGCTGCCCGAAATCGGTGGCCGCCAAGAAACTCGTGGGCCGTAGCAACCGATGGCAAAAGAGTTTGGAACATTCCGTGGTCTATTTTTAGAGAAATGAGTTTTTAATTAACAGCGGTTACTCGACACGGCGGCTCGCAGAGTTAGAGGTCGCGGCACGTGGCTAGCATTTCGAGCGGCACCCATTATCCGCGCTGGCAGCAGGTGTAAATTACGGGAATCTCGCAACTTTACATCGCAGCTAGTCGGTGTAATTAGTGCTTCATAGCGGAGCGGAATATTAATACCGAGCGCGTTAAGATCTTTTCGTCGCTGACACTAATTCACGAGTCTTTCCGTTGCTCGTTAACGCGTCTCGTTCCATCCTATATCCACGATCTCGCGGCGATGACTTGGCCCCTGCCAGGACTCGCGATTCCACCGACGATTCGGCGAGAATCGGTCCACGAGGCGAGAAAACGAGCGCGTGGAGCGGGAGAAGCGAGACGAGGCGGATTAGCCGCGCGGGCCTAGCCCAGCATCCGCGTCCGCGAGACCCTTGCGCGTTCCCTCGCGTGATAACTGTCTCGATAAATGTGGGATACGCGTCTGTTAGATTAAATACGAACATTAATAGCCGGTCATTTACGCGGGCCGAGCGTGTGTAAATCAGAAACGACGAGCACACGCGGCGAGGGAAAAAAGGCAGAGCCGGGGGGAAATAAGAAGATCCGTAATTGCTAGGCCTTCCCGGCCGTCTGTTAATTTGCTCGCAGCTTCGATTAATTATGCAATCGTGGACGCGATGAAAAACACCGGACTCTCGGGAGGATGTAACGAATTACACGCGAATCGTGAAATGAATTAATCCGACGGTGCATGTCGGCGAGATAAGTTGGCTAAAGGTTGCGAGCGGATCGAACAGTGTCCTGTACGATCTCAGGCCCGCATCCACTCGCTCGTCACCGCGTTCGCTCCGATCGCGTGTACCTATGTACTCGGGTGCATAGGTGCGAAGTTTACGATCACTCGGTGTGCCGTGTCGACGGAAGAATGCGGAAAAGCGTTCGAATTACAATCGTTCCAGGCAAACGCGTTGTCATTTTTCAAACTAAAGGGAACTCATTATACATAGCCGTTCTTATACCGGCGAACGTCGCCGCGGCGAATAAATTGCCCGGAAAGTCCGGCAACCGACTCGATAACGATGGAAACGTTACACGAGCTTAATGAAGGTTAAAAATAGACGGGTTATTTTTAAACGCAAGGTGATCGCGACAAAAAGTCCGCGTATCGCGCCGATACGACTCGATTAAACGCGGTTCCGGCCGATGTGTCCTTTCCAGCCGCGTTTACTCGCGCCACGGATCCAGCGTCCCGCGGAACAGCAGGATTCCGTAATCGCGAAACGGCGCGATTATACGGGTTAACGAGTTTGTTACTTGCACGATACGCGGCCCTGCACACGAGTTACAGGATACACGGGTAGCACGGAAACACGACGAGCACGAAGCAGTAGAAATTTCTGTTTCGCCGCTGCCCGTCCACGTTTGCTCTAATAAACCAGCCGATCGTTTCTACGAGCTTGTTAAGGAACGACCACGTCGAATCGCTCGCACAAAGTTGATGCCACGTATATACTTCCTAACAGCCTAATCCGCTCTTTTTCTTCTCTCAAACGAGTCAGGTTCGTTTTTACACGCGGCGATCCCGGTATCCGCAATAGGATCGCCGAGGTGCGAAGAGTTGTACACGCCTAAAGACACGCCCGAACACACTCGCTGCAGTTCTCGACCACGCGAATAAATTTCAACGAGGATCAACGATTACCGCGCCACTTCCGTTCGCCAGGCGAACTTTGTTCCTTTGGTACCGGACAAAGCGACGAGCAGCGACACGTGACGATCGTGAGTGCATCGAAATACTCTCTCTGCCTCTCTTTCC
>NW_016908444.1:1492824-1505530 GCF_001483705.2 Eufriesea mexicana | reverse complement strand
CTCTATTTTATTGCGAGAAATCGCTCGAAAATTCGCCGGTGGAAAATTTCAAAATGGCCACCACGCTTAGCTCCTTTGCTTTGGCTCAGCGCGACGTCAGCGCCACATCTGTTCGTCAGGCGAACTTTGTTCCCTTGGTACCGGGGAAAGCGACGAGCAACGACACGTGACAATCGTGAGTGCATCGATGTACTCCCTCTGTCTTTCTCTCTATCTATTTTGCTGCGAAAAATCGCTCGAAAATTCGCGGTGGGAAATTTCAAAATGGCCACCACGACTTAGCTTCTTCGCTTCGGTTCAGCGCGACGTCAGCGCCACTTCCGAGGGACAAAGGAACGAGAGACTCTGGTTTGGACGGTACGTATCCGTGTATCGCAAAGTTGGCACCCGGCCAAAGGGTTCAAAGAAGAGGAGGAAACGGTGTTAAACTCTGTGCAACATCGTCACGTAGCTGTACCCACGATCCGAATCTATTTACCATTCGCGAAGACGAAGATGGCCACTGTCTTCGCGTCGAGCGTCAGACTAAACAGTAAACTTCATCGTACGAAGAACCAGACTATGAATAACCAACGGGTAACTGGACTTCGTTTATCGGTTTGGCGATTACGATTATCTCGACGTTACGGTGACTCACTTTTCTTTTATAGGATCTCTCATTGTCTCCGAGAGAAGCGTCCTCAGCTGACTACGAATTAACCTATGGATTTACCGTTTTACCGACTAGTAGCGCCTTTTTAAGTCCCCCAGACACGCGATTTTAAGGGAAAAGAAAAACCCAGGTTGCACGTAATTCCATTCTGCGACTAATGTTCGAAACGTGCCTTTTCCTCGAAACAAGATGGCACTTGGTAGACAGCGCAGCACCAGGCAGCGTAAACTTCGTTTTCTTTTCTCCCGAGGAACGTGCATCGCGAGGTTTTCGATTTAGCATAGGAAGCTAAACAAAAGGAAGAGCTTTTAGTCCACCTAACCTCAAAAAGATAACGTTTCTTTCATTCCACGCGTGCTAGGGGAAATTTGCGGAAATTTGCGGTGACTGGTTTTAATTATACATGTCCCGGGAGCTGACACTTCCTAGACGAGATATAATTTTATTTTTACTCGTCGTCGCGATTTCGCCTTTCGATTAAAACTTCCATTTCCATCGTTGGAAACGGAGCTCCATCGAGGAAGAATAAATTAACCTAGCGCTATGCCGTACAAATGGCAAATTCGTCGGTGCAACGCACGCCGCGAGTCGGAGCCAAATGGGACAAATTTATCATCCGACCCGGCCCGAGCGGATCCCGTTTACTCGCGAAGCGGCCTAAGCGTCGATATCGTGACTTTCTTCGTACAAAGGTGCAACAACGAATGCGTAGTCGGTTATAAATCGCGATGATTTTACTCTTTGTCGAGCGTCGCGGAGAGGACGGTGACTCAGGGTAAAATTCGGTTTACGCGCGAGCAATAGTGTCGCGGAAATGCGGCCCATCGCGGAGCGGAAGCGGGAGTAAACATTGGAGCATGGACGAAATAGTTGGCCGGTGGCCACTCGATGGTCCCGTGTTTTCTTAATTTCACTCGGACCGCGATTCGCCTGTAACGACCCACTTGACGTTGCGCGGAATCGCGCGTACGCGGACGTTTTCGTTTTGGCCGCGACGCGCTGGCTCGCGTCCAGAAAGCCGAGATTCGAGCGGAATCACTCGACCCGGAATCGCGTCGTCGGTGTTTCAGGACGTTCGCGCGGTCGTAACGCGACTCCATTATCGCGGACCTCTCCTCCTCTGCCGCCGATACGTGCACCCGCTTCCTCATCGCGATTCGGTACGATGGCTCGGTGCGGTTTCCGGAGGACAGAGAGCTGGACGGAGGCAACGACGGGTGGGTCGTGTCGTTTCATCGCGTGTAACGAAAATGACTCATCGATGGGCATGCATCGGACGATAACATGTTGTGGCGAGCTATCTGTGGAATTCTCGGTAAAGCGAGCCGTTCTCTTTATTCGATGGTATTTAAAATTATCAAAATTAAAGTGCTCGTGCTGCTGCTCATCTGCGCGGCCGAGATAACCGGCGGCCAAGAGGAAAATACGAGAACCCTGCCCGTCAGAAGGAACGACATAATTATTATTTACGGTTTAATTTATCAACGGGCGCGCCTGGGACCGCGGAGGGGCAACGGCGAGAAGGAAAATCACGAGTATAAAGGGAATTCTGTACACCGAGGGAGATACGAATAATGTCACTTTCTCGAGCGGCTCGGATAACAGCGGAAGCGAGCAACGCCGTCTCGTAATTGGATTAAGACACGTGCATACGCGGGTAAGTCACTGGGAGCGAGATCGGCGAATGCGATTAAAAATGGACAGCGTAAGCCCGATGACGTGGCCGCCGCTCCGAATACTTTTTCCCTGATTAATTACCAGCTGATTTCATCGAACAGAGGCTAGAACCGGAGTGACTGACGGGCGGATCGCGATCTCCAACGTCAAGCTGACTGACAGCTCGAGCGATAGCACGGTACTTGGAATCGAATCCGGTGATGGCTCGAAAAATCATCGCGAGATCTATTAATAGCGCTCGCATAGCTGCTCTACCTTCCAGCCTTGAATCTTCCGCGTGTCACACGCGTCTGTGATCATCTTGCGGCATCGCCTCGCGGATAAAACGCGCGCGAAATTCGTGGAAATTCGAGAAAACGAAAAACACCGATATTTGACGCGAGATTTTCGCGATTGGAATAATAATCGGTGGGTGGAAAAATCGGAGATCGCGTTCGAAGGATAAGCGAAAGTGGACGATTCGCGAAAAGCCTGCTCGCGAAGAAATTAATCACTCGGCCGCTGACGAACGAATCATCGGGACGATTGAACGCGCGAGACACGTTCACGGCTACGCTCGATATAATTTATGGAGATTTACAAGGATTTTCCAGACAACAGCGCTAAGAATAAGCGCATGTGTTCGGAAATATGATATAGCCACCGCAAGCATCGGATCTCGATCTTATCGAGCCGCGAGCGGGATGAATTTCACTGAGAAATTAGAGAACCGAACTTCCAAAGTAAAGAAAAAATAAAAAGAATCACCTTGAGTCTCGAACGTGGTCGATAGCGAATTTCTTCGCGGGCCTCTAGCTGCCGGAACGCGTTAAAAATCGACGCGCGGAACGATCGGTGATCGGTTATCGGAGGAAACAAAGGACTCGCAAATGTGAGCGGAGTAAATTCGCGGGTATCGCGGTTGGCGAGTGGTGGAAAAATAATTTGGGCTATCGACGATCGGCGATAAAACGGTGGAAACGTAAGGAGAGACGGAGGGACGAGAGATACAAAGTACGAAATCGGCGGTAGAAAGAGGCGGTAGCGTGACAGCGGCTAATGGAGGAGGATCGGGCCCCGCTACGATGCAATTTTATCATCGACGGAGGCGGCGGCGGCGGCGGCGACGCCGGCGTATCGCGGCGATCCAATGCCGTTTTCACCGCCGCCGCACTCTTTTTTCCTTCCCTCTGTGCCCCCTCGGCAAGATCTCTAACTACTGTTCCTCGTACCGATGCAGTATATCGCGTTACCGGGATCGGCGTGTGTAACTTTATAACACGGCCCGCGAGACTATTTCCCTCTTCCAGTTATAGACCGCAATGTTATTACTACCGAGGCGAGCAAACACACGATTTCGCAGTTTCCTCGCGGGCCTGCAAACGCGATATTTCATCGGGATAGGTAATGGGAAATCGTCGGCCGGCGATAGACTCGCGCGGTTTAGCGCCTGACGCGGCGGAGATAGGAGCGTATATAGGAGCAACGTTTCGCTAAATAATTATTCAACCACGTTGTAAATCAGTCGCGACCGTGGACACGTATCTTTGCAGGCAAGCGTAGAGCGCGCGTGCCACCGGTATAAATTGCTATAATTCTGTAAATTCCGCGCGAACCCCTCTCTCTTTCACTCCTTCCTCTCTTCCTCTTTCTCCTTCTTCTCGATCGCCGCGGTTACACCGGCGTAATTACAAGCTGACGTTTCTATAAATTCGCGTTCGCCGGAGCCGCCGGTATCGTTACGATTCCATAAGGTTAACGCCTCCTCCGTGGCTGCAATTATGTGCCTGGAAACCTACTAATCTTCTAACAGCCGGATAGCATCCGTGAAACCGAGCTATCTAATCGTCTTCGCGCAGGGCGGTTCGAGGCGAAAGAGAATTTATCGAACGGGGTCCGGAGGAACGGAACGAATCGCGCGGCGCTGCGCACGCTCGATATTCCTCTCGTTCTTTTCGTTTGAATAACCCTGTAGAATCCGAGCGGGCGGCTGATTCAACCGCTTCTTCTTTTACCATGAATGGCACCGCATTGTTCCCTGCTTCCGTGCAATGCACGCACCCGCGCATTACCTAGCGCGCACGCACTCCGGCGCATGCGCACACGTGCGCGCGACTCGCGCCTACGACACCACCGCGCACGACAGAATTCTGCAGAAGTAGCTATCGTATGTTTCCCCCGCGTACAATGTTCGTGACTGGTTTTATCGCCGCCGGGCCCTTGGTACCTCGTCGCGCGAACCTACACGCGAGCTCCTTCGCCGCGATCGCGCGAAAACACGCGTTCCACGCGCGATTCCGCGACTCCGCGATTTCGCGCCCCGCTTTTCGGGGCCATTCGTAGCGACCGCGACGCCGATTCGGCGATCGGTCAAGTTCGGTCACCCTAAACCCGCGCATGACCGTAACCTTTCCTCTAGAATGGCGCAATTGCCACGCTTACGGCGGCGTTTAACGATTGCCGTAACGACATAACGAGTCTAACATTCGGTTTTTTTATCACGTTCCCGGCCACGTGAGTTTCGCCGGTGACCCACGATATTTGCCGGCGGAAAAACTTGAAAGGGAAAAAATGAGTAACGGTTTCACGAAGCTCTCGACGACCACGTACAACTTAATACGGTTGCGCGATTTTATACCGACTTTATACCCATTTTATACGATTTAATACGATTACTCCGAATAGCGGTAATCGTAATCGTTTCGCCATTCGACCGCGTGTCTAAGAACCACTTTGCGCTACAGGCTGATGCAAAAGTAACGTCTGTCGAAAAATTTGTAATTCCACGAAAGACCAAACCACTTTGCAAACTTTATTATAAATTTCCCGACGTTTATTGTAGATATTTTTTTATCGTTTTCAAGAATAACTAACTCAACCGAGTTTTCGTATCATCCCGTGTGATACAACGAGGTATTTTGTACAAGTTCGTCGGTGTAAAATTGAACGATTGACGTTTAGAAAAATACGACGATTAACCGCAATAATAGCGACATTTGGCGCAGTCTGCGTCTCGGGTCTTCCTCCTCTGTTTGCATCTGAATATCAGTGGCGTTCGTTCGCAGCGGATCACGCGCGTGTTTGTAGCATTCGCGTGTACCAACACAGCGGCGCGCGCGGGCGCTCGCGTCCCGAGCGTTGAAGCGCGCTTGCATCGGAGCAGCACGCGGAGAGTGCGAACGGGCGTGTTTGCAGTTCCATGGCGGACGTGGACCGAGATAACACGTTAAAATAGTACGCCAACAAACGATAACACGCATTTAGAATATCTGCCGCAGTGTCGTTCCTCGCTGCGATATTGAATCGCGCGCCTCTCTATAATTGCAATGATTCAAACGACCAACACCCTACTTCTTCTTCTTCTTCGTCGTCGATGTTGTTGTCGTCGGCGTCGTCGTCGTCGTCACCGTCATCGACGTCTTCGTGGTCCCCGACACGCAGATACCGAGCGAAAAGGGAAACGCAGAAGAAAAGTAAAAAAGAAATAAAAAGAAATAACCGCATGTACGCGCGTGGTTGTCTGCGTTGCCACGATAATGATAAACTACAACTTTTCATCGGCGTTGCAGCCGAGGTCGTTTACACGTGCTGCTCGAGCAGGGAAAAATGAGGTTTTTAATCTTACCTAAGCAACATGGCAGAGTAACTTCAGGGAGAAGAATGTCGATGCTTGAACGCTATATCGCGAGCATGCTGCTGCCAATTGGTACTCTTCGCGCTTTCAGCCTGAACTTCTGACAGCCACCTGGAAGACAGTTTAAGAGGGTGCTTGTTTTATTAGATTCCTTCGCTCTTCCCGTGGCTGATGCTCGAAATATCTCACGGAGATCTATCGGTTAACGCGTTGATGGTCCGCGCGAAAGAAACGCGTTACAAAGGATGCATTGAACGGTACGTTAGAAAATGACGGATCGAACAATTACGTGGAGCGCGGGGTATAATCTACCGCCGGAGGATCGAGCTGCTCGATCGAGAAACTTGTCGCAAACAAACTATCGTAAGAGGCATTATTCGAAGAAGCGACATGCGGGACGAGTGACAGCGGGACAAGCGATATGATAATTCCGCGACTATGGTACCGACACCGTTCTTAATTAGTTCCCCGACATCGCAAAAACCGTTACCAAACAGACTTTCGTTGAGTCCGCTTCCCGAGACGCTATGGCGGACGATAAACAAATGTATCCGACATAGAAATAGCCGGCAAGAAACGAATTCCGATGGAATTCCGCGCCACGGAGCTTATCTATGGCGCGGCTATAAAAAGCAGCGCTCGACTCCGGCTAAGAGCATTAGTTGTTCATCCATAACTTCAACCTACAAATTCCTCTAACCATTCTCCGAATCATCGATCAACAAAGCGTAAAAAGCGCGTGGTCGATCATTCCGGAACTCTCGGTCGCTTGAGAGCGCGGAACGCGTAATTCTGGCCGCGTTCTATAGGTGGAAAGACACACCTGCCGGCGCGTGTCACGTTCGTTTCAGAGCGGTCATGTCGACGCGGTGCTCGTAAATGTAATCGCGTCAATTAAAGCGACACTTACGGATTTCTAATCGGCAGCCCCATGCGTGCCGGATTATGTCACCTGTTGGCACGTTCACGATTTTAATCGATCGATTCGCGCAAACCACGCCAACGATTCCTCTCGTCGCATTTTTCTCCCCATTTCCTCGCTACCATCCCTCTCACGGCTACTCGCGCCTTAGTCCACGGTTTATGTAACTCCGCCAACGAGGATCGTGTATTAATTACAGCGGTGGCGGGCAGCTGTGTCGCCACGCGGCCCTGAGAAAAAGTCCCACTCGATCGCATCTTCGATTTACACGCGAATCAAACGGATTACCCCGATCGAGAAACGCGTGACCGAGCTTCGTCGATCGATACCGAATCGAGGAATTCGTTTGCAGGAGAATCGGAGCAGAATCGGAGGAAGTACGAGCGACGAGGCGTGTTTGGTCTCCTATCCGCGCAGCCAGGCCCGACAAAAACTGGCCCCGGCACGGAGCAGCCTCGGCAAAGTCTAGAACTATTAGATCAAGGCACGAGGTGGACTATTCTTAACGCGGTTCTCCTTTGTTCCCGAACAGGAAGTCCGCTCCTTTGAACCCTCGCTTCGGCTAGGTTGGTTCCAACGTCTTCTCGGATGTAATACACCGATCGCGACGCGGTCCAGCGTGCTCTTGGATCCCTAATTCGGGATAGAAAAACTGGAACGCGTACGTTCTCCGAGGGAAGCACCGGGGGTCTGTAACCGTGGCGCTTGGAACCCGAAAGGAATCGAGTTTCGAGTCGCGGCGAGCAGGGAACACCCACATAGCCCGTGAAAGGTATAGAGAACGTAGGTGATTTCGCTATTCTGGCACACGATGCGGTGCATCGGATAAGAGAGACGAGGCAGAGTCCAGATATAGAGCTGCTGTAGGTAATAGTTCGGTAGGTGGTAGTGGTAGCGCGAGCGGTAGGACCGGTAGGTTTGGTTTACTTCAAGTTCGTTGCGGCCAGCCGGTTCGCCACTTTTCTTCTTCGTCTCTTCCTCTTCCTTTTTTCCTCCGGGGCATTTTTCTCCTTTTTGCCTCTCCTTCCCTTCTTCTGCTATTTCCTCCTCGTTCATGATCTCCCACCGCTTCATCGGCCACCCCTTTCCTTCTCCTTTTGCTTTCCGCGGCGTCCCTCTGTCCTCCTCTTCGCTCCATTTCTTCCCGAGGTGTTTATTTTAACGCGAGGCCGAGGTGCAACGAAAAGGTATCGGTTAAAATCGGTCGCTTCGGCACCCGCGGACGCGATAACATCGACAAACCGCGTATATAGCTGGCTTCCGTGAAATATTAGAGGTGCCAGGCTGTTACTGCTGGCGCTGGTAGCCTGTCCTTTTCGTTTCACGAACGCGCAGTGGAACCGGGGGGCAGGCGAGGGGGCAGGATGGCTCGTCAGGCGCAGAATGGTGGGAACGGAAAGAAAATCTCGAAGAGCCTCTTTGTAGATACCGACAACTTTGATAGAGGCGTGTCCACGTCGACAACCTACCATTAGGATGAATAAGCATATCTTTATGAGATCCGAACAAACCGCGAGCCTTCCCGTATTGATTACGTTTTTACTTCTTAAATAACCCCCCCTGAAAGGACAGGCCGTTTTGCCTAATGGATCACCGGGTTTACCGTAAACGCGGAATCGCCGATGATATTCGGGCAACGTGCCGCCAACTGGTATCAACCAGAAGCACATGTTGCATAATGCGCAATACGAATACACGTTAGCGTTACCTTGCTTAATTGCCGCATTATCGTGCTACCTTGTAACGCCAATTTTCATTTTTATTACCGCCACTTTTGTTACTCGATCATTACCGAACACCATAACTATTAGCATTTCATTAACTCGACAAAAAGCAAATTGGTTACAGCGCATACCTCCGACGAGTGCGCATGCGCCTGCGCAGGCGGAAAAAGAGCATAGAAATCAAAGAGTACGCAGCATGACTGACATACGTCTCCGGCCGAGTATCAATTGTAAGCGTGTTTCACCGAAGCAATAAGAAACTCTATCTGTCGGAATCTCCATTGCCGGGACAATATCCATTATTATATTACATCATTGCGTAATCGACGTTTACGGTTTTATGGGACTGGCCTCGCGCGCGCACCGTCCGCGCGCGTCCAGCAAACTCGAGGAATCGGAGTCGTTCGGTCGGTTCCGTGAACGTTCGGATTCCGCCGATCGCACTGGCAGACATGCTGGCAGCACCAGGATTTCCCGGTATTCGTGCAAGTTAAATGGTATATACGTGAAAGGGAAGGAAAAGCGTGTTTGACGCGAATAGCCGATCATCGCGGATTATCCGTCGCGGCGTACGTCTCGCGTCGCGACACTCCGACACCAGATGCCGGGCGTTGCTTCTAAAATCGATTCGCGTCCTCGTCTGGTCCTTCCCGAAGTCCCGCGGGCAATTTGAAAACCGTCGATTAGAAAACGTTCGATCTACGCGTTCTCGAGTTGCGATGCATCGTCCATCGCTGTCCCAATTTTCGCACTCGACGCGAGTGCCCGAGAGAGGTTAGGTTCAGCTTGGACGCACGATCCGAGTCGAATCTTTCGCGAATTCTTCCAGGTTCGATAGGAAAAGCCTTGACGGCGAGGGAAGCTCGGACAGGGGGTTAAGCCCGTTTCGCATGGAACTGGTTCTAACGGAGTTTTATGCGGCTTCCAGTGGACCAGTTTTGCGGCCGTCAATGAAGTGCACTGTACACGAGTCGCGAGCGCACTTGAGCGGCGAGGAGGGGCCCGGTGCTCGCTGCTGCTGCTGCAGCACGCAGTGCACATTGCCCAGTGCCGAGAGAGAACCAGTCATTGGCCGATCGGCCAATCGCGTCACGGACCAAAAGAAGACGACCGCCGGTCGCTCGTTTCGAATGGTTCGCCATGAGTCGATTCGTGCGACGATCTATCTTCTCTCCTCTCTCGCTCTCGTCGCTCTTCCTCGTCTTTCCTTATCGCGTATGCACCACACACGCACACACATGCACGCGCGACACACACACGCACGCGATTCTCCGTTCTCTGTCTCCACTCGCCCCCTCCCCTTCTATCATCCCCCTCCTTCTTTCTCTTCTTTTTCTCCGACCGTATCTCTCTCTCCCTCCCACCCTGTCCCTCTTCGTCCGGCTCGCTCGCTTCTTTGTCTTTCTCGCTCGCTCCTACCCGCTGCGTGCTCGCTCTTCTCTTTTCATTGGTCTCTCCTCATTGCAAAGTGCCGTAATATTCTCCTGCCGGAGTTATTTTCGTCGCGCTCACCCAACCAGCTCTCCCGAGGCGGCATTGCACGGGTTGCTCTCTGCGCATTGTCTCGAGGCCCCTGCTGGAGTAACTGGATTTCCAGGCTAGCAAGGCGATCGCCGCCGATACCACCGATCTTCCCACTTTACTTTTGTCTCTCCCCTCCGGTTCTTGGAAAGAGAAGAAAGAAAATAAAAAAGGAAATGGCGAGTCGAAAGTGGTATTCCCGTGACCATTTGGGGGAAAGCGTCTTCGCTCGATCGACGAAAAGAGACTCTCGAGAGGTCGAAGCGGTCGAGAGCGGCTCGGTAAACCACAGTGCCGCTTTTAGACTCGTTAAATACATCTGCAGATCGTTAATCGGGGCCTGAATGAAAGGAACATCATGATCAACCGAGACAACCGTGCTCGTAATCTCTCGTGTACACACTGCGCAGCGTACACCGCTCGCCAGTGTGCGCTGCCGCACGCGCACGTGTGAGTGGCACTCGTTACTTAATGCTTACTTATGTCGGCGCATTACTCGTTAGTCATTACTCAACCACCCTTATGCCCGTACACAACACACAGCAGCAGCTTTTGATATTCCCCGGATCACGCAAGCCGCCGAACCGAAAATTAAAGACACCGCGCGTCGTTATAACATTGAAAAGTAACCGTGCTCGCGGAACCGAGGATATTTATTAACCCCCGCCACAGGAAATTTTAGCGCTACGTTTCCAACAATATCCCGGCATTTCGTCGGTTATTTTGCATGACGACTTAATTAGAAGGAACGACGTCGGAGGAATTTTCATTCGTACGAAACTCCTCTCGGGAAGGGATCTTTCTTCCCATTTTTTTCCAATTTTCCTCTGAATTTTTTCTTTTCATTGACATTATTTTCTTCTTCCTTTTCCCCGGGTACGATATTCCGCGTGAATTTTCAAGAATCCTGGCAGAAAAATTTTTCTTTCAAATTACGTACACCGATCTGCTACGCACCGTCGAAATTACGTTGCGAATTTCGTTCGCGGATTATACATGTACCTGCGCTATATACGATCAGCGTAAAGGAAACGTGCGAATATCAAGCGGCTATACCGTTGCATAACGCGACACGATTTCGCGTTTGATAACGATAAAATTCTATCATCGCGACGCGTTTAGCACACCGAGTGCATTTGCTCTCGATACGGTCTCTGGACCATGATCGTTTCGTGGTACACGCGCGTTAAATCCCTCTTATCCCGTCTCATCGATCGAGGGTTGAAAGTGGAGAGAAAAACGTCTTCTATCTATGCGGCGCAAGAAGCTAGCTGCTTCGAAAGATTCGCAAAAACCGCGCAATCATGATTGCTTAGGTCATCCTACGTTTTATTAATTTCCCCCGAACGGGCTGGCACAGGTCAATCGCGCAATTTCAGTGCTCGCGCGAAGCATGTAGGGCTAATTACGGTCATTAAGCACGGCGAATACTTAGCTTAACTGATTAATTAGAAAGCACGTTTTTTTCCATGCTCGAATCGTGGCCGTGCGCGCGCACACGCGAACAAGATTTCGAACGAATAACGAACGCCGAATCGCTTTCTTTCTTATGGGACAAAATGGCAGCGCACCCTGTAATTTTCAGTGCTCCTCGAGACTAATGCGATAAATGCAAAAGTTACAGACGTACTCGTTTCACGAATCCCGTTCTTAATAATAAAGAAAATGACCAACCACGGTTAATATTTTTTGCGATAAATTCCAGCCATTTATACATACGTAGAGCGCCTGCGTCGAAATTATAGCGTGTTAGGTTAGGGAGATAAATAACTAGAAAGTATCGATTTCTTCTGTATTTACGAAGATATTTCAGAGAATAATTTTATCCCAATATCTTTATCAATTGTATCGTGTAGTACTAACCTTTCTCTGCAAAATCACGCCTGATTTACAATCGCACGATTTTCGTTCGTCAAAGTATATTTCTTCCAAGTTACTCGAGAAATTAATTCCTTTATCCAGAGATTTCCTTTGCCAACGTATATATTGCCTCGAGATTACTCGAGAAACACTGAAAATCACAAGGTGCGCCATGATTTCGCCGTGCACTGTATTCCACGCGAGGTTCGTCGACATTGAAGTATCTAACCTAATCTGTCAGGATAATCGACCAATCGCCGCCGCCATCTCGTTTCTTTCGATCGATTTTCAAGATGGAACGTTCCGCGGCTTAAGCCAGCGACGTATATCCCGCGGGACACTATTGCTCAAATGGGAATTTTCAAAATGGTACGGTGGAACGAATACCCGGCGAAATAAATGCCGCGATACGATATTAAACTGCTTGCATTAATTGCCATTAGATGTATCGTAGATCATACATCTGCAGCACGCTACTATCTCGTCTATCGAGATACAGAGGGAGAACGGGAGCAAACGAGAAGGACGGAGAAAGAGAGAAAGACAGAGGGAGGAAGGGTGGGGGAAGGGAGAAAGAGAAAGAGAGAGAGAGAGAGAAAGAGAGAGAGAAGCACGGGGCTGAAGTGTAGCGGTTTCCCTCGAGATTTATTGCCCGTGCGCGCAATTTACGCGCGTGTATCCTGAACTGAAATTATGCAAAACAGTCGCGGCCTGACAAGTGGCATTTTTATCGGAAG
>NW_016908444.1:1417730-1492565 GCF_001483705.2 Eufriesea mexicana | reverse complement strand
GGAAGAGCCATTATAAAATATCGAGTAGGTATACTGCGCACACCAGCGCGCGCAACGTAGCGCACGCAGTGACGAGTTGCCCGCGCTACGTGCCAGATGTTACTCCACGTTTTCGCGTGAACCGAGTCTCGTTCGTTCGTGTCACGGTCTCCAGCGTGTAAACCGACTAAGGGAGCGAGTTGCTTTAATAAAGTTGTAAATAACCTTTTTACAGGTGTCCCCTCGGCTTTAATCCTCCTTCATTAAGCGCAACTGTTTTTCTTCTTGATTCATTCCGGTCTGGTCTCTAGCGACACGTGTCCTATTTTTCCTTCTTCTTCCACGTTTATTTCTGCTTCTCTCGATCTGCTCGGAATAACATCGCGCTATCCGCGTTGAAGTATAAGAAAAAGAAAGAGAAAAGAGTAAAAAAATAATTCGTAGCAAGCAAAACGTTTCTTAAATGAAATGTAAATACGAGAACATTAATCAAGCGTAACAACGCTGGGACACGCGCGCGGAAAATACTAATCATTTTCAAGGTCCAGTTTCTTTTCGCACAGCGCTTAATTTCGTTTTAAAAATTCGATTCGTTCGTTGTGGAAACGCGTGTGCAGCGATAAGTGGACGTCGAGTCGGCATGGCCACCTGTTCGAGAGCTCTAACAATGTTGCAGCTTAACAGTGGTATAGCGGTCAACAAAGAGGTTAAGCATCGACGTTCGGAATAATTAAGTTCATTAAACGTCTCTGTTGGTACGGTCGTTCCACCGAGTCGCTTTTGAACGGCGTACGATGAAAAGCTATTGTTTGGCCGCCGACAACGGCGAGCATCTCTCCTGGACAATATTTATCGTGGCAACCTTTGCTCCGTAGCTCCGCAGCGAATTTTATTTTCTCGAATTACGAGCGTTCGCAAAGCTGCTCGAACGCTGCCAATACCGCGACACCGTGCGATCTCGTTTCGGTATTCCTCGGACACGAATCCCTTCGAATTCCTATATCCGTGCGAAATCGTTTTTTACCCACGCCTAGTAAGACAGCTGGCCGAGCGGAGCAGCAGCGGCGATCTTATCGACGGAGCAGTCGGTAAGCCATCTATTTTTCCATTCGCATTTCACGGTTCCGATGGCGGAACGAGATCGCGTCGATATTCGTTGTACGTGCAAGAATGTTTCGGGGCATAAATACGCATCGAGGCGCTCCTGATATCGTTCGGATCGTGTAACATGCACTGTTTACATTTTCGTTAACTCTCGTACAATTGTTGTCTAAGACCGTACACAAACAGCGATAACGAGTCGAATGAAATTTCGTGACGCCGAAAGTATCGACGATGACTCAGCTAGGTCGTCGCAACGACGCATACCGTCGCGCCACGTGTGAATTTCAGGAAATTCATCTCCATCGAGCACTGTTCGACCGACGAGGAATAATCGATTAACGCGAGTCGATGATATCCGCGATGTATCGATGCATACGAGAGCAACCGGAATTAATCGGAAAGCGAAGCTACGACATTCGACGAATCAACGAGGGAGTCGAAACACGGAAAGCCTGGCTGGAAATTTTCCTCTACGTTCTCTCTTATCTACTCGTTAAGTAAACTGTTAACGGTTAGGATACGGTGGACCCTGGGACGCGATACATCAGACGTCGCTCTAGTAATTTCTCGAGTTCCGTCCCGTCCTCGCAGTCACAGCTTGACTTCGTTTGCTTTTATACGTCAGAGATTCGTGTATCAAAGCCAAGCGACGAAAATACGTTGCGTCGATACGCTGATTACCGAGAGCAAATATTACACCGGACCCTCCTCCACGGCCGATCGAGCACGCGTGTATTCCGAAATATATTTTTCGGCCGAGCCTCGCTGCCGCGCCATTAATCGCGGCTACGCTAGATGTCGTAAACATAGGCAAACACGACCGGACGAAAATACTAGCAGCAACATTGTTCGACGCGGTCGCGGACCGTTCGCAAACTCATTTCCTGAAGGTAAGACGCAGAAGAGATGCGTCGACGCGACGTACACGCGTTCCGGAAATACATGGCGGACACGGGAGCACAAAGAAATTCGAGATTTCCATCACAAGGCGCGTGTCAGGCGACACGAAAATTCGTTGTCGCGTTACGCACCGCCGCCGCCGTTGCGATGCACTTTACCCGTATCGGGATCGTCAGGCTCTCTCGCGCGCGCGCGCGCGCGCTATCTCTCCCTCTATAGCGTTATTCATGAGCATACGTATATGCTCATGAATAAGAGATTTGACACGCGCCCTTCTTATCGTCAAGGAATCGACCTTTACGTCCAAGTGAGAAGACCACCGGGGAATAGATGTACCGCGTACGTGTGTATGTACATACGTACGTACGTACGTATAAATATACATATATATATGTACATATATTGGTATATAGATACGCGTACGTATAATCTTTGCTCAAACATCGTGTCGCTGCACGCGCGCGTATAGATCGAGTGACACTCGAGAATTTTTGTCAGAGGAATTTCCTCTGGGCAGCTGGCGCTCATCCAATCGTTTACTCTAGCGAATGCCTGCTAGAAACCGTCCTATTCGTTCGTGTGTACCGCACCACTATTCCCGCCGGTTCTCTCTTGCAGTGGAAAGAGACAGAGAGGGAGAGAGAGGGAGAGAGCGAAGGAGAAAGAAAGCAGCGTGTGTGCCGATCGACGACGCTTGGTACGAGAAAAAAAGAGAGAGAGATAGAACGAGAAGAAAGAGAAGTAGAAAGAGAAGAGAAGAAAGTACGGAAAGAGGAGAGGAGAAAGAAGAGGCGAGTGGGGAGTCTTCACACGGGGCGCACACGGTTCTCTGTTACCTGCGACTCGTGGCCGTGTCCAGCATGGTAATCCAATCCTTCGGATGGGGGGCTACCTCGTCATCCCTGCGGGTCTCTCGTTGACCGATCGCGAAAAGTCGAGGAACTTCACTTAAAAGCTATTTCCGTCCTTCGTCGGGCACTGCTCGTTGGAAATAAAATCACTCCACTCGCACGACTCGCCGCGACTCGTGTACGTACGAGAGAACGCGGAAGGACGCCTTTACTGGCGCGAAGACGACGCACTTCTATTTGCCAAGTTTTTCCGTCTTTTTCTCCCTTTTCCACGGGACCAGTAATACGTGCACTGTCCACGAGAAACGACACGTCCAACACCACACGTCGTATCGTTATACGCGGTTATGACCGACGACGAATCGCGGATTTGTTTTACAAAGTCGAAACGCGCCACCGAGACAACCAATCATCGTTCTCTTACAAACGACCGTACGCAAGCAGAGGCCGCAATATACTGAACGAACACATGATTCCGACGGGGCTTAGTGTTGCCGCACGGCGTGCAGGTGGCACCACCAGAGCGGCGCTCCGATCGAGATCGGCCGCACGGAATCTTCGAAAAGGTCGAGAACAATTTTCGCTCCTCTCGTGGAAATTACCGTGAAATCGGTGTGAACGCGAGTGCACGAGTACGCGATACGTGTCCCGGAATTTTGTAGCCTTCGGACGGGAGTCAATGGAACGCGCCCGAGCGTCTGATGTCAAGCAACTATCAAGGCCGCGCGCGCACGCCTCGACCGAGCACGGATTAACGTAAGTCGTTGCTTATTATAACCGATAATTCGTACAAATTTGGAAATCGCGCCGACCCACTGCCGCCTATAAATACCGCGCTATCGAATTCGTCGCATTCCAACGTGTTTACGTTAGATCTCGATTTCGTTATCGGGACACGTTCTATGGCAATCGTCCATTATTTATTGGCGGGAAAAAATCTTTCCCGTTAAATAGATGTTCCTAACCCCCTTCGAGCGCGTACTCTTTCGCGCATGTAGGTGGCGCTGCGACCGTTTTCGATTCGTTCGTCTCGACCAATCGGATTTCTAATATATTCGAAACTATATTTATCACGCGGTTCCTTTACCAGCCGCGCGTGTTTACTAAATACCATATTCCATCAAATTTTACGACCACTCTGAGAAGGAGGAAACATCGTAAACGCGACGGGGAGAGAGAGAGAGAGAGAGGGAGAGAGAGATACGTTGACGCGCGCAAAAATCGAGCGTCGAATTTCACCCGCGACACCTAATTCGCGAATACCGCGGATCGAATAAATCGTGTAGCGTTTAGTGCGATATAAAGCGAGGTTAGACGACGACGCGGGGTACGCGTACACGGTGGAGAGGGGTCTCGTCGCGGATTCGCAACGATCGGGGAAGTTGCGGGTATTTTTAGACAGCCGAAAGCTTTTCCGTTATCGCAGACCACGCGGTTATCACACTCGCGCTATTCTGCACTTTTACGTATTTACAAGGCTTTCCTTTTTCAGTCGTAAAACGCTTTCGAGCGAAATAAGAGCGATAAATGGAAGATCGCGAGGGGGGTAGAATTTACGAGTCTAAATTCTCGGTTTTACGACGCGGCGTAATTCTTAAGCGCGTTTCAAAAATAACTTCTTTGTTCGAGCAAACGTTGCGTTATCGCTGAATTAGCATTTTTCTAATTACCACTATTAGCCTCCCGACGGAATTGCCAGCAATCATCCACGAAATCTCGAGGCGCGGCGCGCGTGGTGAGCAACAGGTTGCGAGAAATAACGCGGCGAAGATGCCGTTTACACTCTAATTGTTTGCAAATCCGTAGTCTGCTGGATGTAATCTTGTTTACAAGACGAAGTTAAGAGGCCTAGCGGTATTTACTTTATTTCCACCGACGCTTCGGTTTCTGGTTACATACGGTAACCGCGATTGATAGTGAAAGCTGCGCGTTTTATCAGCGCGGAATGCCTACCTGCGTAACGATATTTTCTCGTCAACTCGATCATTCGCGCGGCCGTACGAATTTTTCCTCTCTCTTTTTTCCCCCCCACGCCTCTTACTTTTTTCCCCACGTTCACGTATCTTTCAGTCGCCGGTTAATTGGCCACGGTGCAATTTTCTCTCGCTCATTGTTACGTATCGGCACGCGAAATTTCAACGAGCAAGTGCACACCGGCGACATGCTAACGTACGATTGTTCGTAGTTAATGTAGGATGTAATAGCGTACGGCATAACACGCGAATGCGAATACCTCTATTATGCGCGTACACTGCGAATGCACGTGCTCCCTCGGTGTGCGTGTAAATACGGACGATAATGTAAGGCGTTACGTCGCAGGGAAAGTAGCGCGCGATAAAGGAGAAATCAAAGCGGCGAGAATTTCCACGGCCATCCCCGTCGTTTCATCTCCGAGTAGACGCGGAATTGTCCGATTTCACGAAATTCCTCGACTCGCGGAAACCACGCGATTCCAGTGGGAACGACCGCGAATGGCCAGAGCCGGAAAGATTCCGCGGGCGAAAGACGATCGAGCTTCCTTCTCGGGCCCACCGGACCGTCCCCCTATCTCGTCCGATTAATTTCTCGGCCGGGTTCGTTTGTACCTCTCTTCCTCCCGCTATCTTCCTATAAATTTTCCAACGTCGCAGCGTCACTTTCTGCACTCGCGATAAAATTCCTCCACCCTGCCGCGAGGTGACGCGATTTTCGGCCGCACCGCGCGCCGCAGCAGGATTCCTCTTCACGGACCGATCAGCGGCGTTCTCGGCTGACAGGCCGGGAATCGAACTGCTATTCGGAGAGCAGGGATACGAATTTACCACGTTCGTGTGTACACGACCACAGTTAGCAACAGTGACGTAGAGGACGACGCACAGAAGCGGCGATTGGCTGGTAAAACAGTTGCTATCTTATCTTTTTCCCCGTGAGTGTCAACACTCGCCGCTCTTCGCTTACGATCTAGCGTGCACCGAGCGTGTAACTTGTGCGGCCTCTGTCGCGATTTTTTCGTCGTTTCCCGATTCCAGCAGCCTTTTTCTCGTCGCGGAGACGTGTCACCTCTTCGTCCTATCTCCCACGAGTCGAAATTTCTCTTCGCTTCGCCATCTCTCTTCAACCGCGCCGATTTTAACCCGAGCAGCGCGTACCCCGTTCGCGGTTTTTATCGAAAATGGTGAACGCTGATCGACGATGCGTATCAGCCGACACGGGAACACGGCCATTTAATTACCGGTACATTATCGATGTAGAAATCTACCCCGTTATTCGTGCCGCCTTCCTTCTCGCCGATCGACTCCCGGATTCCGTTGTTCCCTCGGCGCGCCATTTTTATTCGGGTTAATTCGACGACGATTTAAAAACGTAGATGAAAGATCGTACGTTTTGCTTAATTATACATGTACGTACACGCACCGTGGCCATTCTTCGCTCGAATCGTCGAATAACTCGGCGTAACGAGCGCTCATTAAGTACACTGTCAAGTATACTGTAACGGATCGTATCAGATATGATCCCCGGTTGATGGAACAGCGCGACTCGTTTCAACCTCGTTGTACCAGTTTCGTTGATTTCTCGGATAATTTCGCGATCATAGGGAAGAGATTTATCGCGGAAAAGGCACGCGAGGCATTCGAGCCTGGCCTGGTCTCTACGAGCCGCGAATCGTGCCGATGGAAATCAGGTTAAATGACAACGAGCGTAGCGTCACGATCGAACGTGTCGAATCGCGACGAGTTTATTTTCAGCTCGGTCTAAGCTTGCGCATATCTTATGTAAAGTAACCGCGTGTGCGTGGACAACAGGTCGTTTGTGCCGCAGGTGCGGTGCGTCGTGGAAAAGACGCAAACCTGGACGCCATTCGACGCGACGCGTCGAGCAACCTGTCCACGGGCAGATTTCCCATCGGGTAAAACGGATCAGGCAAACTGTCGAGAGAGACTAAATCGTGGGATCATCGCGAATCTCTCTAATTCTCTCGAACGCATTTCTACGCGCACGCAACACCGCGTACGTTCTTTCCCCTTTCTGCATCCTCTGTGCACGTACGCGCAACAACGATGATCTAATTGCTGGTAATCGAGCCGCTCCTTTTCATTCGAGACCGACCGCAACGACGACGACGACGAAGACGACGAAGACGACGTCGACGTCGATGACAACGATGAACCGCGCAGATTAGCATTCTCCTATCGAAATTTTTTACCGCTTCGAACGTATTGTTCTACGGCGGATGAAGATAATTCCGAGTCTATAAATAGACACGCGGCTGGCAGAAGGAGAACCTAATAAAAGTACGCTCTCCACGGAGAGACCGTTCGCGTTGGAGCGTGAAGTCGAAATAATACACGGTCGCCGAGGCGATTGATATTTAAAGCAATTTTAAACGAATCCGGCCGAGACGAGGTGCGCGTACGCGGAATTACGGGGAATTACGCGCGCGAGGTTTGCACGAATGCGAGGTTTTGAAACGAGAGGCAAAGGGTGGACTCGGAGAGGCGATGGCGGACTCGGTGGAAGCGGCGTGGAAGAAGGACGGGGACCAAAGGGGTGAGCCCACGAATCCTTTTTCTCCTCTACGCTTTGCTCGACCATTAGCGGTAACTGGTCGAAGAGTAATCGTACTCGTCACTTGTACCCTGCCGCTAATGACGGATCATTTTGCAACATTGCTCCGTCCGACAACGTTCAACAACGTCTCGTTCTCAGGAGGCAGATACACCATTTGAAAATTGCGGCGCCGCTTGCAACCTGTATAAACAATCGGCCATTACGCACCGTTATACGATAATCGTGCTTGACGTCAAATATTAAATGATTTCGCTGCGTGAATCAGGCTGTTTAAATTGTCCGGCTTGATTGAATGATGGCCGCTCCTCTAAGTTGGCCGACAACCACTTCACCGTAAATAAGATGGTACCCTATTCCGTGTACAAGAGTCGCCTCGTTATACAGGGTGTTCGATTCCTCGGCGCGGTCTGGCGAATCGACGCCAGATTCGTATCCTTGCACGTTTGCCGAAAGACACCGCGCGCTGTAACCGGCATTCGATCGGGGATCGGTAAAGCGTGGAAGAAAAACGCCGGTTTCGAGGAAGAGATCGGCCGCGCGGCGTTTGGAACGTTCGAGTCGGATGGAAGACGCGCGAGGCGAGGAGAACGGAAACGAGGCGAGGAATTTTCACCGGCGGGCTTACCGTTCGTTTGCTCTATCGAGTTTGCGAAAGACACCGAATAGTAAATTGCGCGATAAATTCAGAAGTCATTCTACTATTTGCACGACCGTTTCGCGCTTAAGCGGAGACCGAACCGCGCGGCGCGCCGCGGCGCGATCACGTGCTACGAAGACGCACGTAACGAGACGTGCAAATTAAAGTAACGAAGAGTTTAGTTAGCCGTCACAGCCAGTAACGGCTTTAGTCATGGTTTTCGCGATCGGCAGGCACGAGCGATCGCGACCGGCTCCTTCTCGGTGTATAAATAAACGTAACAGTACCATTAGATATTAAAAAGGAATGGAACGTCGCGCCCGGTATGCATATTCAAACGCTTCACTCCCGTTTCGCGCTGTTACGTTCGAGCCGACTTTCTAACGCGCCATCCGTTAACTGTAAATCCAAACGAATCTCCGCGAAAGACACTCCTCCGATGAAAAAGCCAACGATCCGCGCTGCATCGCGATCGATATCCCTGCAGCACCGCAACTCGGCTTTCGTCCGCGCGATCGATACCGTCCTCACTCTCCGAGTTTTCTCTCGCGCGCGCGCACGCTTACACCGAACGCTCGCGGATACGCGGCTGGTAACGCGCGCATCGGTAATTTTATAATCGCCGAGCGGAGACGCGTACAGCCCAGACGCGATCGACTTTGATCGATTTTTTCCCATTTTTCACCACGGACCCGAGCGTGCGCGGCAGATAACGGGAGAAGAGCGTGCAATCACCGTCTCGTCTTCAATTAATTTCTTCGATACTAATAATTTAATGGATCTCGGTGCGTTATCGCCGCTGTTCCATCACGCATCGTGCTCGTGTGTGCCCGCGGGGTGCACCCGATGCCATTGCACTTGCGTGCAACAACGCCGACTCCGTCGATACCGCGAAATTATCTCGGATCTTTGTGCTTCCCACCGCTACGCATCTCGCGCATGCATCTCTGAGTTTGCACGAAAATTCTCGCCTTCCTCCAATCGTCTATCGCGCCATCTATCCTAGTTCCACCGTCTTTGTTGGACAATCGTCGGTGATCGTGGTTCGCTAATGATTTCTTTATTTCAAGGAGAATAATAAACTTACACATGTTTCCGTATCGCGTTCACGATAGATCGGTTCCTTAATTAGACGATACAGCGGTTATCGAAACGGCTTCGTTTCGAGCTTTCGATCGCTCGTGGTATACGTATATCTATATATATCTATATTTATGTATATATATTACTCTATAAATAATTGGCTTAAGTACTACGTGCCGGCAGTAAATAACTCGGTGAACGCTACTATTCGTCGGAATATTCGGCGGATACGAGTATCTCGTCAAATTTCCACTATCTAGCGGACAAGGTTCGAACAAGGGGGACGCATTTTATTGCAAACGCCAGGCGAACTTGCCGCACTTGGAAGAACCGAACGGTGCGTAAAATTAAAAAAAGTAAATTGACTAGAGACACTTATACGGAATAAAAAGCACGAGCCTTCTTGATTGTCTAAGCTAATGCAGTGGAATATACCGTTATGGCGCGCTGATTTCCGTGGCACGAGTTACGTATGCTATAAATAATGTATAAATACATCTGTTAGGTATCTCGTTTTGTACGTACGGTGTGCTTTGGTACGTCGTGTACTGCGAGAGGAAAATCATATTCGAAACGCACGTCGATCGCCCGACCGGCGATCCACCGATCGTTCATCGGCCATCTGCTATCCTCAGCCTCCATTCGTTCGCTAAAATATCGACTAAATACGGTAATGGAACGTGATTGTCGAGTCGATTATCGCTAAAATTAATACTCCCGGTTGTACCTCAGAGTGCGCGGAACTATGTCTCCGTTATCGGACATAGTAGGATAAATCGAAGAAAATTCCAAGGAATTCGTTTGCATCTCGTCTATCTGCCTCGAGTTTCCGCGATTATCGAAGCATTATCGAAGCATCGCGTACTGTTCGACTCGTTGGAGCGACAGCCTCGATCGAGAACGACCACCGGTTCCTCGTAGATCTCGCACTGGTTCGCACCAAACCCTCGACTCTTGGATCTCTCGTTCCAGCCGTCTCTCGATACGAACTAACGATATCGATACGCGTACCGCGATCTACACGCGAGCACTGGTTCGATCCTCGAAACCAACTCGAAACCATCTAGCTCTCTGTGTCTTCTCGCCGCTCTAAACCGACTCGAGAATCTCGAGTATCTCGAGTTAAGACGCGTCCATGGCCAGGGCTCCTTAATCCAATCGTCCTCCCGGATAATAAATCAGTGGCATGGTAGCGTCCCATCCGTCTATCTCTTCGTTCGACTGTGCCGCTCGCCTCTGACAATTCAAGATCAGAGTGCTGTGTCTCGGGCTGCTGGGCGCGGATCTACAGGTCGTCTGGCCGATCCCGGCCGAGCCGAAGCGCAAGTTCTTGGCCCCGCCGCGCGAGAAATAAGGCTCGTTCCCGATAGTCCAATTGGTACGCAGCGACGAGTTCTTCGCGTCGGCCTGCAGCCTCTGTCGTGCCAAATCTTTCGCGTCGATTTGCGTTTCCTGCTCGCACAGTTTCTCCACGCACGGACACGAGTTGCTGGACGATCTCCAGCTGTCCACGCACGACGGCCTGCTCGCGCAAGACATCTTCGGCTTGCACGGACTGTTGTCCACTATGGACTCTAGCTGGCTGCTCACGCGAGAGCACTTTTGATCCAGCTGATCCGAGCTGGCGAAACGCAGCCGTTTCGGCGACTCGCTGGAACACCTCATGAAGGTGGACCTCACCAGAGACTTGTTCTTCAGGGAACTCCGAGGTATCAGAGGGTTCGCGTGGCTCTTCCTCGCGCAACCGTTTCGCCTGTGCTCTCGTTCCCTGCTTCGTTCCTCTCTGAGGATCGAGTCCTCGCCTATTAGCCAGTAGGTGAGACGTTCGCCTTTGCCTTTCATGGACACCAGACCCCTCTCGACTATCCCGAATCCGCCGAGCTGGTCCAGTAACTCCTTCGTCTCGCCGCTGCAGTGAATTTTCAGAGCTGAAAAAGCAAGGAGCACGCGTTTCGGGTACACATATCGGCGAGTCACGATTCTTCGCTTTTGTCGGTCATATCTGCCGCGTGCGGCTACTCACGGGCTCCGGTGGATTCCATGCGACTGGCCGTGTTCACGGTATCACCAAATAGGCAGTAACGGGGCATTTTTAGGCCTACCACACCGGCGCACACGGGGCCTAGAAGAGAAGTAAAAGTGTGTCAGCCGTAATGGACGCGGTCTAAAATCGATCGGCCTTTTCTCACCGAGCTTACCGGAATGTATACCGATCCTCAGCTGCAGCTTGTCCAGCGGCCTGTGTCGTATGGTGAACTGTTTAACGGCGTCTAGGAGGCACAAGGACATGCTAGCAATTTCTCCCGCGTGCTGAATACCGTTTCGAATCGGTAAACCGCTTACCTGTCAAAAGGCCCAATGATTCACGAGCCTGTATCACGCTTCGCGCCTCGTACTTTCGATACTCACCACCATGTAAGCGTCGCCGATCGTCTCCACTTTGTACACGTCGTAATTCTCTATCGTCGAGTCGAAGCAGGTGTACAAATCGTTCAGAAAGTCTACTACCTGCGAACCAACGATTTCGGTAATCCGCCACGTTTACAACCGCGAACTCTGATTCGAATCTTCGCGCGTACCTGCAGAGGCGTGCTCTCGGCCGACATGGCGGTGAACCCGACGATGTCGCTGAAGTAAATCGTCACGCTGTCGAAGCTCTCCGCCTCGACTTTGTGTCCCCGTTTCAATTGCTCGGCCACGTATCGCGGCAGCATTTCGTACAACAGGGCGTCTGAAAGGTGCAACTCTGTGAGATATAGTCCGTGGGTAATGCCACGGTGTTTTTCGACCGTGTGACGCTTCGCGAAATGTCCAGCAACCTGTTTTCTTCTTCTCCTCGGTTAATTGGTCCGTTCGCTCGTCCACCAGCGCTTCGAGATTATTCGCGTACTTCTCCATCATGGCCATCATGTTGTCAAATATGTTCGGCTTCCTGAAAACGCGTACTTTAATTTACCTCGATTGCCTTTTACCTCTTACCTTCCTTTTTCTCTCGCTCGCTCGATGGCCACCGTTCCACGCGTTCGAGAAACGACACCTCGGTGGTTTCCAAGCGTCTCAACTCACATGCCCTTCCTCAATGGCCTCAGCTTGTTCCTCACGATCTTGAAGTCTGGTCGAGCCTCGGGATCCTCGGCCCAGCACTCCACCAGACAATCGCGCACGAAATGGAAACAGTTCTCCAATTGGGTCAACGGTGGTCTGAGATAATTCAAGGAAAACAGAATAGCTGACAGGGTGGAAACAGAGGCGCGTAAAATTTAAGCATCTTCGGATGGACAGACCGCAACTTTGATCGTGATACCTGAACGGTTCCGTTTCCGGCTCTCTCGCGATCACTTTCTTCAGTATCTCCGAGTGCGACAATTCCGTGATCCCGTAGGGCCCGTGCCTCCCTTGAAGCTCGTACAGCACTATCGCGAACGAGTAAACGTCTCCTCTCTGATAATCTCGCACAGTCTGCTCTTGACTCTTGCTCGATCGCAGTAACTCTGGCGCTCGATACAGCAGACCTGTCGAATTTTTATTCTCGCTTTACCATCATCGGACGAACCAACGTTACAAAATTGGCCATTCGATAAATCACCGTGATACTTCTTCATGACGTCACACGGCTCGCACTCCGCGTCCTTTTTGAATTCGTGCAATCCAAAGTCCGCCAGCTTTACGACCCATCGGGAATCCACCAGGCAGTTGGACGTACTCAGCGAGCCATGATATTTTATGACGGACTCGTGCAGATAGATCATACCCTGAAAAGGGCGAAAGTGGTAGAGGCGAGCTCGTGGAAGAATTGCATCAGAGGCGACGATTCCGCGATCGGTTCCCCTCGTTTCGTCGAATGGGCGAAATTTCGAGGAAGGCTGTAAAGCCTCCGTAGCTAGGAACAAGCGACAAGATTCGAAGAGTTTGGAAAGGACGAAAGTTTCGTACTACGAGCGAACGGATTTCGGTATGAAAAATTTTACGCGATCAAGAGGAGTATACTTATTCTTCTCGTGCTCGTTCGTTCCGGATAAACGACATCTTCGCGCAGAGTTTTCCCTAGGGACGGAGAACGTTCGAAGGGGGCGTCTCGCACCGGTTTGGTGGAAAGGCTTGGCGGACTCCTGGACAATACGTACCCTGATTATATCGCCGACCAAGGACGCCATGAACATGTTATCCAGCTTCATGTCCTCGTTCTCCAAGATGTCCTACGAGAAAAAGAAGGGAAAAGAAAGAAAGAAGACGAGCGGCGGAGAAAATTACACCGGGGAATCCCGAATGCTTCAGCTTTCGTCTACTTAATTACAAACTGTCCCAGCGGACGATTACCTTGAGACTGCCACGAGCACAATACTCCACGACGATGCATATGTTCGGCGGATCGGTGCACGCTCCGATGAAAGCGTTCAAATTATCGTGTCGCAAGTCTCGCATCTAGAGAAACGATCCTTTAATTTGCGCACGATCGGGAAACCGGGTCCCTCGCGAGTTCTCAGGCGATGCACTCGAGATCACGACGTTACTCACCACTTTCAGCTCCTTCTTCATCTCCCGTGTAATTTCGATCGATTTCTTCCGAACCTTCTTCACGGCGAATATCCGCCCCTTGTAGACGCCTATTTGCGTGTAGATCATCGAATAGCGGAAATCGGCGTCGGGGTTCGAGCTGAGAGAGACTTGGCTGGTTCTTACGATCGGCTGCGTCGTCGTCTGCGAGGGAAAAATATTCTCGTTATCGGGAACGGGCAGTGAAGCGTTTAAAAATTCCTGGAAAATTTATCCGACTGGTGGATCGATAGACCGGGACACTTGGATCTCGAGGATCTCGGAGTCTTCCGCGGATCGGGTATAAAAAGGAGTCGGAGTATCGTTGGGGCTTTGATAGCCGAATATGTCGAGCTTCGAAAGTCCCGGGATCAATTGGGTCGAGGGAAATGAGGAAAATAACGGAGAATTGGTATAAGAGAGGAAGTATAGAGAGGAAAGTAGAGACGACATAGACGGCGAAGCCGGGCTATTTACCTTGGAATTGCATTTGGTAGGCGCCTCGTTGGCTCCCTCCGGCTCGTCTTTCTGCTCTTTGATCTGAATGTCTTTGTAGTTCACCTTCCAGAGCAGGGAATCCAGTTCCTGCTCGTACTTCCAGTTCCTGTATAGCACCAGGATCACGGTCACGATAATCAACAGAAATCCACCGGCTATCCCACCGACGATCTCCCCAGTGTGAGCTAGACGATTCAATTGTAAATAGTGTACCTTCTTCGGCCACCTATTTTTATCATCGTTATCGTCATCGTCATTGTCGTCTTCGTCCTCGTCTTTGTCGTCGTCGTCGTTAGCAATAACAACGTTGTTATCGACATCGTTATTATATCGTTATCGGTATTATCAACGTGGCGGTTGGTCGATATTAATCGTCGTTATTTTAAATGACCGATCGGCTGGGTCTTCTCGAGATTCACCATGGAGGATATTTGGGTCAGAGATGCTCGCCTCGGTTCGATCCTTTTTTAATTGTACCCCCCTCGTTTAATGTTTCGTGTTCAGGACGTTTAAATCGGTCACGACCGTGGCGGCAGTGGTTGGTTGCATAATCCGTAATCGGCAGCGCGGTTACGTGGTCGAGATACGTTTTCGATCTCAATTAAAGGAAACGAAAAAGGTATCCGCGGGTAGGAAGGGCGGAAGGCGTTCCCCTTTAACGGATTTACATATGCAAATTTTAAGGTCGGACCGGCAAACTTTATGATGTATTTTCGAACGATCGGTTCGCGGCCTTAAAGGTACCGGAGAAAGCTGACGAATGGTAATTCGAAGGAGAACCGAGAGACCCTCTACCCTGCTCGCGTTTTCACCATCCGAGAGCCGTTTCGATCATCCGACCAAGTTCCATTCTACGAATCATCCATTCACGATCTAACGCGATTCGTCGCCGCCCCTGTTTTTCGCAACCGAGCACCCACCACCCTTTCCCGGTCAAGTGTCACCCGTTTGATTCGTCGTTACCGGGGTTTATGTTTGCAAATAAAAGTGGGAGGATGAAAATGGCCATACGTACAAGTGCACTTCTCGCCGTGGTAACCGCAACGAGGCTCCGCGATGGGCGGCCCGTCACCGATCCACCGAATATCCCTTGTCAATCGGAGTTTCTGCAAGAGAGTAACGGGAATCGATAAAGGAAAGCGACGAAAGGTCCGCGCTGGCAAAAACCGCGCTCGAGAATATCAGTTAATGTCTCACTGGCAGATTCGTGCCGTTCTCTTTTCCCACAAAGTACGCTATGGGGTATAAACCGTGTCCCTTTGTCGGCCGATTGTCCAGAGCGATCAAAGTGTAATTGCCTTCAGCGTCTCCGTTTTCGTCCATGTAGACCATGTACCTGTACAGACGATATATCATGCAACAGGCAGGCGTCGTAACGCGCGTTTTACGCGCGCTAAAAGTCCTCGTAAATTGCGCAAAGAGACGCGGGAAGCGTTATATTCCGTCGATTTTTATATCGTCCCGTTTCTCTTTCTCCCGTGTTATTAAATGCCCGATTCGTCGCTCGTCAAACGGAGTAACGGAGCGTTGCGCAAGTTCATCCTCGTGCGGAGGCATCGAGAAGACGATGGACGAGGATCGATCATCCCGGACGAAGGAAAATTACGAGAATCCGAGAGCACGGATAGCCGCGCGCGAGAGCCTTAATTATTTCGTAGGGTCAATTATCACTCTAGACGCTTGCGTCATCCTAATAATGGCCGCCTCTGCTTTATTGGCCTCGCGCACTTTAAACCGTCTTACGCGCGGGCAAATATTTCCACGGTGATTCAGGTGATCTCGCGTCCTGTTTCCTCCATTGCGCAACCGATCCCATCTAACGCGATCATCTGGATGAATTTTTACGTGGAAACGGCAGACACGCTGGCTTCGCAGTCTTTCCATCCTCGCTTCTACATTTTTTACATTTTCTCGCGCTTTGTTCGAGCAATATATGCGGCAACCGCGTATAAAGCGTGAAAAGGAAATGTAACGCGAACTTGCGGTGAGACATCCGTTTCGCGGAGTTGACAGCAACGCGCGACGCACCTTTTAACGTTGAACTTACCGCAACCGGTCAAATGACGGATGCGTGAAAGAAGGAAAGGAGAAGAATCTTAAAGAAAATGGAATACGAGGGAACGTCGAAACAATTAATTATACATACTGTGGGAATGGAATGGAATGGGCGCGGCCCTGAGAGAATGCGAAGAGTGTTTGGGACGTAATGATAAAGGAGCGAATGCGCAGTCTTAGGCTAACAGCTGCCAGTGCACGCGGAAGGACGAAAGCGATCGCGTGCAAGAGGATCGAGAGGAAGGACTGTTTATGGTAGAGAAAGTTAGGTACGCTCTCCAAGTTTAGGAATTAGTACTAGTTATTACCACTAATTAGTTTAAGAATTAGGGAACCAATGCGTAAGGGCATATAGGATGTGAGGGTAGTGTTAGAGAGAGTAAAGAAGCGTCGATACTCTTAAATTCTACGAAGCTTTATCTACCAGAAGAGGGATTTAGCCAGAATAATCCCAACAATTTTTTGGCTCGTCCTATAATAAGGACTACCTATGAAGCTTACGCGTATTGGAAGAAAAATCACGCAGTCAGACCAAAGCGATTCACTGCGGAATTTCGAATCGAAAGTTTAACTGTAGACTTATAGAACCCGTCAATTTGACGGAAGGATTGCTCCAATTATACGATGGTAACAGATTCAATTAACATATATTAACCCTTTGTACTCATGATTTTTTGGCTAGAGAAGAGTAGAAATTCAAAGATTCTCTACTGAAAAACTGACGATACTTTTTTGAGCAGTGAACAAAGAATTTTGTAATAATAGAATTGTAGAATTATTTGATTTCGATACTTTGCACACTGTTACATTACATTAAATTTGATATATTAATTAATATTTATCTTCCAAAGTTTATGAAACGGTAAGTGAGGGTCACCTGTCGAGTGCAAAGGGTTAATTAATATCGAACCTCCAAATTTTACGAAACGGTGATTGAAGCTCACCTCTCGAGTGCAAAGGGTTAAGACTGTTAATATAATATATAATTGTTTCTAAATTAAACTAATCGTTAAAACAAAGGCACGTAGATTCCTTTATCTGTCAATTTGACAGGTGTCCTTAGAAATAGGTATACAGATAGCGTCCGTAACGCTAGTGTTAAAAATGGCGAGTGGATAGGTCAGCAGAACAGAATCGTATCGCGAAGCGAATTTTGGAAAACGAGCGACGAATCTTTGGTAACTCCTGGCCCAATCAGCGCGTCGCGACGCGTTGGCGCAAAGATACGAAGAGTGACGGATCGCCTCGCTTCCTCGTCGACTCGGTTACGGTATGCAAACGGTAATCGCTTCGACGAAAATACACCATGCAGGCGCGAGTGCCTGGTTTTCGGCTTGCTTTCCGCGACGCCGAGATCGCCTCGCGATGAAGCTGATTTGCATGCCGTAAAGCGGCGCGATAAGCGGCCGATTCCGCTCATCCGCCTCGTCCTCTCTCTCCCTCTGTCTCGTACATACCCCATGGCGCTGCGATAATGAACACCGTAAAGAGTCGCCACCATTTCTCGGCCGTTTCGTGGATCCCGATTCTCGTCCAGAGCTTTTAGCAACGATCTCTCGTAGAGGTGCACCGCGTCGTACAGATACGCCGTCTCTGGCACGATCTGCCTTATAACACAAACAGACGATTACGTTTAAGAGACGAAGACGGTGCTCGAATCGCGTCCCGATGCTAAGGACTGATCGCTAAACGTCGTCCATTTCTCCGAGTCGTTTCGATTTCCTTCGCGTTATGGCTTTCCAGCTTTCCCGAGGATAAAGGAAGCTATCCAGTAACAAAAATGGTTCCCGTCACTTTTTGGGGAATTTTCAAGCGTCAATCGAATTTCCCGCGTTTACCTGTTCCGGAAATTAGCAGAAATCTGTACGGGGGATCCGAGATTGATCCGAATCGCGAAACGAATGAGCCATTATTCAGAGATTATATATCTCAATCGAAGCAAGATTTATCACGCAAATAAAATACCAGGGTAGAACGTAATGAGAATTACGTCGTGGACCGGTGGCTATCCAGTGACAAAAATGGCCCCCGTCAATTTTTAGGAATTTTCAAGCGTCAATTGAATTTCCCGCGTTTACCTGTTCCAGACATGTCCCATTCAGAGATTATATATTTCAATCGAAGCAAAATTTATCACGCGAATAAAATACCACGATAGGGCGTAATGAGAATTCCGTCGTAAACCGGTGGCTGTCCAGTAACAAAAATGACCCCCGTCAATTTTTCGGAATCTTCAAGCGTCGTTTGAACTTCCCGCCCTTTTTTTACCGGTTCCAGAAACTACCAGAAATTCGTACAAAGTATCCGAGATTGACCCGAATCGAATGGCGAAACGAAGGAGAAATTATTCAGGGATTATATATCTCAATCGAAGCAAGATTTATTACTGGAATAAAATACGACGGTAGAGCGTAACGAGAATTCCGTGGTGGACCCCTGGAGCCTCGCGTAAGACTGGCGCGACAGCGTGTGAATTTCGAAACGACCGGGAACGTCGCGATTTGGAAGATTTACAACGAGCGATTATGGTAGTCACCTGAATGATTCCACCCATGTTCGCGAGCGGGTTGGAGAAGTTGAAGGGCGGCCTCTGCCTGTACGCGTTCACCATGCGAGTGAAGTTGTTGGAGTATATGGGCGCGGTGGCTACCACGCTGAAGTAGCTGCGATACGCCTTCAGGATCGACGAGTTTGTCTTCCTCTGCCATAAACCGCGGAAGTACTTGTCTGGTCGTTTCTCGTCGTACTGCTCGATATCCACGCCGACCACCCAGTACTCGCCTGCGGCACGAATTCTCGCGATATGCCTTCTCCTTTCCCCCGAGATCGTGGATTTAACGAGAAATCTATAGGATCGTTAGGACGACTCGCGTGGAAGAAAAGAAACAGACGCGACGACGAGGAACGATTCTTGTAAAATCGTATATTCTCTGTGAAATCGTACTCTCGCGAGATAGGTCGAAGCGGGAAGGTTTTAGTAAAGCTTGGTCAAAGTTGAGTATTAGACTACGACTAGTGACACTGCTCTCGAGTATATGTACCTGATTATGTTACAGCGGATTTATACCTTTTTCCAAGAGCTTCCTTTCGTCCAGAGCCATCAGCAGTCCCATGTGCTCGTAGTAATTGCCTAGAATCACGTAAACTGGAACAGAAGCGCGCGGTGTTCCGGCGATCAGTCTCTTCGTAGCTTCTTAATTTCCCGAAACGGGTCAAACGTGGCTATTTTCGATAAACGCGCGGACGGTACCGAGCTGCCAGCCGAATTACGCGCCGTATCTATTCACCGCGCGGAATTCCAGCAACCGTGACATGCGGGCCACCCGCCCGCGTCGGACCGGGTGCGTTCTCGCGTACAACCTCGACGAAGGAATTAAAATGCGGGTAGCCTATTTCAGGCCTGCGTCGCGTGTCACTCGGGAAAAGAGCGTGTTTGACAGCGTGTTCGAGAGCGTGTTGGAGACCGGGTCCCAGCAGGTATCGCGATAAATTGGAAAAGCGAGTTCGCCGAACTTGGACGAGCCAAGCTTCCTCGCAATTCCTTCGCTCGAGGCTCTAACAATTTCGTTTTCTTACTCACTTCGCGTCTCCCGATACGTCTCGCTGACGTGCTGGTGGAACGGATTGGTCATGTGCGTGACGTGATACGGCTCTTCCCAGCAACGAAGAAAGTTCACCGTCACACCCGCAGCCTCGAACGACGAGAGTATCGTCTCGGCCACCGTCGACATCTTGTTGAATTCGAACAGGGTCGAGTTCATGTACATGAACGTCACCTAATCGTCACAGACGTCAAGCTCGTCACTTCTCGATTTAGTAGCCCGCTGGTCTCTCTCTCTCTCTCTCTCTCTCTCTCTCGAGATCGTTCCACTTACTTTCGTCCAGTTGAACGCCATCAACACGGAGACCACGGACTTGGAAATCTGCGTATCGGGTGGTCTGGTCCTGGCGAAAGTGGGGAACTCCTTTTTATCCGATGACTCGCGATGAGTGCAAAACTGAAAGCAAAGGAAACGCGTGCTTTCCAGATCGTTGAACCTGATCGTTCCGATAGACCTTGTCCGGCGCGATATTTCGAGCAAAGCCGGGCGACAAGACAAACGGCGTGGCTGGTTCCACGTGCTGGCAAGCCAGTTTCGAATTTGCATCGGGTTTCTAGGTTGGTCTATTACTAGGTTGGAAAGCGAGGGACACGTAATGCGAGTGATCAGTGTGTCAGCTGGACTAGCAACGCGTAACGGGGCTCGCGGAAAATCGAACAAAAGAGCGAACGGAAACGTATATGGTAATTTACGAGCGGCACGAACGGGCCGGGCCGATTAATCCGGCCGGTTATTAAATTCGATAATAACGATAGCCATCGTTCGATCCGCTCGAATCCGAAACGTATCGCACGGTCCGGCCGCCGAGGCCAAACGCGAAATTAATCCACGACGGATAAAATCAGGAGCAGTTTCTTTCGCTCCATGTTCGGCTGAATTATTATACTCGACTTTTAGCCGACCAGTCGATTAATTTCCACCGGGGTTCGTTCGAAAGTCGTAGCTCGCGTGCAACGGTTCGCGAAAATCGGGATAAAACTACTCCACGACTCGGATAATTCGGATAATTCCGAGCAAACACCAACAGCTTCCGCACCTCGACCGCAGTTTTAAAACCCGTATCGAGGATTATAATTTCGATTCGATAACGATAAACGAGGATTAGCTCGAAAACGCGACGATCGAAAAATGGTTTTCCCTTTTCTCACCCTGACACGCCCCTGTTATCACCCCTGTCGGCCATTCTTCGACCCACTCGTTCGCCAAGCTCCGTCGAATCGCGTCTGCTCGCTGGTAGGAGCGGTTAAAAAGAAGGAACTCCGAGGTTTTACGAGGCTCGTAATTCAGGTGGCGACCGTCGAACCCGTTAATCGAATTCGAAGATCGCGCGAAGCCGTTCGGTCTAACGAGCCTCGGCGCGAGAAGGGAGCCGAAATACGGATAGATAAGAGGTCCGTGCTGACGACTCGGTGACGCTGAATGGGTTTAAACGTGTCGTAACCTCAGCTCCGCGCATTCGTATTCCTCGGTGGTCGGCGAATAATTTATTTGCTCGGCCGGGCCGCCAGCTGCCGGCCAGCTTAAACCGCGCATTGCACCGTCAGATCACGTCGGTACAAGCGAAAAAACGATCGAACGAAACACTTCGGGGACCGTTCCTGCTATTACATAGGTGCACACGGTACTGGATTTAAATGGAACGCAGCCTGGCGGATACGCCACGGATAGGCCGAAATACTCGCGAGCGGTGTGGCGCGAGCGAGCGTTACGTTTGTTTTCGTCGCGTGCGACGTCGCGAGCGATCGTATCGTTCCGCGAGTAATTTACGACGCGTCGCGAGCAATATGGACGGCCGATCGAAACGGGACGTCTTAATGGACTCGGACATTCTCCATTCGGAAGGAACCGTGCTGCCGAAAACGCCTTCTCCGCGGCTTGTTACTCGAAACAGAGTGGCTGAGGAGGAAGAGGGTTGCGCGCGAAGGGATGCTATCCGGGGATTCGTTCACTCGTATCGACAACTTCTCGAGACGATGCATTTCCAGTTGCGTAACCGTGAAAGCATTTCTTACCGAAGAGTTACAAGGGAGGAGAAGTTTCCTCGGATTCGGCGTCCGTTTTCTTCCGTTTTTCGTTTCTCCTGGTTGAAATTTCGCGAACAGGGAGGGTATCGAACGTCCGGAGGTGGACGAAAGGAGAGGATGGAATGGAAATATTCCGCTTGTCTCGTACGAGTCGTAGACACGGACAGACGCGCGTACGCGCACACCGGGATTCTTTGTCAAGGCTAAGAAAGAGAGAGAGAGAAAAGGCAGCTTACGTAAGATATCATTGGAAGGTTGAACGCCGCGGCCATTCTGCCCTCGTGGATGCAGGTTTCCTGTGGACCTATGTACCCGCTGATGTTCTTCTTCCAGAGATCCGCGGTCATCAGGATGCTGGTCTCCTCCTCGCCATAAGTTTCCGCGACCAGGAAGTCGAGCTTGTGGCCCCGTCGACCGAGCTCACCTGCGTTCACCTACCGAGCCGAGTAATCCTACATTCTTCTCGTGGAATTAATTTAATTCAATCCCCACCCCCGGCGCCATTTTCCCGTATCGTTCCAGCTAACCTCTACTTCCCTGAGAGTCCACGTCGTAGTCGTCGTAGTCGTCGTCGTCGTCGTCGTCGTCGCGAGAGTCGCAATTTCGTCGCAACGCGAAGCGAGCAGACAGTTTCGTGTTCATTTTCTCGGAAGCGTATTCGGTTATCCGCGGACGAAACTCTTTCCTCTAGGATTACGCGGAATATTCGCGTGGATCTTACCGGTAACGAGTCGCGATAACCGGGATCACTGCGAGGGTATTCCTAAATTTATCGCGCTTAATTAGCCACTTCCGTGCAAATTGTGGTCAGCCGATGGGTTCGGGGAAAATAAGCGGTGGTAATTACCTCTTCCACGGCGAGCGATATGGCGCCGGATATCCGGTAACCGGGGCGCTGATACTCCAAGTCCCCTGGACGTCTTTTCGAACCGGTGATGTACCCGAGGGTGAAGGTCTCGGCGTAGGCGCCCTTATCGAGTAAAACGTGGATCGCCGTTAGTAACAGACAGGTCCTCTCCACGTGTGCCAGTAGCATGCCCAGTCGCGGAACCTTGGCAGATTAATTCCCCTTTATTTCCCATACGCCGCATGAAAATTTCTTCGCGCCGCGCCGACCTATTTTCATCCCCGGCTATCGTCCAATATCGGCAAGCTTTCTCTACACCCCCTCTCGAAAGCTCGCCGCCGTTTATCCCGAGAAAAATTCCATCTTTCGTCCGTGCACTGGCGCTCAGCTGCATCGGCTTTTATTTGCAACCGGCGACCAATGGAAGCACGAGCTTGCGGACGAGAGACGTAGGGAAGGTAATGGATGAATCCGGTAAGCTCGACGGGGCTGCAATAAACACCATCGATCTCCTACGGTGTACCACACGCTTCCTCTTCCTAGTATTTCGCCTTTCTTCGTCGCTAACTACCGGGCCAGGTTCCGACGTCCATTCGCTCCAGCTATTTCGCGTGATGGAGCACGCGCGTCATCGACAGCTAGCCAACCACCAGGCGTCCCTCTTCGTCGCGGTCGATCCAACACCGATTTATCCACCCACGAGCAGACCAATCTCTCGATATTCCATTCTGCAACGCGGCTTTGCCACATCCATTTCTCTCCGATTCGATTTCGACTCGATCGAAACGAACGAAAGCTCGTCGGAACGCTGGGCAAACGTTATTCCTCTGAGCTCACTCGATATTGCCACGAGCAGGAAAACCGGTGGTTCGGCCGTGATTCGTATCGGTGGTGGCGCGTTATTAATCAATCGCGGTGACTCAACGCCTCGTTCTTTTTCCGGTTCAACCATGGTCGTCGTCGTGGTCGTGGTCGTCGGCGCGACACGTCCTTTGGTTTTCCTCTAAACACCGACGTCGTCGCGAAACTTTCCGAGTTACGCAATGCCACATGTCTACGAAATTCTGTCCAACGACCCCGTCGTTTTTGACGTATCGTTAAAATAGAGCGCTCCGTTAATAATAGGTCGAAGAGGAAAAAGACAGCCGACGCTGTTCCGCGTAACCGCCGCGCCTACGATGGACATCGACGCGCGACCAAGAGAATGGGAACAAAATTAGAACGCGCCGACGCGCGCGCGTCGGCCTTTGTCCGCCACGCGGTTTCTATTAATCTTGGGCCAGCTGGTGCGAAAAATTCGCGGCGTTCGCGCGAATTCCGGAGCGGATAAAGAGCGAAAACGCCGATGGCGGTGGCCGATTTCGACACGGTAACGAATGCGTCGGTACTTTCGTTTCCCCTGCCGCGCGCACCTTCCCGCCAGCCACGGTAATTAACGAGCTGCACGGGTTTATTAAGCGCACGCGAAATCGCTGGTAGCCGAGAAATTAATTTTCCGAGGGTGAATTGTCACAGACGGATCGATAATGTCACACGCGGCGGCGAGCGAATCGGTAACCAGAAGGCGCGTTTCCATCGGCCGCACCTCTTAATGCCCGACGGTAATTAAACGGATACAAATCTTGACAGGGTATTTCGTTCGAGAGTACCGGCTATGAACACGTCGTTCCCTCGTCCGCTGATTTATCTCTCTCCTCGATAGCATTGTTCCTCGCCTGTTTCTTTGCTCTTTCTCCGTCTTCCTCTGCTGAAAGGCGATCGAAATCGGCGTCGACTACCGTTTCCCACGCGGCGTTTTTCTCGCAGCAACGTTCGCGCGTCAATCGAGAACCGATTAATCACTCGCGCCGGTTCCGCGCGAATTTACGAGCTCGTCGAAACGGCGCGATTCGCGAAAACCGCTCGGTCCACCGGCAATCGTATTCTATTCTCGGCGCGGAGCGGAGCGGAGTCGAGCCGTGACGGACGAGCTGCGAAGCGTGCACCGCGAGTGCAACTCGTTTACTCACTTCGACGCTCCAATTAACGCCGATACCGATTCGTACAAATTTCCGCTTTACGCGTTGGCAGACGCGTGGCGCGATTAAGTCGGGTACACGACGTCTTATTACGAATATCTCGTGGCTCGTTTACCGCTACCCACGTTCATTTATGCGCCGCGATGCGCCGCGATGCGCCGCCGTTACGTGTCCTTAATTAGCAAGGAATTATCGCCCGTTGCACTATCGCTTCGGCGAAATCGGGCCTGCCATTGCGACGAATCGTAATCTCTTCGTTATATTCCGGCGCGCGAAGCCCGTGCAAACGGCTGGCATTAAATTCGAACGCGAGACGTATCGAGCGGGCACCGGGTGCGTGCCGTGAGAGCCGCGCGTGAATCTTGCCTGCCCGCTCGACCCGCGCACGCTTTATTTCTCCTCGCCGCTTTATTTCGCTCCGTTCGCACCCGCTCCCGCTCCCGCTCCCGCTCCCGATCCCTCCTTTTTTCCTCCCGTTTTTACAATAGCGATTCAACACAGATGTCCTCTTTCTCTCGGCCCTCGCCGCGCGAAAGAAATCGCGAGAGGCGTATCGAGATGGAGGTCGTAAAGAGTGGCGATATTAAAAGGCCGCAGAAACAGATTTATGACGTCGTGAACAATCGTCGATATGGTTGCGCCGATGATGCCGAGGTGCACGGGCAACGCCAACAGCTGGATCCTTAACGCATCCTTAATGAAACCCGCGTTTTATTCCACCGGCAACAGGTTAATCGTTTTTTTAATGCCTTTCCCGTCCACTGAACGAGGGTGTGGAAAGAAGCTTCTTCGACCAAACGAAACGCCTCTGCCTCCTTTTTTTTTTTTTATTTCTTCTCCTCCTTTTAACGAGAGAAATCGCCACAGCCTCCCCCCTTTCCCCCGTTTTCTCATTTTTCTTTCCTCCCGCTCGTTCCTCCGCCGCAGAGCCGCGCGTGCAACGATCTTCTCTATGTTGGAACGGGTGACGTGACGCGACGCGACGCGACGCGACGCGGATAGGTGTCGCGCGCAGGGGGCCCTCGCGGCGTGGTATTCACCTCGCGTATTTCCGCTTGTCCCGGATAAATTTCCCGCCCTTATCGCGCGTCGCGTTAAATAAATATTCCACCTAACGCGTGCTTTATCGCGGATAATCGCGGCTCGCGACGTACGTGCGGCGCGATACCGTCGCAATTGCGTCTCTCTCGGTTCGTTCCTCGTCTCCGCTGCGGATAACGGGCGAATTTTCCTCGAACCGCGCGTACACGCCTTCGCTGCTTCCGATAAACCAGGAGGAACGACCACCGTAGATCGGTCACCCCGGGCACGATCGGTTTCCCTGCGCCGATACTCCCGCCAGCGGGGAAAAGTTAGAGGAAAGGCGTTTTCGAAATACGCTCGCGAGCTGACGAAGGTCGCTGAGAGAAAGTAAATGTAGCTGGTTGCACGTTTTTATTACTATTTCCTTGAGGAGCAGCGCCGCCTCGGGTATTCTTCCAGCGCGTTACAAATTCGCCATGGTCTCGCGCCAATGTGCCTTCCACATAGCGCGCGTGTGCCCGCTATTACATATGTGGAACACGTTTGTTCATGCCGCTGACTATATTTAGAAGTTTCTCGAAAGCGAACGTTACACACGGTGAACCGTGCATAAGGAAAAGCCAAGACTCCCTGCGAAATCTGGAGTAACGCGCTGGGCGCGAGCGATTACGCGCGTCAGCTGATTCGCGGCTCAGAGACGACGCTCCGAGGCTTCGAGGATCGCGCGTTTTCGGAGATCGAAGGTTTCACGAAGACTTCGATGGACAGGGATAAATCGCGAGAAACGGGAGAGGGAGAAGGAGAAAGGGAGAGGAGAAGAATATACGGCGTAGGTTAAGTCGTAAGGTTCTCGGAGCGTGTTGCGTGTCAGGGACCTTGTCACGCTGCAACCCGATGGAATCTGATAAGATCCGTCCAGCGGATAGGGCACTCTTCCGTCGGCTCCTTTTTCGAAATCATTTTTTACGAGAACGGAGAGCGCAGCTCCCGCGAGTAGCTATTTTGTCTGCGGATGTAAGTACGTCTTCGTTGACTCACCGCTCATCGAGGGATCGTATCAATGACAAAAGCACAGGCATTTCCGCGATAGTTTCGTATTTGCCGCGTCTCGAAAGCGAAAATTTCCTCCAACGTTCCACCGTTTGAATCTCGAAGGAGTCGGACGGACGTGGATCGATCGCGCTGGATCGCGAAGGTAAAAGTAATCGCGGAGCACCGATTCGCGATGGGGATCTCGTCTACGGGCATGCTGAAAGCGACTCGATTCGATCATGGGGGCCGACTTTCGAAAAAGGTGATCTCGGTATCTGTGTCACATGGTGTTACATAGAGAATTTTAGGCACGCCTCGATTCGGTTGCGTCAACCGGGTACGCGTTCACGCACCTCGGGCTATGCGCCTTCGGTTTCTATTCGCCGGCCATTTTCTAATTACACCGGTTCGGTCTCCTGGGTTCGGCCGATGATCGACACTGCTGTAATCGTTGGACAAGCTCGAAGCTCGTCCCGAGAATAATTTACGAGCGAGCATTAATTACTCCACCGGTTACGAGTGTCATCGCGATGTCGATTCGCGCGCTAGTGACACCCGGACGTTCTCGGGACGTCCTCGCTGCCGGACGACGGTAAATCCTCGCGCAGGATCGCTCGAGGTGCCGAGATCTAGAGCGAGCAGCGTCGATTGTGTGCAAATGGCGGTGGCCGATACGCGAGATCTCTATTTCGCGTTATTGGACCGTTTATTTTCGTAGACAGGCCAGCGGAGGATCGTCGGGGATCGCACCGGAACCTCGTTTGTTCCTATTCACGCGTCGGGAAGCTCGTCGAGTGGCTGTCCGCGTACGTCTTCGAAACTTCTTCCCATATACCCGTTACTTTAGACCCGACTCGAGAAAACTGCAATCGCTTTTCATCTTCCCGACCCGAGTGCGTTCTCCTGTACGCGAGACGATTCGCTCCGCGGCCATGACAGCTTGGCTAGGTGTCTCGTAGTCGCGCGACTCTTCGTTTCCACGATGAAACGACTCATCAGAGGTAATGCTTCGTTCTCGCCGGTAACTAGACTGAAACTTCTACAGTTTCTGTTTTACGTTTACGTTCTCCACGCGATATTACGCTGCACCCACGCGGCTAGGCTCTTTTAGCTCTCCAGTTCGCGTCTTTCTCTCTCTCTCTCTCTCTCTGTTGCTGTGTACGCGACGTTTCCTCGTTTTCCTCGCGCCGATAATCCGTTACACGCAAATTTCATATCGGTCCTTGCACCGAGATCTCGGATAATAATAACAACAACGAGGAGAGGCGAGAAAGAGAGAGAAATAATAACCCGAACACGTTAGCCTCTCGAACGCGTGGAGAGGCGAAACAGGTATCACGCGGCGTGACTTCCATTAAGCCGAAAATCAGGTATCGTTCGTGCGGATCGACGAGATTTCGCTCATTAACGATAAAGATAAAGGTGTCGCGAAATCAAAGCAGGGACCCTCTCGTTTAAGAGCTAAGCGCTCGGCTTCCCGGAACACGGCTTCCCGCTCGCATCCTCGTAAATATCATCCGCCAAGTCGGTTAACGTACTTTCCAACCAGTCCGCGGAAAGGTGCCGGTAAATGCACTCTGCCGGCTTCTCCGCCGATCATCCTCCAAATCTCTCGCACCGCGCCGGGTCGCGCGTTTACGCGCTCACGAGACCCTAGCCGTGATTTATCGGGCCGAGTTTTCGTCGGCACGTGGCAACGCTTCACAGCCGCCAGTCATTCACCACTAGAGTCCTTTCCACCTTGTCCCGATCACCGGTCCTCCTCTCGGCCACCCACCCGTTCGATTCCGCTTCTTTTTGGTCCCCTTTTGTCGACCTACGCCCGCACGAGGACCTTGCCTCTCTATTTTCTCCACCTCTAACTCCTCACCGACCGTCGCCTTCCTTTTCTTCTTTTAGGCCTACTTTGCCTCTCGCCCAGTCTTGCGCGATTTTCGACGCGGAAAATTCTCGTTTCTGGTCCTAGACCCGCGTGGAATTTTTCTTCACTTTTCACTACGCGTTTGTAGCTCGGGGCACCTACGTGTCCGAGGATTAACCCCCTTTACGAACGTATTTGGGTCAACGCGGTTTCGATTTGCGTAAAATTTTCCTTCGCAACGCTATCGTTCGATTTTTCTGTAGTGTCAACGGTTTGGCACGATGAGTATGATAATTTTTAAATGTTCCTATTGATATGGCGCACTGTACAAACGCAATAGACTCGCATGGTGTTTAGGATAAACAAAAATGAAAGAAGAAATAGAAACGGCACAACGCAGAGTGTACTCCGTCCTATTTTAATAGTACTGTGACAAATGGACGATTTTGGCGTATCGTTTATGACAATATGATGGCGTATCAATTATGACTCGAAGAACGTTACGTATGGTACAATGTTTCACGCTTACCTCTGTCGACGTGTTCCCGTTCAATTACACTTTGGTCAAAGCTGGACGATCCTGATCCCTGCGCCGTCAGCAGCTAGGCACACGGTTCCTCATTGCTGGAATCAAAAGTGGGCGCAGTGGACCAGTGGCACCGCGTGGATCGCGATAACGGCACCGCGGAAGAAATTAAAGCTTCGCGTGCGGCCACGGTTTAGAATCTCGTAATTTAAATTCGCGGCCGACGCGTGGTCCACGCGAGAGAGCGTGCAAGAATGCGGCCCGTAATCGCGACGGTAGATCGAAGAAACGAAAAGCACCGGTTTACGGCCGTTTCCCTTTCTATTCGCACTGATTCATTCGCGTAAGCGGAACCGCGAGCGGAAGAAACGCGCGGCGGACACGCGAGCGTGCGGGCGAAGAGGAGTCCGCTCGGTTTCCACGATTTCCACGGCGCGTGGAGGCAGGAGCGCGCGGAACGTCGCGACGCGAAACACCGGGAAACACTGGCGGCGATCGAGCAGTGGCGGTCGAAGACGGTCGGCGACGATTGAAATTCCAACGACCGTCCCGCCGGCGCGAAGAGAAGGACGTGAGACCGGCGGTCGACAGTGATCGTAGGCGCGCGCGGCCAGACTGACTTCTCTCTGCTCGTCCTCTTTCCCTCGTAGCTCGTACGTCGAGCGTCGTCGCCGTCGGCGTCGTCATTCCATTCACAGTCCCCGACGCTACTCCGACGCGGTGATGTGTTGCCCAGGCGCATGAGCACTAGCCGCGAAAACGCTTCGAAAAAGGGGGAGGCGCGCGGAACTCGACCGACCGGACTACTGTTCCTTTCGATTCCTCCTGCGTCCCATTTTTCTTACACTTTTCTTCCACTTCTATCTCTCGCTCCTTCTTCCCCTATTTCCATATTCCACGCGATACCTCGCTGTTCCATTTCGAACGACGGATTCCGAAGCGTTCAGGTTGCATTTAGGCTCCCAACTGAACTGTGTAACGCGACATTGATACCGTAGCAGACACGAATTGGGAAAAAAGAGTTCTTGGATTTTAAAATACAGGTAACCCTCCTATAACACGGTAGATAGGTTCCTAGAAAATGCCGTGTTGCGTGCAACCGTGTTGTACGAGACCCAGAGCCAGTACAAAAAGGGGGGTTACGTTCCGAAAACTTATTAAAAACAAATTTCTTTTCTAATTCTACATAAACAACTTAATTTTTATTAAAAATATAAATGTATGTACAACACAAAACAAAACAAAAAGACAGAAATATTGTTTTAATTTAACGCAACCTTAATTTAATAAATTTCTCCGTCGTCACTGCTCATGTAGAAGTACAGTGTTGCACAAAGGTTTTTGTAATTTCCTTATCATGTTAGAGCGAAACCGTGTTATAGAATGCCGTGTTGTAGGAGGGTTCCCGCAATTTATGAATCGTGTTATAGCGAAACCGTGTTATAGGATGCCGCACTGTAGGAGGGCGACCTGTATATTTATTACGAGCTAAAGGAAAATTGAAAACAAAATTCTCTCACGACTAATGACAATTGCACTGTGAAGACTCTATGAGTATGCTTCACGCTACGCAGTCATACGAAGCATTCGAAAAATTTCACGTACATTCAAAGAAGTTCTTCGAAGTTGTTAAACTGACCATTTAAATTCCATAGGAATTTTAGGATGATCAATGGATAGATTAATTATCGCTAGAGATGTTTACAATTGGCAATACAGTCCTGAGTATAGCCATCTAAAGAATACTATATCCATTGGATTAATCTCTTCACAGATCATGTAAATTCCATAGCAATTTTAGGATGATCAATGGATAGATCAATTATGGTTAAAAATATTTACAATTGGCAATACAGTCCTGAGTATAGCCATCTATAGAATACTATATCCATTGGATTAATCTCTTCACAGATCATGTAAATTCCATAGCAATTTTAGGATGATCAATGGATAGATCAATTATGGTTAAAGATGTTTACAATTGACAATACACTACTGAGTATAGCCATCATCACAGTATAGCCATACTATACTGTGATATCGTGAGATTCTGATTATCCCAGTACAGCATAACCCATCCACTGTATAAACAACACTGATCAAACTTGGAAATGGGATATAAATAATTTGTGGACAAGCTCGTTTATAAATCCGAGAAGACTAGGAAGGATGAAACAACCACCGTGGAACGAGATCGAATTAAATTCGTCCATTTTTCTATGAAATTTCGGCTCTAGACCACGCTGCGTCCAAAAGAAGGAATACGAATGCGAGCTATTGCATTCGTACCGATTTCTCTGATTTATGCGAACGAATGAGATATAAATAAGTCACGGACCACGCGGGAATAAAAATTCGCGTTCCACAGCGTGGCTGCGTTTCGAGCTGGTTCCTTCGCGAAATTTTCCCTGCTCTCGAAGCAGCTGCTGACACGGAGAGGCAGGATTCTGTCAGCTGCAAATAAAACCATCCATTATCCCGTGGTAGGGGATCCCAGGGGAGCTCGGCCATTCTTGGCCACCGCTCGATGTTTAGAAGAAAGCTGCTCTCCGAAGAAGCAGAAGAACGCAACGCGAACTCTGCGAGCACCTAATCCACCCGAGTTTCCATCCACGAGTCGAAACTTTCGGCACTCCTTTCACGGCACGTCGGAAAATCAACGAGTGCACGATCCCCGAAACGTGAGATTTCCTCGAGAGAATCACTCTGGAGGTCTTCCTCGAAGCGTGGCTTTCAGACGCGAATTTCAGAGCGAAAATTTTAACGACGGAGTAAATACCATGGATGGAAATACCATGATATCGCCGTGTCTCGCTGGTTATCAACGTTCCCGTCGAAGCGGATTTATGGTCGACGCGGCGGCCTGTTTCCGATACTCTTCCGCGAAACGCGTACGTGTTTGGCGAAATATTCGTCCGAGTCTCTTATTCCTTCGTTTGGCCCTAAATTCTCTATTCGTGCCTTATACCGGGACAAACAAATCTTCGTGCGCGGATATTACAGGTGAAATATTCGTCGCCCTCCAAGTCGCGTATTTTTAAGTCACGAGGAGCCTCTGGAGCACTAGACTCGGGTAAATATGAAATTATGGCATTTCCCGGTAGCATCGCCGATCTTGACTAGAAGAAACGGAAGGAGATAAGAAGGAAGAACAAAATGGACGCACCTGAACTTTCGCGGCGAGTCGAAATTTTGACAGGGCGAGGATAAATCTTCTCGGCCATATTTTTCGAGCCCGGAGCCAGCTTCCCTCTTAAACACCGAGGTGGAAGAAACGCGTTTGATCGATGGTATCCTGATATCCTGACCGGGAAATTTTTTCCGTCCAGTCGATCCAACTCGGCCGCGAAAATGCCGCTGTCTGTCTCACGCGTGCACTCGCGATAGACGGGCGTGGAAGGGGAGAAAGGGAGGCGGCGTACGGTACTGCAGGCGGATAACCCTCTTTTTTTCGCGTCGTCCGCCGATTACGCATTACGCAAGTGCGTAAGAACGCGCGGAACTCGCGCGTGACTTGCTTTGGAGAAAGGTGCTTCCACGTACGAGCAGGGACAAACCACCGTGTACCAGGCCGCGAAACTTTTATCGCTAGCGGACTTCTCCGAACTGGCCGTATACGCGTTCGCGGCAACGCTCGTGGCCCTTGTACCCGCGGCGAGTGGAAATTTCGCGTAAACGACCGAATACGAAATCGGGGATCGTATCGCTGGTCGAAATTTATCGCGGACGCCTCGAGGATCCCCGGGAGGACCTCGGTTCCTTGGAAACGGCTGGAGTAATTTAGCGGGTGGACCATCCTCGTTCGTTGGCCCGTGAAAAATAATGCCGCAGCTCGTAATTAGCGTAACGAACGATCATTTCGCTCGAGAGCGTTTGCCTCTAATTCCCCCCCAGCAGCGTGGAAGCAGGCAGGAGGCGAGGTACCAATTAAGGAAAGAAATTCGAATTTCGATCGATGCGGCGGAAAAGAGAAAAGAAAAATCGGTTGTCGAGCAGGCGTGAAAGTTTTCATCGAGATTAGCCCCGCACAAGCGGTTTCGCGCTGGATCGAGGTAAATCGCGCGTTCGGCATGATAATGGCGCGCCCGCGAAGGCGTGAAACGCTGGACGCGTTGACCTCAGAGAGATTCACCGCGATTTTTCTGCCGAGCCGAGCCGAGCTCGTCCTCGGATCATTGTCGCGCGACCCAGTTTTCCGCGCGCTTAATTAAATGTTTTTTTGCCCGGCTTGCCCGATCGAAATCGGGCCGCGCGGGGTGGGACCGGCCATTAAACGCTCGTTACGCCTCGTTTTCGTCCCGATAACGCCGTCGAAAATGTATAAAAAAGAGCAAATTCCGCGTAATTGCCATCCCCATCTCGGGCAACGTCGATCTCGTTACGCCGGCGACAACGCGACACGACCACCACCACGATCTTTCGTCACCTTCTGCGCTGCTTGTTTGTTTTTCTCACCGATTAAATTCCTCCTTCTCGTCCATTTTTCTCCCCGCATTTTTTCTTCCTTTTTACCCATTACTCTCTCGATCGGGCTAGTCAGTCAGTGGACTCTGGTCGCCGCACGATGGATACCTTTTACCTTATTCGACCACCGCGATTTCTCGACTACCACGATTTACGTCTCTCCGCTGTCTCGCCGGCTTCTCCGATTCTTCCGTTTGCCTAGTCGATTCGGGGAATCCGATGGGAAACCGTAAAGGAACGCTCACGTTTGACAGAGGATGTAGGTCAGCACGTTTCGCGGATCTTCGTGCTTCCCGTTGCTTTTATTTTATTCGACGATTATCGCGTCGTGTTTTTTAAATCAATTTAGCCGTACCCCTTCGCTAAGACTACGCGCAACGAGCCGATAAGCGGGAAAAAAGGAAAGCCGCGAAATAACCTAGTTATACTTAATGGCTGGCCCGAGAGAGACACGGGGCAGGTGGTCCGAGATAAACTGGCCAGTTAAGAGTCGCAAATTAAAAAACAAGTGGGCCTTCGAACAAAATTCAACTTTGTGACAAGCATAATGACGGACAAAGGTCCATCATTGGCGATACGTGAGCGGGATATTAAAGAAACGCGGGCATCGTAGACACCGATCCGCTTTCGTCGTCCAACGTGGGATGAAGTTGTCGCCGATCGGCCGAGAAGAAGAGGAACGGGAAGAAGAAAAAGTCGGGGACGAAAGAAGAAAACGAAAGATCGGGCGTCTCGGAGCGTTCTCACGTAAAAATACGCGCGTTAATTTCGCTGCACGCGTTAATACGCGCTCCGAATTGCCTCGCTTTCCGATCGCTCGTAATTACACCGATTATCCGTGGTGAGCGTGCATGTCCAGGCATTTTCAACATAAATTACTTCGCGATCACCGATACGTCCCTGCACGAACAAAGAAAGAAAAGAAATCGCATCGTGTACGTGACCATCGAAAGGTTCTGCCCTTTTTACCGATACTTTCTCGACGTTTGCGACTCTTCCTTCGCCTCTCTGGCCGGTCGCCAACCATCGTTTTATTATCGCGGTTTGCGGCCTACGGCTCGTCCCACTGTTTTACGTTCGTCGTTAGTATTTCGGTAGAGTCTCTCCCGGGTTGATAAATCCTTTTAATTCACCACGTCGCGTCCGAGTTACCCTGCGGAAACTGGAACAGCGCAGCGAGTCTCCGCCGAAAATTCCACCGTCGTGGTTCCCTATCTCCGCATCTGCAATTTAAAAAGTACTTCACGCGCGTAATAGCGTTTAATAGCGATTTAATTCGGCAGGAACGTTCCGCGCGCGGTTAACGGTACCGATTTATCGCCGCGTTAACCGATAAGAAATTTCGAGCCAGGCGTAATTCCCGCGGTTACGATCTTTACGACCACGGGACCACCGGGTGTTCTCCAAACCCCAAACCTTTGTGCCTAATTTTTCCGAATAGCATCGAACGAACGATCCTCGAAGTGTCCTCGTGATCCATTGACTCGAATTTCCACCGAACGAACGGTATTATCGATTCGGTTTCGGCTCCGAACCACTGTCAAAGGTGCTCCAACGACACCTGTTGCTCCGCGTGGTCTCGAGGAAATTTCATCGGACAAGGCTTCCCGATGGATCCCGATGTCGCTGCCGATATTTCACCGGGATAATTGTAACCTGCCCGCGCGGTCTTCGTAAACGCCGATCCGCGAGAAATACGGCCCATATCGGCAATAACTTGCTGGCTGCATAATAACCTGGCAATACGTTCAATTTTAATAATAAAACGGCCCCACTCGTCCCACTCGTCTCTCCCCGATCTCTGCCCGATCTCTGCTCGATCCTCGCGAATCGTGTTTCACCAGCGAAACGCCCGGAGCCCTGTCGCGGTTCTATATCCTCGCATCCGAGCTTCGCGTAGTTTCAAAAGTTATTTAATAAGGATCGCTCGTCGGCTGATGGCTGAGCGAAAGTTTTGCCGGTTTTCCGCGTACCTTCGGTCACGAAACGTCTCCTCTTTATGTTTTCCCGCGAATAAAATGATTCCCCGGGAGCGGAAGTCACGGTCCCGCTTGATTAAAACTCTTCCCAACGCCTCTCTCCTATTTCTTCCTAGCAAAGCCAGGATTTCCTTCCCTTTCTCTTTTATTTTGTCCGTTCTTTGCTTCGTCCGATTGGGACCGACGACGTGGACGATAAGGAATCGAGCTGGAGGTGGAAATAATTTCGAAACTTCATATGCACTTTAACCTGTTTGGGTTTTACGTCTGGCGCGACGAGACGAGGACGAGTCGAATTTGTTCCAATAGCTTCCGAGTTTCCTGCGAAGGGAGAGGGAAAAAATATCATAATCATCATAATATTGAAAATTATTGAATTTTGTGTTACGGAATTTTTCTTCGCCTCTAATTTTCCAGGGGAAAGCGTGGAGACTTAAATTCGATCCGAGACGTAACTAGAATTTAAAGGAGCCTCAACAGGTCGTTGCCAGGGAGACAGCGTAGAATCGAAGCTTCGAATTGTCCTTGATAATTACTCGATGCCAATTAATGCCAGCAGCGATTAAGGGGACGGAAAGAATGGTCCGGGGCGTTTTCCGAGCACAATGGCGAGGCGATATTTAATTTCCTGTCCGCCCGGGAACGTCGGGGTGAAACAAACAACGATTGTTTCAGGCTAGCCGAACGACCCTGCGATTCAGGCCAAGTGAAACGGGTCTTTGCGCCGGCCACAAAGGACAGATCCACGCTGAATCGATCAGCTCGCCGTTGTAATTTAGCCACAACCCTACCGACTACTGGTAATGCTATTTACAAACGACTAGTAATTAGTGACGGATAAGGATTAATTCGCGGTAACGATATTCGCTTCGCAAACCGATCGAGATTGTTCCGTTCGTCAAAGGAATCACCGTTTAATTCGTTGCTCCCGAGTGTTTCCTTTGAAATACTTAATCGGCCGAGATTAGCCTACTGCGCTGGATTACGAGCGATCATTAATCGCTCCGAGCCGAGAAAAATTTGATAAATGTACGTGGGTTGATATTGAAAATTTCTTTGCAATTTTTATTAACTCGAAAATTCTTGGAACTATCGAATATACGTCTCGCTGCTCTTCGAAGTATTAGACAGTCGTGGATGATGAAATTGTGGGAAAATTAAATAGGAAATTATATTTAATCGTGCATTTTGGAAATTGGAAATATCGAGTGCTCGTTGGAGAAGAAATGATAAGGAAAATATCGATGTAACCAGGTCTGTTTGATAAATTGATAATAGAAGAACGTTTAAGAGGCGGGACAAAGATGGCGCCACTAGTTCAACGTGGAGCCAAGCTTCTGCACTTTCCTCATTTTCCTCTGTCTACGACGAAACCTGACAGACCAAACGTTTAAACGAAAGGAATAAAATCGAAAACGATATCGACTTTCGATGAAATTTAACGCGCAATAATCGGTATCGAAATGGGGATTTAAAACGGTAAATGGCGGTGATCGCGACGCAGCTCCGTTATAATTTCCACCGTTCTTTCGAGTATGAATAATTAATCGTGTCATTTCGGCGCGAAATGAAAAGTTTCGCGACACTTCCTGTTTAATTTCCATGGAATTACGTAACGTCATTAGCGTGACGCGTTATCTGCCGGCTGGACCGATAAACAATCGCCGATCGGCAATGTAAATGCGGTTCCTGCCTTTTTCTTAATCCCGAGATTCGATCGCGGCTTATCGTTCGATGCGCCAACGGAATCGAAACGAGCGAACGGGGGGAAAAAAGAAGAGCCAGCGAGCTCTACGGCCGGCGTGATAAGCGTTAATTTGCATAACGCGTTGCACGCCGTTGCGTTATTGGCCAACGCCGCTGCGGGAAAATCGATTCGCCTTTTCGCGAAACCACTCGGTGATCCAAGCAGTCGCTTTATCTCCGATCGTCTCGACCTGATCGTTCCGACGCGAGAGATATTTAAATATCCCGGCGAGATAAGCGGAGAATGGAGAGAAACGAACGTGTTTCCGCGGTATGGAGAAGATTTTCTGGAAATTAGTATCGCAGAGGCGGTCACGGAGACGTCTTGCAGGATGAAAAATCATTGTCCTCTGCCCTACTTCCTCGTAACGCAATTTCTCTCGCGTCTCCTCTCTTCCTCCCTCTCCTCTTCGATCGTGATCTTCGTTTTACCTCTGAAAATTTTCCACACGTGGGATCGCGCGGTAACACGTGGCACCCTTTCACCCCCTACGAATTCGACCGCGCGGATAAATTTGAAAATTGGAGGAAAATTAAACTTCGGCGACTGGGTGGACACGAGTCATTTACGCGAATCGAGGACTCGCGATAGGATCATCAGCGAACCTTTTCTATTATTTTTCACCCGCAAAAAACCACCCGCCGTACCCTTCATCCGCCAGGGTTGGACGAAATGCGCAATTAAGAACGGGGTCTGGCGGCCGTGGCAATTTAGCACAGCCGAAACGGGACTCGTTAATTAATTATGCATACCTTCTTTCTCTTTCCGATTTCACCCTCGTAGCCCCGGTCGCCGGAGCCCCTCCCCCGCGCCGTTTACACACCCCGTGGCCGCCCCCGCGTGCTGGAACAGAGCGGTGCGACGGGTAATTGGAAATCAATACTCGTATCCAACCCTCGAAACATTCTTGCCTTGACGAAAAAGCGATCGTGACCCCTCTTCAACCGCGAAGAAGCTGCCTCTTCCTCGAGGAGCTGAGTCTCGCCTTACGTACGAGCTCTCGTTATCTCTTTTTGCACCGCGCCATCCGATTCACCCTGTCTCGCGCCATCTCGCTCCAGCCCGCTCACCGACCCTAGTTTCCCGTTTCTTTTATTTTTTCCGAATTTTTCTACAATCTTCATCCTTTTCCCTCTTTTTCCTTGCGCGATTCCCGCATCGCGAGAGTTAGGAATGATTTTTTCCTCCCCCTTTATCGATCTGCTTTGCGAGTGAATCTCGACGATTCGTTCTCTCCGAGATGGGAAGTCGTACCATTTCCTCCGAATAGAATAAACTCGTTGGATCTCTACGTACGAATGTTCCAGCCTCTTTCTTTTTTATCGTGACGGTCGTTGCTTTTCGCAGCGAGCTTACGCTCGATTTTTACGCGACTCGATTTCCTGGATCGGCCAATATCGTTCGTTTAGTGGCCGTTCCCTGTTCGAGGGAAATGTTTAATCGTGCCACGGGAAACCCGACCCCTCGAACGGATCGTGTGTTCTTTTTCTTTACGATCCTCCGCTCTTGTTGCGCCCGAAAGGAATTCGCGTCGTAAAAAATTAATACGGATAAGTTCCGCGGATTTTTAAAAGCTCTCCGCTTTATGGTCCATTACTTTCTCGCGTTTACGAGCCACCTACCCCTTCGACTATTCCGGTACACCTCTATCGCTCCGGTTTAAGAGGTGATCTTGTCGCGTGTTCCTCGCGCCAAAGACAATCTTCGTCCCGGGTTGTTCTAAATCATAATCCGAATATACCGATCGTCCAAAACTCGGGAAATTTGTCTCTCTCGCAAGCTCGTTTCACGAATAAATTTCGCAGTCGGTCGACAGCTGGACGCAGCGAAAGCCTCGATTTCGTGACGTTGAGAAGCCGCGGGCGTCCATCGGTGTATCTAGTCGTGGAGAAATTCGACGTCGTTGGAATGCAAGCCGCGTCGCGACGTCCTCGATCGAAAGTCGATCCGGCTGTCAGGCCGGCTTTTCTCTCGGCTAATAGAATGAAAATCGTGGCTCGGCGTGTGTCGTCACGTCGTCGCGAATCTCTGCCACCTAATGACGCTAGATTACGCAGCAATACCCGTGCACGAAGATGCATTGTCGCCGATAGAAATCGCTGGTCAGGTTGATCCGTACGTGAATCGCATTCGCGGCGTTCGCCATATTCCACGCGTATCAATTTGCGTGGTTGCATTGCGAATCGCGTGTTTCGCGGCAGTCATAAAACTCTGTGCGCCGCGTGTCCGTTTCGACATCCAAATTGCCTGGTGTTCTTAAAATTATTTTAAATTCGCGCACGATCACGCGTTCGTCTTTGCGGCCGTATACGAATTCAGCGTGTTTTCATTAAGAAACTGCATGAATTATGCAGCGTTTTAAGCGAATTTCATTAAGCGGAAAACTAATTTACAGGAATTACGCTTTCGATTAAATTATTAATACGACGCAGGCAAGATGATTATTATCGATTATCCCATGGTAATTTATTCAGCGTCGAACGAATCTCGACGCTTTCCGAAGCGGAGAAATAACATCCGTGACACCTCGGCTACGAGGCGTCTCGTCGTTAACGTGGCCAGGGTTCCTCGATATCGTCCCTCGTCGAATTATGCATATAAGCCTGGAACTTACCAGCCTCTGCCGGCTCGAGGCAGCCGCTTAACTCGAGCCAGCTGGATTCCGGTTATTTCGCGACGCGTTGGATTACTCGTCGCGGTTAACGCAAATGGGAGGTTCACGCGGTGTACGTATGTATCTCGCGAGTTCCACCTTTCCTTTCTTTTTTCTATTTTCTCTTCCTTTTTTTCTCGGCAAAATCCTAGTCTTAACGATAATTGGATGGATAACGACGTTAAGGAGTTACTTAGTGTTAATGGCATTCTTCTTTTCTACCCGAGGAAGATACCATTAGCCAGTAATTAGAAAATTGCACCGTGGTTAGAGTTGAGAAGGTTTCTCGGGAAAGGAGCAGATCGAATGGACAACGAGCAGAGATTGAGCACGAACCAGGCGACAGAGACAGATAGGAACAGGCGAGAACGTCTTTTCTATTTGCGTTCGATCTTGATCCGAAATTTCTCGTTGAACCCTGCGCACGTGGCCCCCCGTGGCACAGCTTTCTCGTCCATCGGGGTCAAAAGTTGCCCGATTTAATAACGAGGCGCGAAGGATTCGACGCGAACTTTCCCGGTGACGAAATTCAGTGGCCGAGCAGTTAGGTAGCTTCGTAATTAAAGTTATTAAAGACTGGAGGCAGCAGGGGTCGCGGAAGCATGGGGTGTGCCGTGGCGCCTGTGGATTCGGTAAGGCGTAATGAGAAACGGGGCCTCGAAACCCGTTCCTCCGTCGATCGACGTCGAATTTAATTATCGCCGTGGAAATATTTTATTCCACTCCTTGGCCGGCCGCGCAGCGTGAAAAGAAATTGGATTAAAATCGTCCCGATTCCACCGCGCGATTCCGTGGACACGCATGTAATTACGTTTAAAAGCTTCGTTCGATTTCGCCCGCGATACCTCCGGTATCCACGCACGTACCGCAAACCAGCCGATTAATTATACACGAGCGAATCGAAAAGAGAACTCTCGTCCACGAAACTTTCCACCAACCCCATTCTCGCTTTCATTAGGACCGATCCGACGCGAATTTTCTCCCGGTCGAACGTCTCGCGATAGCCCGCCGCGATAAAACCGACGACCACGGTAACCGTATAGGAACCCGAGGCTGGTCTTCTGGCTTAGTTTTATGCTACCTTTTAAATCAACACGGCAATCTCGGAATCCTGACCGGTGGGCACCGGATTTCGGGAAAGCAAGGACTTTCATCTCGGAAAGTACGTCGTGTCCTCTTTCTCTCCTGTCCGTTATTCACGACCTCGGGGATTCGCTCGTCCACTTGGCTGCCTGGCAAATGGACCGGCAAATAGGCTTAAAAATGAGCGATGCACGCGAGAACGGACGACGTGGGAACAAAAGGATTCGCTGTTCTCGCCATTTCCGGTTCATCTGTAGATCCGTATCGGGTTAGCGCTTAACTTTTGTTTTTATCGTTCACCGAGTAGCCAGGATAGGGTTTGGCAAATTGAATGAGATAGGGGAGAGACTGGAAGAAGAGGTCTCGCGCGAGCAAGTTTAGGGTAGTCCCGAACTCGATTACCCTCGCAGAGGAGGAAGAAAAAGGTTACCTTCGTTCCGCCACTAATCGACAGTAATTTGTCGAGAAGAATCTACTCTCGATCGTTAGTCGATCGAAGAGTGGACGAAGGGGTTGTTTCAACGCGTTACAGCTTTTCTCCCTATCGATCTTTCCTCGTGTCGGCTTCGTGCTTCTAACGCCATTTAAATATCGAAGGCGTGGAACAATCGCGTTTACTGGAAACCGGGCAAACCGGAGGAAAGCTACGATCCCATTGCGCGAAACTGCCGAACCGTATCGCTTTTTACACGAGTATAAGTAGCAAGAAACTGCCAGGGGTATATTGCATCGTCACGGGAACGCTGTGCTCTTTATCGCGAAGCGGAGGAGGGAAAGCGAACCGGAAAAGGGAAAATGGAAGTGGAATAAAAGTGATCGATATTCTCACCCTTTCGTCCCAAGGGAAAGACGTCCACTGACTCTCGTCGACATTCGACCAAGTTCAGTTCGCTTAACAGGCCACGATGTTTCGTAATCCCCGTGTCTCGTCTGGACAAAGGGAATCTTTATCGACGCGAACGGGGGAGGGATTACACGGATCTTTGAAATTTCTATCTCTCTCCGTCCGTCGATTACGTAAAGTTTCAGGAAATGAAACTCCGCGATCCGTATTTGGTTCTTGCGAAAAGTTAAATCGCGAGAGCGCAGTGGGACGAGGCATACATCGGTGAATTTTTTTATTCCAGATCAAATTAATTCCCGGCCAGCAATTACGTAACGAGTATTTCACCGTGTCGACACGGACTCGGAGATAATTAAAGTTGCCGTTATGCGAATCTTCGTTCGCTGGAAAGTCAATGCTCTCGAGCAGCGAATTTCCCTCAGTTTACGCTCAGCCTCCCTCGAGTATTTATTTCGGCCTATCCAATTTCGGCGCCATTCTACTTCTACGGCATCTTCGCGGTTTTATCGGGAACCAGGGATACTCGTTCGCGTCGTTAAACGATAAAACCGTACCGAACCGTGGAAACCGAAAGGAGAACGAACAAAGAGGTCAGAGTAGAAGAGATTAGAACGAGTGAGGATAAACTTTGTAATTTACACATGGAAGTAAGATTGATCTCACACAGGGAACATCGAGATATATTTACAATCGCTTATACTAAAGTCGTTTCCCTCGCCGCTGTCCGCCATTTTGCTCTTCCGGTTTTCTCTTCTTCGACCGTAGTCCCGGAACACCGTGCCCCATCCTGCTTCCGTGTTTCCATCGATACGATCAAACACGATCCGTTCCTAAACGCTGTACAAGGTACGATTAAAACTATATTTAACGCGTTCGCACAATTTGCCTATTACGCTTGTGCGACCGACCGATCTATGGACCCGTACAGCGGCACGTCTGTGCGTCTGCGCAGTGGTTCGATTCGTTCGGTAGATACAAATTTCATCGCGGGGAATAAAAGACAAAGCGCCAAGTCGATGAGGATGACGTTAAGTGTTATACAATAGAGATTTATCGAGAGTCACGTCGAGAATAAGCGTTACGAGTGATTCGTACGGCTCGAGTCGCTCATACCAGTCACGCGTCTCCTTTACACGCGATACACACAATGGTGACATTCGAACGACATACCATAGAAATTACGCGATCGTCGACGCGAACTATAATCGATACGATACAGGTAGCCCTCCTACAACATGGCATTCTGTAACACGGTTTCATTATAAAACGATTCATAAATTGCGGGAACCCTCCTACAACACGGCATCCTATAACACGTATTGGAAAAAGGTATGACCCTCTTCGGTTGAAATAGAAAGTATGCGTGAATCGTTGGAAAATGAAATTGGTGGCATATTAAAATTTACTAAATCAATCGGAGATGAAGGATTTGTGAATATGGCTATTGAGGACGTTCAAGATTTATTAGTGGAAGAAGTTGACGAAATGGCATCTGAAGCTGTAAATCGAAACGATTCTGAGGACACTAGCACTGATGAAAATTTGTGCAGTTAATAATTTAACATTAAGGAAATTATGAGAAAGCCTAAGCTTATTGTTAGCTGAAAATCTCGAGTCATTTTCTTGAATGCAAAATGTAATTCTGAAACTGAAGGCGATATCATTCGACGACGTAGAAATTTATTAAATTAAAGTTGCGTTAAATTAAAATAAAATTTTTCTTTGTTTTGCATTGTACGTAAATTTGTATTTTTAATAAAAATTAAGTAGTTTTTGTAGAATTGAAAAAAAATTTGTTTTTAATAAGTTTTCGGAACGTAACCCCCCTTTTTGTACTGGCTCTGGGTCTCATACAACACGGCATTTTCTAGGAACCTATGTACCGTGTTATAGGAGGATTACCTGTATTTCACTATCTTTATTTTCGCTTTAAAATTTTCGCTCCACCTAGTCCTTTTAAATCGAGTGTACAGCTAAATGCAACGAAGCTTGGAATATTAGCAAATACAAACACTCAGAATGAAACGTGCATTTCTGTTTTATAAAAATATTCGACAATTAGATTGAATTACCTTATTCGATGATGTTATTTCGCTAACAAAGAGGGACATAAAACATCGAGCGAAAAAGAAGAGTGAAATAAAAGGCAGAAATACGCGACGAAAATAAATCCATCCATACGTCTAATATATATATATATATACACACGAGCACTTGTTCCCGTTTCACCTTCTCTCGAATTTACGTCGAGCGAGTACACTTCGACGTACATATGTACCGAAACGTTCATCAATCGCGGGTTGCGGAGTGTCGTTGCTCGAAGAGAAACACGCGGGGAACGAGTCGTTTGGAGAAATCTCGTCTCGTCGAAGTAATCGAGCCCGTGGTTCCCCTCGGAAGCTCTCGGAGTCGGCGAGAACGCGGGCCACGGAATTTCGGGAATCCGTGGCGCAGCATCGCCGGTACATTCGCATTCCTTCAAGAAAATTCCGTGGCTCGCTCGCGCGAGAAACGTGGCGACAATCGTGGCGAGAATCGTAGCGAGAATCCATTGGACGAGCAGGAAAATACCGTGTGGCAGCTCCGTTTCCGGCGGCCATCGCGATTCTCCCCGCGATGCGATCCGATCGCTCGTTCGACCGCGAATTAACCCCTTGACTACGGCAGATTTTGTTACGCAGCGGCCGTACCATACGACAAGAATTGAGATACGTCGTGCGCCATTTTTGTGAAAATAAGCGCCCTCCGTGTCACAAACGCAAAATTTCGAAACGCCCATAGGCACCCTCCGTGTCACAAACGCAAAATTTCTAAGCGCCTATGGACGCCCTTCGTGTCACAAACGAAAAATTTCTAAGCGCCCATAGGCACTCCCCGTGTCACAAGAGCAAAATTTCTAAGCTCCTATGGACACCCTTCGTGTCACAAACGAAAAATTTCTAAGCGCCCATAGGCACTCCCCGTGTCACAAGAGCAAAATTTCTAAGCTCCTATGGACGCCCTTCGTGTCACAAACGAAAAATTTCTAAGCGCCCATAGGCACCCTCCGTATCACAAACGCAAAATTTTTAAGCGCCCATAAGCACCCTCCGTGTCACAAACGCTAAATTTTTAAGCACCCATAGGCATCCTCCGTGTCACAAACGAAAAATTTCTAAGTGCCCATAGGTACCCTCCGTGTTACAAACGCAAAATTTCTAAGCGCCTATGGACGCTTTTCGTGTCACGAACGCAAAATTTTTAAGCGCCCATAGGCGCCCTCCGTGTCACAAACGCTAAATTTCTAAGCGTCTATGGACGCCCTTCGTGTCACAAACGCAAAATTCCTAAGCGCCCATAGGCGCCCACAGTAGTCAAGGGGTTAATTGTGCCGCGGGTCGCATTGCGATTAATTGTTTAATCGCCGTGTCCGGGACGATCGAGTAGTCGTGGGTGAATTTATTCTCGCGAAAGGACCGCGTTTTATCGCGAGCAGTGAGAATATGGCGATGCTTCCGTCGAAGAAATTATTATCGTAGCGGACGCTGGACGAACAGAGGGTGCGCGATGGTTAACGATAATTAAATTGCGGGTTAGTCGTAAGAAGTTTCGCAGAAATTTCCAACACGCTCGCAGGTACGTCTATTCCTCTGTTATTATAACCGATTCCGGTATGTTTCCATTTTGCTCTAATTTGGAAGTTTCGTCCAGGCTAAATAAATTTCATCGAGAAGTTGGTGGTAGTTTCTTAACGGAATTTTTCTTTCGCTACTCCCACGATTTTTTTACCACTTCTGGTTTAAAGATCGACATTCCGGCTAGTTTACCTCGACTGACATTTACTTGCCTCTGGCAATACCTGGTGCTCCAGTTTCCTCGCTGCGTTCAGTTTCAATGGTAACCGCGTGATATACGCGCGGTTTCGGTGACCAGGATTTTATCACGTTGGTTACCTGTTTGGGTTGTTTAAAACCACCGAAATGAAATGAAAGAAAAATGGCGTTATTGGGTAGTCCGGTATATACTAATGAAATTCCTACAGTGGCCACCTGGAAGCGTCGCGAGAAATTCGCGTGACAGTCGACGCGTTGAAAGCGGTATATTTTCCACGATCTGGAGGGAATTTCGTGCAGAGGAATTTCACGATTACCCTCCTAATTTTTCCATACCTCGAAAAAAAAACACGCGAACACCCACGAGTAGAGGAATTTATCTGTCTTCCGCGCTGCGAACGGTGACCCTCGCTGCCAAGCGTAATATTTATTTCTCTTCGACCTGCAGTCCCATAAAATTCCTCGTCGTATCGTCCTCCAGCGGTTATTCCCGATGTGGAACGTGTTTTCGCCGCTGTCGAATAGACTGTATCCGATTCTGAAGGGTACTTTGTCATACAAAGTAGCTGCGGTTTACTCGTGACCTATAAAAATCGCGGGAAGAGGGAAGAAAGCGCGGGCACGTTCTCGCGCGCGTAAATCCCCGGCTTCTTACGTAAAGCTCTCGTTCGAAAATTCAGGTGAAACTTCTCGACGACCCTCTCCGTTCGCGGAAAATTCTCATTTGCATCACGCTCGCCGATGAGAGCACGGGGGCGCGGAAACGTCGCGCGGAAGCACCGTGCCGGAAGTGTATAACGCTTGCCGGTTCACCAACGACCCACCCTGTTAGATAAATAATTTCGAACGCGAGAACTTCCGCAACTAGTCGCGGAAGGCGTCTTATCTGTCGCCTGAGACGCGTCATGGAATTGTTTCCCTTGGATCCGCCAATTCGGGTCAATTCTTCCTTGGCGAAACCAGCCAATTATTATTCCCAGCCACACCGTTCTTCCCTTCAACGGAAGGAAGAATACTCTCGTTAAAACTGGACGTTCTCCTGTTTCGAGCTAATCGAGTCGCGCGATTATTCGTTCGCTTTAAATTGGATCAGTCGAGAGGCATGTTTCCGGTTTCCTCGGGGTTGTTGCTTCTCGTCCATCAACCCTCTGACACTTCTCCGCTCGGTTCGGGTTTCATCAGGATCTCGCTCCTTGACGGATGTTCATTGGAAATCGATCGTGGAACGAACCTCGTGTGTTGTAATTCGTTAAAACGCCGGTGGATTGATAGTTTCACTCGACCACTCGCCATGGAGTTTGCGGCCGACGCGAGCGGAACGAATTTTCCGCGGGAAGGTATCCGTTATTCACAGGTCGTTACTTCCGGCGTTCCAGCGCCACTCGACGCGCACGACGAGCCTTCGAGTTTCCTCGGCACTCGTTTTCCATCGATTCAACCATGGGAAAAAAGAGGTCTCGCGTCGAGACGCTGAACAGGCAAAGACGCCGTTCCGTGATAAACGCGGTCAAAGTGGAACACAGGGAAGCTAATGGGGTCTGCGGACGATGGAAAACGTCTCCGGAGACTATGGTAACGCTGAGTTAGAGTACTCCATGGGTAAATGCGTGTCGATCTCCTGATGAAGACAAATGAAGGGGAAAGATCGCTTCTGGATCGAAGTAAACTCAAAGTTAGCATCCTGCGGCGATCAATGTTGGCTCGACACGATCTCGTTACACGATACGGCCACGAGCTCCACGAGTTTAACGGATCAACGTGCATGTCAATCGTTGAATAAGCGATGAGCTCGGTGATTCGGCAATTACCGCCTGTTCAGCGATTATCGTGACCAGGTAACTCTCGATTAACCGACCTCGCTGGATCTGCTTCAACAGTTCCGATCATTGTCAACGTTGCTTTAACACAGCGTCCATGTTACTCGGGAAAATTTCATCGACACGTGTGTCGCTGATTATAAATTAATGGGTAATTACTCTACAATCGTCATAATCGGATATCTATGCTCGTTGCGCAGCGTGTTTACAACGCGAGGGATGATCGCGGTAATCCGTTTTCATCCCCTTCTTCTTTCTCTAATTGTACGTGTAATCCGGATAAATTTAGAAAGCAAAGTTGCACTTATTAACCCTTTGCACTCGGCGATTTTTTCGATACGAAAAAATAGTAATTCGAAAATTTTCTGCCATAAAGTCCACGATATTTTTAGAGAGAAATCGTATGCGAATTAAGATATAGAATTATTTTAATTTGATATTCCACGCATCGTTGGGTAAATTAAATTTAAATTTAATATATTAATTAACAACGATCTTTAGAATTTGATTAAATGGCGACTGACAGTCGCTCGAGTGCACCCTTCCGAGTGCAAAGAGTTAAGCGTCCCACCCACGAAAATTTAACAAGTAAAATTAAGTTACGCTTCCAAAATCTGTCGAGTCTCGAAGATTCCAATCGCGAATAATTGACATGTATTTATTCGTAATTTTCTATGACAGCTGCTAGACATACCGAGGACCAAAAATATAATAAAAATTTTCCAAAATACCGGCGAAGCGAAGAATATCGTTATCGACGTTTGCGACAAAATTAGCATTGACGCGGTCGATTTTCTGATCAATGGATCACGACGAGGATGCGGTTAACGAGGAAAAATCGTCAATCGCAGGGAAGCGGGAACAAGCAGGAATTAAGGGTAGTTGATCGAACGAAGTCGGATAGGGTGGTTAACGCTCCATTACCGACTTCTGAATGCAGTTCGCGTTAATCAGTTACGGGATAGGGAAACCACCAATAGGGAAACTGCGAGCCAGCTGCTGGCATTTGACACGTTCCGAACAAACGGCATCCTTGGTCCAGGGACGGGGGTGTAATCAATCGTCACTTGGTCTACGAATACTCCCGATCCTTTGCCTATAAATCTCGTTCAGTCCTGTGCACCTAATATCTGGAAAAGATCGAAAAGAAATTGAGAAGACCCGCGTATTTTCCATATTTTTCGCACGGCATTCGAAACTTTTGACGCGAAAATTTCCAAATTCCTGTCACCGATGACTTTTCACCGTGTGCCGCGACAAAAGCGATTGAATCGCGAGTTCCGGCTGAAAGGAGCAGCCTATTGTCGCGGAATAAAATCGATTTCCTACCAGCTTCGTGGAGAGTTTAACCTGGAATACCATGGAATACGCGAGGTCTATCGTGGGATCTATAAACGTAACGCGATATTCGTTGCTGGAACATTCTCGTTTTCGTTATACGGTGGGCGGGTTAACGTCATTCCATTTAGAAACTTCCGCTGAAGCGTAATAACAAGTGGCAAGCAAAACCGAGCGCGTGGTAATCGGAAGACACGTTTGATTATTCCGCAATCAGCATATGTATGATACGAAACTCGTTTACTGGATAATCGAGATTCGTAAAAGGGTCGCTGGCTTCCGTAAAATTTACCAAATACATCGACTCTATCCGTGTTCCATCCTTGATCATCCTTGATATCGAATTTTCCTTTCGAAAACGCGTAGCATCGCGTGACACACACCTAATTTTAACCCTTTGCACTCGAAGACTTTTGGGTTAAAGAAGAGTAAGAGTTCAAAGATTTTATATTATAAAAATATTTTCTTGAGCAGTAAATAAGGAACAGTATAATAATTAATACACGGAATTATTTGATTTCGATATTTCGCACATCATTGCATTATCTTAAATCTGACGTATTAATTAATATCGATGATCGAAATTTTATCGAGTGGCGACTGAAGGGCACCTCTCAAGGGCAAAGGGTTAATTCCAGAATTTCCAATCCTTTATGCACAGATATCTAAATAAACGGCATATCGTTGATGTTAGATTTGTCTATCGAAAACGACGTATTTTTGGCAATTAGAAAAATAAACTAATCCATGACAAATGATTTTAGCGGCTCAGGTAATTTCGAAAATAGTCGAATATATGGATCCTTTACGAACACTAGTCGAATCGGCGTATCAGCCATATCAGTTACCATTTTCGCGTGCAACTTCTTCTATATCGTTCGCCGTGTTTCACGACTAGGAGACGGAATAATAGTTCGCTCCACATACTCGGAGTCGGTCGTGGCCGTGTAGTTTGTTCAGCACTCGAGCACAAGCGGACACACGATCCGGTTGCGTACCACCGTCGCGACTTTATGCCCTTCCGGTCCCGTCGTGTCAGCCATTGTTTCCAGCACGCGTCCTGCGCGCTCTCTCACAGGATACAGGCTCTTGGTCTAGGAAATTTCCAGCAGATTGTCGAGAGAGAAGTCGAGGAAAGTCGAACTGCCATTTTGGTAATTAATCTTGGCAAGAAGAGACTCGGATTTTCACGACGATTAATTTCTCAGATATTTCCTTGCTTTCTTCGTGAAATAATTTGAAACTGGGATAGGGATCTCGGAATTTTCTTCTTTAAAGATTTTCTTTAAAGAACAGAACGTTTGCCACTGATAGATCGTTGAATAAGCAAAGCGATTAAGTTATTGCAATGGCGGAACTGTTGTTGCTGCGACGGGTGGGTCGAGAATAAATCGAAGCTCGGGCTCGCTTTAATCGAGGTGGCAAATGAAACGAATATAGCGGTATACGAATAGCTTCCAATGGGAATTCGTTCATGATTCGTCCTCGAAAATTTCTCTTCTGCGAGGAGGAACGTCGTTCGATCAGCTTCTGCCCGAGTTTCTTTCCACGCTCCTCGTTCGCCATTGTCTTCCGGCGGAATTTCAGGCAATCACCAGTCGAAGATGCAAATGTATGCGGCGAACCGTATGTGAAACAGAGTCGGTGGCGAATTAATCGTCGGTGAACCGTGCACTACCTCTTCTTTCCATTCGTTGTTCCCCGAAACGTGCAAACCGCGACGCGGCTGCTGAATTCGAACGAGAAAACTGAGAACCGAAAAGAACCCCGTGCCCTCTTTTGGTATTCACAGAGACATCTCGATCGATCTGTCGAAGCTTCTCGAAGCTTCTCGAAGCTTCTCGAAGCTTCTCGAACCTCGTGATTTTAAGAAAAATGGCGAATCGAAATTTGTAGAGAATTCTGGTAAGAAAGCAAAAATCGGGAGAATAATTCTTTCGCGAGTGGATCGAACCGAATTGCAATTAAAATTTATATTAAAGCTCGTTTTATCGACCATCAAACGAGCCGTTATTGCATTTTCGGAAATTTACGAGGCGACACAACGGCGAGATGCTTAATCGAACGTCGACGAATCACGGAAGAGGAACGACCAAGCTGTTTTCGGATCAGGTCAGCGAGATTGCATGGAAATTTCGCAAAGGCCTTCCAGCAATCTTTCGCGTGCTCGCTTCCTGTCAGTCAGTGTTATGAAAATTCGAAACACTCCAGAGATTTGCATAAGCTTCGCGATATTTTCCCGAACCTACTGGGAATTTCCAGGATCTATGTTTCACACTCTGCAGAGTATCCTGTCACGAATAACGGTGTCACGGCCTCTTCCTGTTCTCCTCGCGTCGAATCCGGTACGCGAAATCTTCCCCTCCTGTTCTTCAATTATCCGCTAGATCTCGAGGAACATCCCCGGTGGAAGCAGTGGCGATCGTAACGTTTCATTGGTTATGTCGCGGCGTTAAATCCGACGCGTAAAGCTGGAGGATTTTAATTATCGCGAAGAAGACGAGGATCGTCATCACCCACGCTCGTTCGCGATTCTGCAATCTCTGCTCGAACGTCAAACGAATTTCAAGCCCGCGGCGAATGCGGAACAACGAGAAGAAAAATTTTTCCAAGGCAAATGCTTCGACTCGTGCAAACTAATTACGGACCGAACACCGGCCAACGTATATTCAGAAGGGTGAAATTTGCACGCGAAAGGGGTAAGCGGGAGAAAATAAATAAACCTGCCGGCAACTGTTCTTTCCTCGCAACGGTGGTCGAGCGCAAACGAGACTTTGTTTTAATCTCGAGCACCGTTCGACCGGCGAATTACGGTCGTGTCCCGTCTCGCTTTTGCTCGTATAAAGGCATCGCGATTAAACGACCCGCCCTCGTAGTATGCCGCGTAACGCCGCGTAACGCCGCGTAACGCCGCTTCCTCGGGTATTAAAATTTAAATGTGATTGCAGTTTCGTTTAACGATATTAAAGAGGAATTCCGCGGGCCGGCCTCCGTTTAACGACCGTAACGACCGACCGCAGTCACCAAGGTTGCGCCTCCTTTCGCCTTATTTTAGCGTTTCTAACGCGATAGCGCCGCGACGCAAGCGAACCCATCCACTACGCCTCTCTTCTCTCTAACAGAGCCCGTAACGCAATTACCAGTAACCGTGAAATACCTTCGATATGCCAACGCGCGTCATCCGAATGACGCGTTCATGGCTATTGCCAAGGGGCGGTGAACGTAGATGCCATAATCGTTGGAACGTCAAACGGCGAAGAGCCGCCAATCTCAGACGATAAACGCGAACCTCGATGTTTCGAAAATTCTCTCCAATTCCTCTTCAATTCCTCTCCAATTCCTATCCAATTCCTCTCGAACACCTCTCGACAAACGGAATAAATTTTCGCTTCTGTTCCAACGCGTGGAAAGTCTCGTCATCGAAGATCCTCGAGTCTTTTGTCGTTTACAGCTTTCAACAGAGTTCTCCGCGATGATCGACTGCATCGTTTAAATTTCACGGCAGGCTAAACTGCAGCAGGCTCTCGCGTGCTTAAGTTTCGCGGAAAGTTCCTCCGCGCGATGTTTCGGAGATTCGTGGCAGCATCTAGGGTACACAGAGCTATAAATCTGAAGGCGCAAGTGCTTTCAAAGTGGCGCGATATTGCCTGCCAACCGAAGTTGCAGTGTTTGCCGAGCGGATGTCGCGGAAGGATGAACGTGTAGCCCTCTTCTTGGGAAACAACCCCTTTACTGCGCGACTTGTCGCGAGGTTGTTGGAGATTTATGCAATCCACTTGATTTCGACAGAGAAACAGGCTGAAACTTTATTTACCCACGTTTATTTCCTTCTCGTCACTTGTTCTTCTATCACCACGATCGGAAAAATGGCGGTCCGACGTTCGTCAGGACAAGTTTGCGTCTGGGAATCCGTCAAAGAGGGTTGTCATTCCGCGCGAACACGTAAAATCTACCCTGGGGGACGTAGCTCGGTGAGAAACCGTGTAATACGAGTCTGTAATGCTTTAGAGCGATATTAGAAACATTATCAGACTGATATATAGAGGTATCGTCGGGCTTAGCGAGCAAGTTATGAGACCAGGGTTCGGTATTACCTCGCCTCCTGCGGAAGGAACCCTGTCAAAGCAGCAGAGGCTGTGATAAATAAACAAGGCGAAAGAAGTGGGAAACTATGGGGATGTTCGATCGAGGATGTTCCCAGCGGATGTCAGGGCGAATTCGTGAAAGCGTTTCGTTGTCCCTCTTCGCCATTCTCCCGCACCTCTGCAATCCTGACCAACATCCACGTTATTTTTTAACCAACCACGCGGTTGCTCGAAAACAGTTGGTAACCGGGAATTGAGAGAAAATTGTATTTAATTCTCGTGACAGAGCGAAACTAGAATGGGAAAATTGGTACAGATAATATTCCAGAGAAAATCGCTGTGGTTAACCAGCTCTTCATTTATCACTGAATCACGCCGATGTAACGCGCGACTGTTTTTTCCCCGGCCATAAAGGGATATCGTGGACGCTTTCGTTTGTAGTAAAAATTATTATCGCGAAATGGAATAACGAAGCGAATGGGCGAAAGCGGGGCGGAACACGAGCGAAATAAATCCACCGCAATGATGAAATTTTCCATTTCGTTTGATTGCTCGATTCACACCCCTCTAGTGAGCAGACGCTAATTGTTTGTACCCAATTAACGCTAATACGCCAGCGAGATGCGCGTTTCTAATCTCGTACTGCGAATGGCTCTTTTGCTAAGCAAGAGTCACTTTGGAACAGGTCGTCGAGTATTCGAGAAGACGCGAAATAACGAAATTATTCGTAAAATAACAATTGACTTATCCCCGGACGCTCTAGTACCGATTTCGATCTACGATTCGACGGCAGGAATCTCGTAATGGACGGTGGATTATAAACGTTGTAGGTAGCCAGATGGTCCGATCCGATAAACACGATTGCATTCTCCCGAATCTTCCATCACGAGCCACTATGTTGCGTTTTCTCGTTGGCTGCTCAGGGCTGGTGATCTCTGGTGGTCGTTCTGGAATATACACAGGAAGTAGGTAAAACGAGATTATCTTTCGCGGGATATTGTATCCCCTTTGGAGCTGGTCGCGTCAAATATTTAGGGTTTGCTTTGCCGGATGTTGAGATATCATCTCTAGCCCCGGGTGGTTAAAGAATGTTCTGCCCTGGAAATTCCTACATTTCCCGAGTATCGCGATGAAACGCCGAATCACCAGGTCGAGGTGACAAGTTCCAGTGCGAAGTTTCGAAAACTCTCTGCTGTTGTTTCGAGTGCTTCCGATATTTAACTTGCACTCGCTGATCGGCGTTATCGCAGACGTCTAATTTTTTTCCGGTATAAGTGCACGGTTATCGGTGATCGCGATATCGTGTCGGATTAAATTGTCAAATAAAGACCGGCGTAGATAACTGGCCGAGAGGAATTACTCCCAGCTGGCCACGCGATAAGACTCGATCCCAAACTTTCGAGAACTTCGTTCCGGTATATATCGCTTCGTTTGTTCGCGTCGACAATCCGATCATCCAGGTGTACTTAACGCGTAATTAGAAAAGAGAAATATTCCGCGATCGCTCGCGAGCTCGGCAGCCTCGGGAAGTTCCTTCTCGCAATTTCCAGACCGTGTTTCTACACCGTCGTTCGCGCTCTTTCTTTTCGAACGCAACCCCGCGGGAATTAGCCACGACCAGGCCACGTAATGGCTGGTGTTGCTGCTCGTTTCGCGGCTACCGCGAGCACGTGTGTGGACTGGAATTAGCGAGCCGAAACAAATTGCTCTCGCACGTGATACGTTGAAGCTCGTTTTACGACAGGCTCCGCTCGAGCACGCGCAAACAGCCCTAAGCTCTCTCCTTTTACGCGGTCGCTGTAATAACCGAGCTTCCAAAACGGAACGTTCGGCTCAGTTTGCGGTTTCCTCCAGTCCATGACCTAGTGTCATTGTCTACGCGTTAACTTCCAAGGCCGGTCGATTCTGGTTTGGCAGCTCGAATATGACACCTGGTACCGTGTCCATGTAGATCCTTCATCGTGTAGCTCCAAGTAAATGGCAATTGGAAATTTTTCGTGGATCTTAAAGGGACCGGAATCTTTTCGTTTTGGTCCAAACTTCGTTTCTTTCGAGATACATCGAATTCTACAACGTAGCAGTCGACGACGAGGTTATTTAAGAGTTCGATTAGGAGTGTATAGCGTGGAGCGAAATAAATCGAAATTCGAGAATTTTCGTGGGCATTTGGGGAACTTTTGTTTCGAAGCTGCAAACGTAAAATTCTTTAGAAATGCCAGAGTTCTCTCCCGGACGAAATTTCACTGCGTGGGAGGCACGTTGAATGGAGAACGTTTCCCGAAAAATGGAAAAATGGAGTAAATCGGGTCAGGAGTTTCGAATTTGGCGTAAACCGTGCGTTTGCGGGAAAATAAAAAGCCGTGCGTTTATTTAAATCGATGGAACACGAAATGCAAATTTTCGGAAATTATTTTCGAACAGGTGGCAATTCCGAAATAATAATTTGGTTACAAGCTCACGAGCCGAACCTAACCTATAGGTGAATAAAGATAAAATAAAATTGGAAAAAAACGAAATAAAATTGGAAATTTTCTCTTAAAATCTCAGCTGTTTTTGACAAACGTGATATACGAGAAGAATCCTCTTTTTCCGATTGGAATTTCATCCCTCTCGAGGCACATGAAATTGTTGCGATGCAGGAATAGTTAACGACAACGAATTCTCGATTCAAGGGAGTAATTTGGCTGGAAGATTACGGCGTCGGACTTTGAAATTTGCGAAACAGGGAAATCCTGCTGGAATGACGACTAGTAACGAAAGACTCGTGGCAGTTCAAAAGGATGCCTGATTGGAAGGCGAACGCGGGACAATCAGCGCGACTATTTCCCACTTCTCACGGATATCTCGCGTTTATTGAAAGCCAGCGTGTAATGATTCCTGGAATTGCGCGTTGTTCCTCAAACGAGATCGATCGGCCCTTTTATTCGCGTTTTCGATTCCTCCGTGTATCACCTGCGAGCGCGATTCTGCCCAATTCTCCAAACTTTATACACTTACACGCTAGTTACGCTATTTCGCTTTACACGTCTTACATTAGGTAGAGAAAATTAATACAGCCGACAATTTTCATTCTTCTCCTACTTCCATCGCGCGGCAATTGACAGATAGAACAACGACTCGTCCCTTCCTCGGCTTCGTCGAATTTCCTTGAATTTTCCCGAATTTTTCCAAATTATCGTGGCAGCCACTGCAACGAGATATACACTGCCAAAACTGACGGAAAAACTGGGAACTGTCTTGAAAATTCGACCAGGTCGATCAGGAATCGCTTTCTCGTTCCTTAAGCATAATGATTCGCACGTCGAAACGTCCAAGAGCTTAAACGATGTTTTCTACACACGTACGCTTCGATGAAGTACATTCGTCTTGTGCGCATACTTAATAAGAATTCTGAAACAAAGATTCACGCCACAGCGATAGTAGGTATCTAAAAATCAATGAAAAACATCGCACAAAGAGTCGGTGGTTCCCCGTAGCATGGTGCGTGGTCGTCTCGCGGGTCAGAGCTGAACGCCGAAACGTTTCCGCGAGATAAATCGATGGAAATACACCGATAAATCACCAAACGCGGCCGCGAAGCGTCACGATTCCTCGCGAGATACCTATTCGAGGGCCTCCGAAACAATTTCATCTTGATCCTCGCCACGATTTCCCTTCCGTACAATGCACGCCTTGTCACGAACGAGGAAAGAGGGCGTGCAGGTTGGAATAATGGAAGAGGTCATCGAGGAAGAAAATACGAAAGGAGGCTGTGCCAGTCTCCAGGGAAACTCGTTCTCCTCTTCGGGGTACGTAGGATCGATCTTAGCCACGGATCGAACGGACTTCTCCGCCAAGACGTAGGACTATCGCTGATAAGACACGCTCCTTTGTGCACCTCTCTCTCCGCAACGAGGAAACGTGTCGCGGAAATAGTTGCTCTTTGGCACGGGGACCATTCGTTTTTCCTTGCCTCCAACGTCCGTATCGATTCCGTATCCGAACGCTTGCGTGATTTCACTGCGACGAAAAAGTGAACGGGATCGAGGTTGGTTTCCTTGGTAATCCTTCTTCCAGATATCCTGTTTCTACATTTGTCAGGATCCAGGCCTCGTCTATTCTCCCGGCTGCTGTTGCAGGCAGAGCTAAGTAAGCGAAATGGACACGCTCTCGACCCGTTCCCTTTATCCGAGAACAAGACGGCACGTGCATCTCGGGTCAAGAAACGCTCGATTTCGTTCCTCAGCCGACTGCCAACCACCTCCGATCCACGAATCTTCGGAATCGAGTAGACTGCGGTAACTAAAGAATCAGATGAGCGGGACGAGCACAGGATTGGACGTTTAAAGTTGGTTAACGCTCGAACTTTGACACCACGATCGCGAGGAGAGTCGGGAAAGATTCGATGAGCTATGACACGGTATTCGGTTGTCGAACTAGTTTTAGTACCATCCAGAAATTCTTGCGAAAACGTGGATATTCTGTTCGTAAAAGCATCCTCCCCTCGTCCGATGAATCCTAGGCTCATTGGTCATCGCGACGAGGAAGAGAGATGCGAGAGGCCACTTTTAGCCCGTCGTTTTCGTTTCGTTGAATCGTTATCTTTGTCTCCTCTTGTTCTCCATTTTGTCCTGTTTACACTTGCGTCAAGAGCGTCATCTGTGTTCCATTTTTCATCGCGTCCTTTTCCCTCTGCGCTTGATCCTTCGGGTCGTTGCCTATGGTGATGTTCGATCGTGACGTCATGGTCACCGTTGTCGTGGATGTTTTGCTCATCAATAATCCCCTCTCGGCGTCCTCGTCTTCCAGCTCCAGCCTCGAGTGACCGGATGCAGCTAGTCGATTCGATTGAAGCCTTTCCGCGTTCATCCTGTTCCTGCGCGGAAACACGCTGTTTTCCATGTACAGCGTGGCGTTTAGGTCCCTGCCAGCAGCGCAGGTGCACGCTTTTAGGAAGCTTTTCTTGAAATTGTCGCTGAGGAAAGCGTACAGGATAGGGTTCATCGCGCTATTGCTGTAGCTGAGAAAGCCAGCCAGCAGGAAGCTGGTGATGGAGATCTTGCTCTGGCACTGCTTAGGCGGAGTGTAGATGAGCGCCACCTGCATGAGCCAGTAGGGCAGCCAGCATAGAACGTACACTGTGATCACAGTGAGTACCAACTTGGTCACTTTGCGATGAGATCGTTTCTTCTCTTTCGATTTGTTCTTCGGGCCAACCGTTTGAAGCTTCCTGATCACCAGGAAGTAGAAGATCAGAATGAGGGTGAGCGGAATGGCGAAGCCCAGGATGAAGGTGTACAGGGTGAAAGTGGCGTGGCCTTCGCGGTCGTTCGGCCAGTAGATGTTGCAGTTGATTCCCTTCTGAGACTCCATCGCGTTGGCGTAGAGGAATATGGGGATCATGAAGAGGGCGCTAGTGGCCCAGGCGGTTAGAGAAACTATCTTGGAGATGAACGGCGTGCGAATCTTCGGCGAATAGATCGGATGGCACACGGCGATGTAACGATCGGCGCTCATGATGAAGAGGAAAATGCTACTGGTAAATTGATTGATGCTGGTCGTGGTCATGTACGCCTTGCACATTATTTTCCCGAAGATCCAACTGCGTAGACTCATCGTGGTGACCAGGAACGGTATCCCGATGAGGAAGCACTCGTCGGCTATCGCCAGGTTCACGATGTACATGTTGGTCACCGTCTGCATCTTCGAGAACCGCAGCACCACGTAGATCACCAGAGTGTTCCCGAGGAGACCGACGATACAGACGATGGAGTAGAGGATCTGATTGAGCAGCGAGACGATCGGCAGATCCGCCTCGCAGTTCTGGATCATCGAGTCCTCCTGGCTCACCTCACGAGCGTAGTCGACGATGCTCGTGGTACTTAGTATCGTGGTGTTCGTTACCGTCTCCATTTCCCCCTGTCCAGTCTTCGCGTTCGTCGGTACTCTCGTAAATCTCTCCTTTCCAGCAACTTCTCGCGCAGATTTTTCCACGTGGCGGATCCCGAAGGACCGAGTCAGAAATCCGGCTGCAATCACTCACCGCGAAAGAAAGATCGCCGGGGAACTCGGCAATTTTCTCCCTTCCACGGGTCTTCCTCGTGCAAGGGTGAGATACGACGTTGGATCGTCTTTCACCGGTTAAATGCGCGTTCTTCGTATTCTATCGGGAATCACCGGACACACGGTGGAGGATCGCTGCGTCGACGACCACGACGATACGGGGGTTGGGGCCGACGTCATTCCGTCAGCCGTGAGACGATCGTGCTTCCGGGCACGCGATAACCCGGAAGCACACGGTGCGCGCTTCCTTTTGCTCGCCTCCTTCCGAGTGGAACGAATCTGGAACAGAGGAAAAGTCGAATTTTCAGATTTTTCACCGACTCCAAGACGAACGGGCTAGTTTCGCCGATCGAGAGGGACTTTTTACGGGTCAACGGGGGCTGTGACTCGTGCACGGATTACATCTTCCATCGGCGTCGATTAAACGCGCGCGTTAGCCTACTTTCGCGGACGTAGATCTTCCTGGAGCGGTGATTTTCGAATAGTTTGCGGGATTCAAAGGAATTTCCGGATTTACGAGGCCGTACGCGCGGCTATGCGTTAATTCTCTTGCCTTTTCACCGGGAAACTTTTAGGTCAGAGAGATTTCGAGGGTGGAGGATCGAAGGGCGGTTTCGACCCGATTATCCGCAACAATGGAATCAATTTGCGCGCTGTATATACCGGTGCTTTTATCGGACTGATAGTTGGGGTGTATCTTGGAGAGCCAAGTGTTCGGGAATTTTCAATCGCATCGATTTTCATATACGCTCTCGATTATTCGGCTTTATCTTCTAAATACTTTTCCGCGTTGCATCTACGTTTTCTCGCATATTGTATCGTTTCCGGGATCACGGTTAAACGAATTTTCGTTACCTGGTAACGCGAAACATTCCCGAAACGGTGCAACTGTTATTTCAGATGACATATTTGCTCGTGCAAACGTCAAACGTTCGAATATTCAGCACGATTAATTAATCAATTGTATATCTATGCTACAACGTATGCAAGCGATGCATACGTACGACTAGTTTTTCTCGTTCAACATGTGTACTCTGCATCGCATTCGGTATACCTCTAATTGACACGAAACGCTGACTCGAATAAACATACGCCATCAGGTTTACTCCATAGTTCTCTGGGACCATTTTCTTTCTAAACACATACCTCTAATTGACACGAAACGCTGACTCGAATAAACATACGCCATCAGGTTTACTCCATAGTTCCCTGGAACCATTTTCTTTCTAAACACACCTATGCCAACGAAGCTCTCGTGAACGTCTCTCTTAACAGGATAATCGCATCGAGAACACAGAGTCTCGTTGACAACTGGCGAACATGGTCCAGGATGAGAACCGGAAGGACAGATTGCTATGGACGTTACGATGGTCCCTGCAGACCCATGACTCGGGAGTTGCAGCGTTTCGGACAACCGCAGGCTCGCCATCGCGCTGGTAAGCCGAACAAACGGGTCCAGAAACTCGGCAACTCGACGCAAAACTGCGTCAGGTATTCCTGCAGGTCCGAATGTTTACGGGGTGATGGTAAACGACTCCTGGTGCACCCTGAGGGACTATACGTGTCCCGTTGGTAAACGTGTTCAATTGTTTGAACTCTGTTGTTGGTCGCTTCACTGCTCGATCCGTCACCGATCCCCAGACTTTGACGGTTTTAGGGCCAATAGAGCGGGCCAGTGGAGTTAGATGGGTTAAAAACTGCCCACCTTTTGCTTAGCTTCTTGTTAAATTCATTGGATATATTTTAATAATAATAACCTCAAAAATTTAACGATAGTGGGCACCTACTTAGTTGGTGCTGTACTGTTTGCAGAGCGCCATTTTCTTTTGGAAACAAGTTGCGTTTCATTGACTCTCGTTTAAAACAGTAGCATGACAGAATCACGTACGTCCCATTCTGTAATTCTGTACATGTATTTCCACTTTCTTCAAAATGCCTCAAACAGTTAATGGCGGTCGAGGAAATCAAACACTCGTCTCCTTATCTAAGGTTCGAATTATTTGCCACGGTTTCCGCGCCACATACACCGCTTTGTCGGTCACCTCAGTGTTACTCTTACAGATGAACTCTTACACAATGGAGTTTCAGTGGAGTTTCAGTGAAGTTTCTGTGTTTACAAGCTCCGTCTGGCAAACTAGATAAATTCTCCGGTCTTCCTGTTTTAATCTTCATCGTTAGTAAGTTGTCCGGTTTGCGTGTTTCATTCGAGAACGACGCAAGAGTAAGATTCCTCTGTGGATTTCATAAAGGAGATTCTCTGTTAACGCTAGATTTACGCACTGAGCCAATTTGACTCGTTAAAGATTTGATTACTATAAATAAATCAAATTTCAATATTATTTTTTAAAAATATATGTTGGCTTTTAGGTACGTAATTAAATATATGTAAATGTTGATTCCCCTCCTCCACAGACCCCTTCATTTCGCATTATCGAATATGGTATACCTATTTTCACGGCTGTGAGTCAATTTGACTCGTAATATGATTTAACAATTAATCGCATAACGCGTGAAATTTATAGCTTACATCAGGCTTTGGCAATTTGCATGATTTGTCTCTCCTCTCATACAATGACAAAAATTCATACTATTGATACACGAAAAAATTGTCAAGTTCAAGAATCATGGAATAGAAATAAATGTAAGAGCCTTTGTACCAAATGTTTGCGAAAAATGCATTTCAAAAACAGAATTTATATGTCAAAAATATTTTCAATTAATTTTTTAATAATAAATCTTCCATTTAAATCGATTTGCAACTATTTTCATTGCGAAAAAGAATGAATCTAATTGTCTCACTATATAATCAACATACGTAAATCTAGTGTTGAGCTTGCTTCCTCTTTTTCGCTTGCCCCACTGAAGGAAGTTGGTACCGTGAAAATGGCACGCTTTATGCGTGGCACGGTTCGCTATTTTGCATAAGCTCGTTCCTGCTGCTGTAACGAACAAAAAATATCAGTCTCGATTCATTTTCGCGAGTACGCAGCAATGTTTCAGTGTCACGACCCAGCACCCATTTTCAAATGTCCTCGAATAGGCGTATCGTTGTTCCGCTTTCAGACTCGTGTGCTCGAAATCCAGTTCGATTCTGTATTTTTAATTTTTCCTTTAAGCATATTTGTAATGTGTTCTACGTACGATGTCACTTTGGAGAATTGCAGTAAAAATTAATCGTTATCTATCCTTTTAAAATTGTAAAAATTGACGTGACTCGTCGAAAGTAACAGGTTGCGAGATGCGCGTAGCTTTCAGAATTTTCCTAGCGGCTATTGATGTGACCATGAAGAGATGTGGCTGAACTGTGTATGTGGGTCTCGTCAGCTCGATAGATAAACCATTGCTAAATTGTAAATTATTTGGAGGACGATAAGGGTAATCCATTAAAAGGGTATTTTCCATAATCGCGTGGAACGCGCGTAAATCCCGTTCGTTAACAGACGGAACGCTAATTTACCTCGGAAATCTGCATTTATTGAAACCCGGAAATTATCAACACGAAAGATCAGAATTATTCCGAAACGATTTTGGGAGGTCTTGTAATATCGTTTAATCACTGCCGCGTTTAATCAGCAATTTGGTACAGTGACGATCGTCAAAGCCTGGAAGCAGTAATCGAAACTCCTCGTTCCGTTTGGCCTCGCAGATTAAATTCCAGCTCCGACTTGAAACTTGCAATGGCTCCCGGAAGATCGTCATTATCGTTTCGAGCGCGAGTATTATTATCAGGAAAGTTCGCGTTGTTCGTGGAAAAAACGCGGCTATACCTCGTTCCCGTTTAATTCGCTTCGCGTGTTCTCCAGTTTCATTAAACGCGAGTCATTATCGGTATCCAATGGGAAAGGTTATTCGGGCTTTTATCGCTCCGTTGCCCCGAAATATTATTCGTTGGCCGATTTTTCGCCGACGAAAATTCCACGAAAATCCTTTATTAACACGTTGATTGTCACCGTGCTCATCATTGACCATCTCGTCACTGCGGCCATGGTGGTCACCAGTCAGCGGCGATCAATTTTTTAATTTATATATATTTTCTTTCAACCGCGTTTGCAAAATTTCAACAGCGTAAATAAATGTAGAATTTTTAACAATATTAACAAAGAACGTTAATAATTTGCACTATTTTTCTCTTCTTTTCCTTGGAATATTCTTTGACAATTTATCGTTATATTCTAGAAGTAATGGGAATTTTATCTCGGTTCCCTGAGCTCGCGATATAAAAATGAGCGCGGCAGTGAACGTGTTAAGCGAAATTGGTGATAATCGAGAGAAAATGGCCAAAAATGGTCCTCCTTTCAAGTTCTACCATTTTCTGAATAGATATAGAACTCTGAACAGAGAACGTTAATAATGTGCGCTATTTTTCTTTTTAATTTATCGTTGATTTTAAGAGAAATAGGAATTTTATCGCCGTCCCCTAAGCGCATATAATCGGGGATAATCGAGAATCGGCGAAGAATCGTCCTCGTTGGAAGTTTTTCGGGACACGACACGATCGATGCTCCGATCCGATTTCCCGTGAAACGACATTAAACTCGAATTAAATTGGCACGACCACGGCGTGGGAGACTTATCGTCTGGCGTTTAGAAACACTCGTTAGTCGACCGTATGAGTGGAACCGGGGTAAATGGCTATGTGACGAACGCCGGAGCCGTGAGAAAATTCGCGGAGCGTCGCTCCGCAGGCTAATGAGCGACCGATCGATCGCCATTATCGAGGCATCCTTTCCTTAGCCTCGCAATTACCCGTGAAACGATCGTCTTAACGTTTCAGCAATTTCCTCTCACACCCCTCTTCGCGCTAGTTTATTTCCACGGCATTTGAACGGGCGGGCTGAGAAAGCTCCGAAGGGTAATCGGTGCTTTGATAAGACTCATCGATCTACTTTTATCGAGAAGTTTAAGGGAAAGCGAATTTCTATTGTCTCGTGAACCTACACTTTATGGTCCCGTCTGAGATCTCGACGATCCTTGCGGATTTCCAGCGAATTATAGCGCTCGTTCATGCCAGGATATGAGGAATCGATCGTGTAGGTATAGACAGGATATTATTAGTAGATTTCAGTGCAGGATCTCGAGCAAATGTCGCCTCGCTGTTTGGCCGAGATCCAGCTCTCGGCAGCAACACGTGGAACCTTAGCGCGAAATTCTGAAATCCAGGCGATATCGTCTGTCGATGAAACCCTCCCTCTTATTACGATTCTTCCCTTGTTGTTCTCCGCTTGCGTTGGAAAATATTTGCTCTAGCAGAATAGAGTGGAACGCCTTATTACGGTATGTCGTTTTCGTATTATTACATAATTCCTTTCTGTTGGTAGATAACATCCTACAAAGGATGAATAACGTAGGACGGCCGAGAGCAGCTAATACGCTACATTGTTCGCGTATTCCTTTTTCCCCGTTCTATATCAATCTTCTTTAGTTTCGCTACAAAAACGGGTCGCAACTCCGTCTCGTCTACAATTAACCGCCGTACACGTGCAACGGGAGGAAAAATATCACGGTAATAATGTTCCCCGGTGCAGTTTCCCTGTACTTTTAACGAGACGCGAGCGAGGTAAGAAAACATCAGCATCCGAACCGATAAACTTTCCGTTTCGTTATTAATACGAAATATGAGCGCAGCGGGGAAATAACGAAAAACATGCAGGTGAGAACTGGTCGAAGCTTTCCTGACAAATCACGTTACTAAAGAATTAAATTTGTAAGAAATTTTCGGTGCCAAGTAAAGATACGTACATCTCGAAATGAAGAATTTCCTGTCTCACTACTGCAAGTCCGAACGAATACCCACGTTGACCTAAACTACGCGCATTCTGCACCGAAATTGGAATTCTCCAGAACTACTAAATAAATCTAAGAGATTACCTCGCGTGGTACAAGTTCGACCACAATTTAGGTCCGACTTTGGAAGCCACGGGGATGATTTACTTTGGAGAAGCAATGGCGCAAATAACTCGATGACGCGTTATTCGACTGGTCTTGCTAGGTGTCGATATTAGCGTGAAAATTTAGCGCCCGTATAAATAATAATAAAAAGAATCCGGGTACACAGGCTTGTACCTAATTGATCAATGGCGTTTAACAACGGACCAGAATGCTGGACGCTAAAGCACGTGTACGAGCTGCGGTACCAAGGAAACCAACGGGATCCGCAGTTCAGAGTGATGCCACAGCGGTATCGATACTTGTTGAACAAAACTCGTACGTTTCGTCAGAGTGGCCATTTATTTCAATAATGCTGTCGTACAACAAAGTCTATCGCGCCAAGCGTTCGGAGTTGGGTGATACTCGTGTATCAATGGTCGCAGTATCGTAAAGCTTGGCGAGCTCTCGCGTGCAATTTCGCAATCGAGAAAAAAAGCGGTCGCGTCAGGATAGCCGGTGTTCTGTTAATAAACGCGGCCCGATTCGCCGGATAAACCATCGATTAGAGGAGAAACAACTTCCGGTCGGAAATGCTCGTGTTCGATACCGAATATCCAGGGGCCGAGGTATAAAGCGGACCGCGATTCGCGAAGCCTGTAACCTCGTTTTACGATCGACTATGAAGATTCCTCTAGTTATCGCTGACAGTCGATTCGCATCGATTTTACGCGAAAATCGCCGATGCTGGTAAATCTATAATTCGGGGTAGCTCAGGGAAACTGCCTCGTATTTTCGTTTTAAAACCCCAAACATCGAGTTTTCTCGCGTGCCAATAATTGTGAAAATGATTCGAGTAAAGAATTTGAGAGAAACAATCTCCTCGCTTATTTCGCGTTGCATATTTTCCTGATAAATGTATATAAATGTACGTGGCGTTGTTTACCACCCCGAATAGAGGTGTTACCCTGGATGCTCGGATATTCCACGCGGACAACGATTCCGCGTAAATCACACGCCATCGAGTGTAGAAATTTTGATGAAGTTTTCCAAGCTCGATTCCCAGCAGCAATTTTTTGAAAAAGATCGATTCGGAAACGAGTTCCTGGTTCCGACTGCGGACTCAAAGGCGGGTACTTCATCGAGCGAGCTGGGCTTCGCGTGTTAATGTAACGAGAAATTCGGAAAGGGGCAAGGGCTTCTTCGACTGGCGAGGCGGAAAAGCTAACGAGAAAGAGTCGCGAATGTAAACGTCAAAGAAGCCGGGAAAGCGTGGAAAATATTTCGCGGAACGGCGACGAGTCCATTGAAATTGCAGTGGCAGTGACACTAGCGACGTTCGCTGCAACGTATACCCAATTTACTCACGCAACTCGTTACGAGTGTAACAATTGAACATTGCAGACGCAGCCTAGACCACTGTTACGGCCCTTTGCACCGTGATTAATGCGCACTCTTAATTCTTCTCATTCTACTGATCCTATTACCCCGCGTGATATACAGCCGTGACCTAACAAAGACGTATTATTACTCCGCCATAATAGCAAGGCCACGAGTGCTCAGTTGTTACCGTCGTCTACGAAACAATGCCTGCATTTCCGTATACGCGGTGAACAGAACTCGTGAATAACGAGCAACGGAGACGGCTTAAACAAACCAGTCGCCGTGAGACCGATCCTCCGCGTCGCCTGCTAAACCGGAAGTAACGACCTCGCCTATAGACGCTACCGGCCAGTTGCCTAACCGATACAAATGAATCGATTACTAGATCAGCGAGTCCGTATGCGAGCTCCGCATAGAGAGCAAATCGAGCAAACCGAGCTGATCGAACAAAGATGAACGTCGAGTCCGGAAGACATGTCCTCCCGCTGAGTTTCGCGTCCTCGGCGTCGTTTCTTTCCTTCGGCGTCCTGATTTCTTATACACTGCAATCGCTTGGCGCCTAGATCCTCTCCCGCTTCGTTTTATTTAAGACTGGAAAATGGAAACGGAGCAACGGAAGCGATAAAGCAGAGGCCTCTCTCTATCCTCGATCTAGGGTGTACCTGTTCGGCTACGAATTATTGCCTCGTTTCAGCGCTCGTCCAAGGTACGGTCGTAGAGGTCTCGGGAAATTCTCGAGGAAGCGTGTTTCGCGAAAATTCGCTGCGTGCTGAAAAGCACACCGGGATTCGCGCGACTCGATCCGATATAACTCGGTCCAGCAAGCGTTAGAGAGTTACACGTTGAATCGATAACTCGGCAAGATGGGTGGACGTGTTAAATCTGACGGCCGCAAAAGGAGCAGAGACGGTAACAGTGGTCTCTCGGTAAACAGGCTTGGGTGAAATTCGTTTTTCGCGATAATCTGCCGTGCAAATTCAATTCCACGTCGAAGCTTCCACGCGCCGGATGTGCTCGCGTTAGCTTCCCATCGGCGACGGGTTGACGTTGCAAATTGACTGCATCCTGGACCGACGGTATAAAACGACGTCGACGTTGGCTGATCGATGAAACAGTGTCGGCCCTGTGATAAAATCGTAAGACGACGGTGAGTGTAATTAACGGCGAAACTCTGCTGGATTTTTAATTACCTCGTGAACGGCGACTCGAGCCGTATTTCCAGAGGCGTAGTCGAGAATTCGCGAGATATTTTCGCCGTGTAATATTTTCGCCGAGGTAGAGGGGCAGAGGAGGATGGAATTCGGAGAGTTCAACGAATCTCGGCGCTGTAAATCATCCCCTGTGGCACAGATTCTCTCACGATCGAGCGATTATGGTCTCCGAAGCTCGCCAGGCGCATCCTTTTTTAGTGGCAAGTCTCCAAAGCGTAGACGTTGTTTTCGTTTCTCGTTCGATATTTGGCCAAAGATGAAATTCAACGACCCCGCTTATCCGCTTGCTGTTCCTGCGAACAGCCCTCCGCTTCCGGTAGGTATAGGTCGTTAAAAAAGTTGAACATCGAGGCGGGGCGAGTACACGAGGGACGATGGAAAACAATTTTCGTTCGGATACTCCTGCCTGGAATAACAAGGCCTTCCACGGATTTGCCGGCCAATCCGATTATTCCAGATAACCCAGGGTCCTAGAGCAATTATGTAAAAGTCGATTTCGTTCTCACCCACTCGATCCTCGAAACTTATTAAATTTCGAGGGTACACCCGGGATGGTTTCTGTTCTCCTCTCTGCTTCTAGCCGTCTCTGTTTTCCGCCGCTTTCGCGATTCTTTTAAATAGGACCATACGTCAGAGAAAGTCTTCGAATTACCAAGACGAGACCCGTGGCTTAGAGACGGAATGACTTAATTAATTTCTGTGAAAGGGTTTCGTCGTAAAGGGTTGAAACATGGCCGCAAGTTCGGGGAAACGAGCAGTCGTTAAGAAATCGAGGCGCGGCGCTGCGGTCGCGGTGAGAAAATGGCGGACGCCGGCAGTAGCTCGAGGACGGCCGCGTCTGCATTCACCGTGAACCTGTTATTCCGAAAGACGAGTGGATGCAAGTTTCGCTTTTTCATAAAATTCTACACGGTTCTCGACTAATGGGTCCCACGGCGACCAAAGCGCGATTCTTCTTCGCGAAAAGCGATACCTGGCCTCTTCGTCATAGTCCGCGAGACAAGGTTACAGCCATGTAACGCGAAAGTTTACGGTAATCGTTGATGCACGCGCAAAGTTGGCTCTTTTGTACGGCACCCGGTGGAAAAGTCCATGGACACGATGATTAATGGAACGATGAGCTTTAGTTTTATCTGCGCGCTGCCGAAGGTCCAACGAAACCCTTTCGACGCTCGTCGAAGTTTAATTAAATTCTTTCCAGCTCCCCGTTCGTCTTCCCGTTATCCGCTAATGTTTCATAAATATCAAACCGTGCTGCAACAGCATCCAAACGGGTAATTTACTTTTTGTCGCTCGAGGGAAACGTTCGAGCTAGTTCGTCCTCGTTCCATCGAGCGAATACAAAGTTCTTAAATCGCCCCTCGAATTTCCAACCGATCCTCCTGAAAAACAGGCTTTGTACACTTTACGGCTTCAACTTGCTTCGAAGAGCCAGCTGTCGGAGCACCCCTCGCGACACCCCCTTTTTCTCCATTTCGAATTAAAGCACTCGCGGGAAGGTTTCCGCGAACCGCTGCTCGACGAAAATTCAAGTTGATCCAACTTTACCGGGCACTTTGCGAACGAGGACAATTAAGAACTTGGAATTTTGGTAATTCCAAGGTTACTCTATTCTCTGTTCGCTAGCTTCTACGTTTCGTGACCGTTTTCTCCGCGATATTTTTAGCGCGAAGCAAACGAAACTTTGCCCAATTCTGCCGCCACTCGAAATTAGACTAGGTTCAGACGCGGAGCAGATTCCCTGGAGGAGATCATCGATCACGAAGCTACAGTCCCGTCAGAAGCTACCTTCGGAGACAGATTCGTCCCAAGGGACGTCCTCGGTAGCGTCTCGGAGCTTTTAAATCGGTTCGCTACGAATCCGTGCCATCATCGAGCGATGGCTACCCTGCAGGATCGATCTCGATGCAGAGGACACGTCTCCGCGATTCGAAACAGTTCGGAGAGATTCGCTGATTCGCCATTCGAATGGCATGGATTTGAAGCGCGTGACGTCGCAAGTCTTCGATCTTCTCGTTTCTCGTACAGCCGAATGATCCATCGATCGTGGAGAAATCGCGGGAGTGAAGTCGAACCGAGGACGAAGAGGGTGAGTTCTTGGTGACGGGATAGAAGCTCGAAAACGGCCGGGTCTGTGGAAAATTTCATCGATTCCAGAGGAAACTCGGCGAGGGACGATGCACACGCGGATATTTCAGCGCTACAGCTCGGGATGCTTTTACGAGCGCGCTCGTAAACGCGTGTTCGAAGCCTGGGGGTAATTTTCGAGACGCAGCTCCAAGTTTTTTCAACCCCGTGGAAAGTTGGCCGATTTCGAGTCGGGCATCTTTACGGCTCGAATATTTCTCCGGGTCTATAAAAACGTCGAGAGCGCGGTTCCGTAAAGGGATCTTCGTGGATAGTTTGATATATAAGGGAACGGAGGGACGTCGAATGAGAGAGGCGCGACTTTCTTTCGACATGCTCGTCGAACGCCACCCGTTCTTCCACCATTTTATAATGCCTTTGATGCATTCGATGGGATAAATCGAGCGTTCGAGTTGGGTGGAAACTCCGTTGGAAAGCCACTTTAATATCCGGCTTTATGCGTTGACATCGAATGGCACCTTCGGGAGGGAACGGTGCTCGGAATAACGCGAACCATTCGATTGGTCCACCTCTGACTATCATGAATTTCACCTCGAAGTTCGCGGAAATTCGAGAGAAATTCCTAATTAGAGCTCATTCCCTCGTTACCAAATACCATTTATTTTTTAACGCGATGTAACAATTATGGCGCCGCCATTACACGCTTGTTAACGATACGAGTTTTCTTCCTCGCGTTTCCATTTCGGCTCAAGACCTGTACCAGGTTTGGCTATTGTCTTTTACGTCGCATTTTCTTCGTTTCTGAAATTTCCTTCGAGGATTTGCTTAAGCCTGTGGACAATTTCGAGCTCTTCGCTTCCTATTCTACGACCTTTTTCAGACATTTCGATTTTCTCTGGCAATTTTACTCTTCCACCGCGAGTTTACAGTTCGTTTCTCCCTTGGATGTCTCTTTTCTTTCCCCTTCTGTACAGTCGTGAGCGTTTATATTAGTGACGCTCGAAGGACAAGAGGTTAATTGGTTTGCAGCACGAGAAGAGACAGTTGGTTCTCTGCAAGATGGTGGGCATTGCTGGTCTGACGGTTAGTCAGCCAGTTAATCCGTTAGTCAGTTAGTTGGTTTTCGCTAACCAGTTGATTTCAATTTCCTAGTTGGCCAATTGAGTCCTTAAATTGCGACTGAAGCCTTTCCCTTAAGTCTTAACCTCGATTTGTATATCAAACGTTTATGTTCTCTTTAATAATCCAGGGGATTATTCCCTCGGCGGAAATGGAAAACGGCTTGCTAAAGCTTATGCTGACAACTAAAACGTGTATCGCGGTTGGTTAACCAGGTACTTGTCTACGATATACGATTCTTTGTACCATTTTATACGATACTTTTTACCCCCTTTAATCTTTTGCGATCTCAAGACAGATTTCGTCAACCGCTCATCTGCTTAGTAACGTTTACTTTGGAAGACATTTTTGAGCTTCCTAACGCAACGTACTTATAAATGGGTGCAAGTATAAAGTAAAGGTTTAAGATTTTGTAGACATTATTTATTATTGTTCGTGGTTTATACTTTACCATTTACCAAACACCGGTTTTCTGCCTCAGATTTGCATATATGTAGGAATGTTGGGTAATTGTTTTAAACTAAAACTTATTCTAAGAGCTAACTCTCGGCTGACTCTCACCTGCTATCTCTCAAAAAACTCTATAACTGACTCTAAAACACACTCTGACACATTGACTCTTTCGCGCTCTTGCACTCTTATTTAAACCCTTGCATTCTGTCTTCTTTCATACCCACGTTTTCTTTTTCAATCTGTCAGTCACGTATCCTAAACACTCAGATGCATTCCTAGGCTTTCACTCTTCACTTACATTCGGCTCTGTCATAAACATCCGTTACATTCGGTCCCCTTCTACGCTGTCACTTTCGTTCTAAGACCAAACACTCTTGACATTCTTCCAGAGCCGTACCTATTCCTTTCCTGCATATATATGTAGTCTCTCTTCTGCCACCAGGAATATTTCGATTTGAAAATACCGTGCAATCTTTGCGTTTACTCTGCAGATGCAGTGTAATTATATCTAATGTTCCATCTAATCGCTGTTCCTTGTCGCTGGATGATGGTCGTCCTGTTTTCGTTGTTACACGCAAGTCCTAAACAAGTCTAAGCAGAAGTTCTTCTCTAAATTTCTTGTAGGAAATTGACAGTAGATGCTTTGTGCAAAATATAAGCATCAACAATAGACGCTTCCAATCCCCAGAAAAAGAGTTTTCCCTTATCTCAAACGCTGTATCGAGTGATACGACATAGGACAGCAAAGGGTTAAAATACAGTTTTTGGTGCATATTTTTTACATCCCTCTACTTTCGAACATTCGACATTTACACACACACTTTCAGGAATCAATTGTGTGCAGAAGTCGAGGGCCCAATGTATAGTTTTGGTGAAATAAGAAAACAAAGATGGCATCGGTGGAGATCTATTGCAGTGGACTTTTGTCGCTGTTTGTACGAGCGTTCAGTTAGTCAGTTTGCTATAAGAGCAAACCTAACCTAACCTAACCTAACCAAACCCCAGAAAAAGAGTTTTCCCTTATCTCAAACGCTGTATCGAGTGATACGACATAGGACAGCAAAGGGTTAAAATACAGTTTTTGGTGCATATTTTTTACATCCCTCTACTTTCGAACATTCGACATTTACACACACACTTTCAGGAATCAATTGTGTGCGAAAGTCGAGGGCCCAATGTATAGTTTTGGTGAAATAAGAAAACAAAGATGGCATCGGTGGAGATCTATTGCACTGGACTTTTGTCGCTGTTTGTATGAGCGTTCAGTTAGTTAGTTTGCTATAAGAGCAAACCTAACCTAACCTAACCTACCCAAACCCCAGAAAAAGAGTTTTCCCTTATCTTAAACGCTGTGTCGAGTGACGTTCGACATAGGATCACAAAGGGTTAGCGCATAAATTCACTCTCCGGGGTATAAACACGCGTTTAAGGATCACCCTGGTCCGTAAACCGTGGGAAAAATTCGCATATTCCGAGGGAAATTCTTCAAAGATTTAAAAGGGAAAATCTGAATTTACCCTTATCTCCGTTGCTGTAATGGCGTCTCGCGTCATGGTGTTCGCTCGTTATCTCCATAAAAGCCTGTCCGTGTCCTGCACGGCGCGCAACGCGTCCGGCGTGCGGTTTTATCGCTCGGTCCCGCGTCGCGACGCGTCGCTCGTCTCGAATCTGCTCGGAGCGTTGACGCGAGGCCCCGGAGGGTGTATCGGCGTCCCCGAGCGATCGATTCGAAATTTCTCATCGACGCGAATACAGTCCTCTTCCCGACACGGAATTTATGCGCGACAGCTTCAGGGCCGGCCATAAACGCGAATCTCGGTCGAGGGACGATTTGCCGACGCTGAACGGGGCCGGGATGAAACAACTTCTGGAAACGCGACACGATTCCCGCGCACAATGCCGCGGAGATGATGGGAAACGCGGCGGGAAGTTTTACGAACGATTGTTTGAGAAGAATGCGTGCATCGACGAGGATCATTATGGCGCCACGCTGTCGCGAGTACGTTTTCCAACCGAAAGTGGGTAATTTCTGCAAACGAGCTAGCTGTTGATTTACGTGCTAATTAATTTGCGGCTGGTATCGTTCGTTTCGAAGTTGTATCACTGGTATAATTAATTTAGATCTTGGTAAATATGTATTTATATTCGCTATACTCCAATTACTGTCCACCAAATTTTCACTTCTTCCGTAGTGTGTAATATGCATTAGGTGATCCTTGTAGAGTTTATTTTTTTGGATATGAATGCGTAATCGAAATTGTTCTATCACCCTCAGTTTTCGAAAAATGAGTTGTTCCAAAAAGGCATGATTTAGGTTTAAAGTGAAGTATTATATAGAAAGTAAGGACATTAACTCTCGTCGAAGTTTTAAGATGAGAAAGAATCTTCTAAAACCTCCGTTTTTCGTACAATAATTCATTTTAACCAAAAATACAGGGGAAATAAAAATATTTTGTCAGTAAGTACACGTATCACGGAAATTTATCCTATGGAAGTGCGAATGCAGTTATAGTTTAGAGAAAACGTATAAATAATGAAGCTTATCGTTAAAAAGAAATTAAAATTGATAATAACAATGTGCTTAAAGCACAAAAATATTTAATATAGTATCACGAAAATTTATTGGAAAATTATACTCTAAAATCATAAATAGAGTTTATAAATTATATTTATCGTTACTAACAAATTAATGTTGTTAATAACAAATTTTATGCAATATAAATTTATAATAAAAGTGAAAAGATTAATAAATTATTGGTTATTACGTGAAGTTATAATGAATTTATCTTAAAATGTATCAATAATTTATCAAAAAGTTTATGAATTATTGCACTGATTGTTAATAACAAATTAATATTGTTGTTAACAAATAGTTTGTAACGTATATTAACGATAGAAGTCAAAAAAGTTTAATAAATTATCAACTACTACTTAAACAAGCAACGTATTTGTAGTAAAATGTATTCGTAACTTACAAAATGGTAATAAATTAATAAATTTATTGTCAATAACAAATTAAAATTGTTCTTAACAAATTGTTTGTAACGTATATTAATGATAAAAGTCAAAAAAGTTAATAAATTATTAGTTATTACAGCTGAAATGTAACTTTTAAAGGAATCGGTAAAGTTCGGAAATTTTCGCCGATCTTCGGCTGGCCGCCGCTATATAAGGGGCCCGCGTGCAGGCTCGAGCCAGTTGTCGCTTCGACTTCGGGAGGTCCGCGTTAATATTTTTTCTTTTTGTTTCAGGTTTTAATTATCTTTCTTTTTTCAGATTCTATTTCTTTCATTATAGTTTTCATTGTTTGTGTATTCGAATATTTTGTGCAATATTCGAATGCTTCGTCGTTGGTTTATTTCTATATCATCGTTGGCTAGATCAATGGCTATTCAGTGGCCATTGTCCACTCTCTTGAATAATTTAATAATAATTCCTTCTTTCAGGTACTAATTATTTTTTGTTTCAGGTTTTAATTATCTTTCTTCTTCCAGATTTTATTTCTTTCATTTCTATTTGTCTTTGTTTCAGCATTCGAGTATTTCGTACAATATTCGAATGCTTCGTCGTTGGTTTACTTATGTCTCATCGTTGGCTAAATCTTTCCTTTCACAAATTTTACGACTTCCGTTCGATTTGTTTTCGTTAGAGCGTTCGAGTATTTCGTATAATACTCGAGCGCTTCCTCGTTGGTATGTTTATATCTCATCGTTGGAATGTTTCTGTTTGGT